>NC_085137.1:185268494-185634550 GCF_035046485.1 Aedes albopictus
AAAATAGGTGCTCCTGAAGAAATGGTCCCAGAGTCCAGACCCTATTTCCAGTCTTTTTACTGCCATCTACTGTACTACTAAACGACCTAAGAGATTGATTTTTTTTTTTTATTTATTTAAGACATTTTACACCGTCTGGTGCTTTCATGTCATGAAATATTGAGTATCGAACAGCATTACTTTCTCCACAATACAACAATACATATTTTCTTAATAAAACTAATTACATAATATTCAAGTTTTCTACCTAGATCTAGTGCTGTATACTTTCCAACCTGAGTCTGGAATATCATCTCCACGAAATTTCTTCTCGTCCTGTGTCTTTCCGATTTTTTGGCAACCCTTACTACGCTGCTGTGAATTCTCTTCGCTTGTTCCGCTCGATGCTCCCGTTGTGAAGCTTGTAGCAAATAGGTATTTTCTACAATGTTGCCAGTTTCACTAAAAATGAAAGCCTTCTTAACATCACTTATTCCCGAAGGAAATCCTGGAAGAATTCTCCAAGTACTTTTAGAAAATTAAAATTTATAAAAACTCCTTTAGGAATTTTTGAACGAAATCCAAGGGAAATTCTCGTAAGAACTCTCGAAGGAATTCCTGATGAGACTCCTGAAGGAATTCTTGAAGAATCGTTAGAAGTGGCGATCAGAACGCAAATTCAAAGCTTCCTGAAGAAAAGAAAAGATCCTGAAAGGACTTGAATTCCCCAAAGATTTTTTTTGGGAGAATTTCTTTTCGGAGGCTGCTACAAGTATTTTTGAAGAAACTTCCAGAGCAATTCTTACTAAAAAATCTGTAGGGGCTCCCGAATGGAATTCCTAACGAACTTCTGGAGAAATATCCGAAGAAACCACTGAGGGATTCCTGAACGAACTCCCGATGGAAGTACTGCAGATATTCTTGATGGAATTGCCACATAACTCTTTGAGGAATTATATGAGGAAATAAATTTAAAAATGGGGCAAAAGGAACTCCTAACGAAATTGAAAAAAAAACTCCTGGGAATATTCTCGATGGTTTTCTGAAACAGTTCATAAGAAAATCCGAGAGGAAATCCTAGGAAGGATTTATTGAAGCAATTATTGGAAGAAATTGAAGGAAATTCTTGTGGAGCTCTTGAGGAAGTCCCAAGAGCAATTCATGAGGGCACTCCTGGGGAAAGAACTCCTGGAGAAAGTTCTTAGTATTTCCATTAAGAATCCCAAATAGGAGCTCCCGAATGATCGAAAAGGCTTAAGAAGGAATTTCCGAAGAAAGTTCTATTTTTTTTTTCTATACTGAAATTGTTTACAATTTAAAAGTTTTATATTCTATAGAAATAGTTTTTAAAAGATTCACATAAATTATTTTAACAATGTTCACTAGAATTTCACCTGAAAAAAATATGAAGGAAGAAAAAAATGAGCCTACTAGAGTCTATTCAAATCACAAAATCGTTTGGAACTTATAAAACATTTGATAATATGATGTACTATGGGTTAGGGGCTGTTCATAAACTACGTAGACTAAATCTTGGTGATCTCAGACCAAGCCCGTGCACAAGGGAGGGATTTGTGGGTTGAACCCCTCCCATTAGCGATATTGCATAAACAACGCGCCCCCCGCCCTTCGTCAAATTTATGAAAAACCCCTTCCTTATCGCGTTTTCTGTGCACGGGTCAGTCTCAGACCCCTCCTTCAACCCTCGTAGATTTTTGGCCATACAAAAATTTTAAAATTTGTATGGAGCGTATACTACCCCTCTCGCCCCTCAAAAGTCTACGTGGTTTATGAACGCCCCCATTTCATCCACTGTGCGATATCTTGACAAATGTCGTCTCCCCGTCATTGTCATCATCCAAAAGTGATGCTGTCGATTATGGAAATAAAATGCTAGAGCTGACTACACTCAGCGAAGTAAACTACCGAAATTCATCAAAATACCTTATGAAATTTAGCCATAACTGTAAAATATGAATGCCATAAGAATACCTTATGAAAATTGAACATGCTTATTATGACCTAATTACATAAGATAAACTTATGAAAAGAGCAGAAAAATCACGAAATGATGCAGACTGGAATCGATCCATATACGTCGAGATCACTAAGCTCGTGCCCAACCCACGCGGCTATCGATACTTGAGAATATCGTGGTGCTAATTGTGTAAAAGACAAACTGTGAGTCGATTCTGCGTCATACACACTAAGATTCAGATGTTCCAGCTAAGTAATTTTTTCACTGAGTTCAGTATTTTGTTTCCATCTTTTTACTGAGTTCCCAACAGCAGATTTGTCTCGGTACACTCGGTAATCGTATTTACCGTTCACCAGTAACTTTTGACAGTTTATTAGCTGAGCTCGGTAACTCATTTACAGAATATCCGCAAAATAAACAACCGAGCGTACCGAGTTAAATCTGCTGTTGAGAACTCAGTAAAAAGATGGGGAAAATACCGAGGTGATCTTAGTGTGTAAATCGACCTTATGAAATTCAATCTAGCCGTTATGAATAGTTTAAAGACCATTTCATAACTTAGACCTTATGTTAATCTTAGGTTTATTTGCCTGAGTGTACTGCTAGTACCAGCAACCCAGCAGACAAGCTACACTGACATTTTTCCATCCCTTGGTATTTAAATTTGCTTTTTAGATGAAGTGTCTACCTAACATCGCACTATGAAGCCGTAGGCACTTGAGCTTTTGGGCTCCTCGAAAAAAAAAAAGTCATAGTAAACGACAGCCAACGCGAACACTCAGTGCCTGCAGTCACTCAGTACCAGCCAGTGCAGTGGTGGCACTTTCCAGCTAGTTAATGAAATAATTGGAGATTTAATTACTTTGCCGACGAACAGAAAACCGACCACACGACAGACGAATGTATCTTCGCACAACCAACTTTGCATCGAAAAGTGACGTTACCAACTACATTCGTCACTAACCCCTCGCTTAGTTTTGCAAGTCTGTCATTTGCGAGAAGTTTACCGCCGCACACTGGGGCAGAACTGAAAATACATGGAAAAAACCTCTAGCTCGTCGAGATGTCGAGATACTCATTTGGTGTCTTCAGAGAAAATATTTCTATTAACATGTTCGATATTCTGAGCGGTAGTCAATTTTTCTTACGTTATTCGCATAAAAGTCCTATAAGTCATTTTGGCCAAATTACATTTTAGCGATATGGTGTCTTCGACAAAGTTGTTCGGCTATTTATGCTGACAAAGTTTGCTGAAGATGTCAAATTTCCAAAGCCTACTATTCTTGAGATATTACCCGATTTATAAAATACCTGCCTAAAATCGAAATTTTTCATTAAAATACGTTTTTAAACAAATTTAATATCCGTTTTCGAGTTATGATAATGAAAACACTAAAAAAACATATATCGAGGAAATTTGTTGGAAAAAATAAAATATACATTAATTTTATGTAGAAAGCTCCCGAAAATCACGCAAAATGTATATAAGACGTTCTTGCAGTCGGGCAAGTTCGGGCAAGTTTTTTCATCGGCAATCACCTAAAAAATACATTAGCTTTCATGTTAAAAATTTTCACAGACATGATATTTAATGATTTTTTATAAATTGAGTTCAAAGTTTACTGTTTTGGGTAAATTAGTACAAAATTTATGTTCACAAAATACTATGTTTTAAGATGCCAAGTGAACCATAAAAGGTATAAATACAATCATATATATAACAGCCCTGTTTGTCTGTCCGGTGACTAGCAAACCAGACGCAGCACGCGGGGAAATTCTCACAAAAAAAATAAAATATTTGACTCTTCAACTCTTTTTTAGTACCCGATGCAGAGACCCATACCAACCAGTGACAACCATAGATAACCAGACACAGAATTTGATGGAAAAAATCACAGACAACAGACGTTAAACATTTTGATTTTTCAAAAATATTTGACATTTCAATTCTTTTTTACTGTCAGACGCAGAAAACAAAACCAGTGACAACCATAGACAACCAGACACAGCATTTGATGAAAAAAAAAATCACAGACAACAGACGTTGATTTTTGTTTTTAAGTTTGACACTTTAATGCTTTTTTACTGTCAGATGAAAAAAACAAAACCAGTAACACCAGACACAGCATTTGATGAAAAAAATCACAGATAACAGACGTTGAAATATTTGTTTTTTTTTTTAATTTGACGCTTTTAGGCTTTTTATTGTCAGATGAAGAAAATAAAACCAGTGACAACCAGACACAGCATTCGATGAAAAAAATTACAGACAACAGACGTTGGAAATTTTGATTTTTTTTTTAATTTGACTCTTTAATGCTGTTTTACTGTCAGATGAAGAAAACAAAACCAGTGACAACCATAGACAACCAGACACAGCATTTGATGGAAAAAATCACAGACAACAGACGTTAAAAAATTAGTTTTTTTTAATAATTGACACTTAAATTCTTTTTTACAACCAGATGCAGAAAACAAAACCAGTGACAACCATAGACAACAAGACACAGCATTTGATGAAAAAAAAAAACACATACAGACAACAGACGCTGAAAATTTTGATTTTTTTTAATGCAGAAAAGAATCTGTCACTCTTAGACAACCGAATGCAGCAGTTACTGGAAATAACACAGATAGCCCTGTTTGTCTGCCCGGTGACTTCACCGAAGTATTTTCAGATGTAAATATAAGCTGCATTCACCAAAAAAACTTTATTCAAAACATATAAAAAGGTAATGCTTTTCTTATTTAAAATCTACAAGCTTGAATTACACATGAACCGTTTATATTGAAAAAAAAAGGCCACGGGCGCTACTGCGTCCGCAAATAAACTAGTCTAGTCATAGATTTAGTTGTTTCTAATCTCCAAACAAATTGTTAAACACAAAAATGTCCCAAAGCTAATGTATTTTTTAGGTGATTGCCGATGAAAAAACTTGCCCGAACTTGCCCGACTGCAAGAACGTCCTATATGCATTTTGCGTGATTTTCGGGAACTTTCTACATAAAATCAATGTATATTTTATTTTTTCCAACAAATTTCCTCGATATATGTTTTATTTTAGTATTTTTCATTATTATAACTCGAAAACGGATATTAAATTTGATTAAAAACGTATTTTAATGAAAAATTTCAATTTTAGGCAGGTATTTTATAAATCGGTTAATATCTCAAGAATAGTAGGCTTTGGAAATTTGACGTCTTCAGCAAACTTTGTCAGCATAAATAGCCGAACAACTTTGTCGAAGACACCATATCGCTAAAATGTAATTTGACCAAAATGACTTATAGGACTTTAAAAAAAAAAAGACACGGACACGTTCAATGCTTCCAGTGAGCTTTTCGCTCTTTGAAGGAAGCATGACACTAGACAACGGACTAGCATGCAACGCCCAGTGGCACAGCCGAAAACTTTTCCTGACAGCTGCGGCGGGAATCGAACCCGCGCTCCTCAGCACGATGCGACTAAGAGCTTGGTGACTCTAGCCACACGACCATGGAGCCACAATCCGACTTTTATGCGAACAACGTAAGAAAAATTGACTACCGCTCAGAATATCGACCATGTTCATAGAAATATTTTCTCTGAAGACACCAAATGAGTATCTCAACATCTCGTCGAGCTAGAAGTTTTTTCCATGTATTTTCAGTTCTGCCCCAGTGTGCGCCGAGATTGCGGTTTCCGTCCGAGCAGCAGTCACATGCCGGCTACTTACCGATGCCGACTTTGTGCCACACTTCTGCACAGTGCAGATACCAAATAGCAGATCGACTGAAGGCTTTATTTTTCTTTTCAGCACAGTAAAGCAAGTGCCTAAATCTTTTCGTTTGTTTCTTGTTTACTTTCAGGTAAATACCTACGATTGACGCGGCGAGGCAAAAACTAATTAACGTTCGGCTTCGGCTGGCGGCTTAATGGGGCTTCGTCGTCGGTCGGCGGAGTAACTTGAAGCTCACAACACTTGGTCCCATCTTGCACCGGGCTGAACCAAAGACGGCCGCCGGCCTCAGGTAACTTATCCAATGTTATTTACTGCTTGGAATCGCATAACTGTCCAATATGAATAGGAAACCCAGCAGAAATGGGACTGATATGCGATTTGTGGGCTTCGTGGCCGTGAGACTAGAGGCGTCAGTCATCTAGACGTTTCGTAAGCCTTGGAGTGTGGGTTCGATTCCCGCTCCAGTCGGGGAAAACTTTTCGTCGAAACGGAATATTCTCCACTGGACCACTAGGTGTTATGTGTGTGTCCCGTCTTATGTAAGTGCTTGTTCAGTTTGTACAACCTCTAGTTGAAGACGGTACAGTGTCTTTTACAGGAAGTTTAGTGCCATACGTGGAAAAAGAAAGCATTTGAGGACAAGAGAAAAGAACAACTTATGAAAACGCTATGTTCTTGATCGTGTTTCTCTATTCTAGGTTGTTTCCCCAAAATAGTTTAACTTTGCGCAATTCGCAATCTGCCTTTATGCAGGGTTCCTATGTGACATTTGTACAATATGTCGGACCAATTGTTTCTGTCTTCTGCAGGAAATTTCCATCGTACAAAACCGTGTTTTACAAAATAAAAAGGACATTATTTTCAATTTTACAATTGCAAACAGAAAGTTAAACAGGGCCTAGAATAAGTAGAACAATTAGTAACAAGCATCACGAAAATTACTAATTCTCCACCACATCAAACTGATACACCATACACTGGCAGTTTTATGCAGAAATTTGACCAAAACCCAGATTAATCCACCTAGTGGTAATAATGTCTTTCTCGACGAATATGAACTCATGATCGTTCCGTCGAAGCAATCAATCTTGCCGTAGAGTAAGTGATGAGCCCCAAATCTCTGTGCTTTGGTAATGGACGAGAAGAAGGAAATTCTCAAAAACAGCAATCTGGGATTGTACCACCTACAAATCTCTGAATAATGAGAATACTTTATTTAGAAAAGCACGAATTTTATCAAAGTTATCATCGTATTGGGGCACTCATTTCGACGTTATGTTCAACGTATAGGCAGAGCTGAAAATATCAGTCCTCTCAGTTGACTGCTTGGTCACCTTCACTTTACCTAAAAAGGGGATTAAAAAAATGTTCGGGGCGATGCGCTTGAATTTTATTTTTTACATACAACGTTGACCCATCCTAGAGTATATTTACATCTCAGGAATCTAAAATGGTGTGATTTTACGAGATCGCTTTAGTTTTTTTTTCGGTTTTTGGTTCTCTTACACATATCTATCACTAGCAATGATTTTGTTCACTTTCGTAATTCCGCTGAAGCAACACCACCGGTAGCCTCTTATGTAGTCTGAGCCAATTTTCTTGCTTATCGTTCATTAGCTTATCGAAATGTCACGATTTGATCTGTTCCATGCATGAATTTGATATACTTTATCTTTGGCCTCGACGAAACCCTCGGAAATGATTCTGGAACACTACCGGTATACTTAAATGAGGTCTGTGCTTAAATAATGCTAACTGTTCATCAAGTTACCCGGAGCTAAAAACACTACCGGTAATAACTTCTGTGGACTGTGCCTATTTTCTTATTATCCATGCAGCAGGTTACTGACAAAAATGCGATTTGATGTACCGCAAGCATGGTTTTAATTCACTTTTATATATATCCACTTCCGGTAGGACACCCTAAACCAGTTTCGGAATATTTACATGGATCATTTTTACATTTGGCCAATTTCGGCGGGACACCCGAAACCTAATGTAATCTGAGGCGATTTTCTTGAAAACTGTTTATCAACTGTTATAAAGAAAGCGGCGATTTGATGTGTCGCATGCATGGGCTTGGTTTAATTATTTGGCAACTTCCGGCGGGACACCCGGAACCGGTTCCGGAACACTACCAGATCAGATATGGTGTGAGACTATTTTCCTGTTTACCGTTCATCAGATAATCGAAAATGCCGTGGTTTGATGGGTCGCATGCATGTGTTTGTTGCAGTTTCATATCTGGCCCCTCCCTGGGGTACCAGTCCGGAACACCTAAATGGCCATAACTCCGGAACGGCTGGACGGATCTGAACTATTTTCAATAGGAAACACTGGGACAATGTACCCCATTGAATGAACCATCGGTCGTTGGAATCGGTTCATATTTACTATCCAAAAATGAGGTGACCTTTTTGTACACAAACACACACATACACACAGACATCATCTTAACTCGTCGAGCTGATTCGATTGGTGTATAAGACTTGACCCCTCAGGGGGCTCTATTCAATTTTCGTTTTTGTAGTGAACATATAGCCTTTCGGTACACCTTGGTGTACGAGAGAGGCAAAAACGATAATATCGATAACTCCGTCGATAACTCGGACCGAAAAAGTGGTCGAGACGTTGGGAAAAATCAATTAATAGTGTTTGATTTCTTCGAGTTTGCTTAGCCGTTTCCGCAGCAAAATTATCTCATTCAGTCCAACTCTCTCAATTATTTAATTCAAGCTCATATGGTTCTTTCACCGAAATGCTTCTAATATCCCGAAAGTTTTAGAACAATTGTTGAGCAAAATCCAGGTCCCACGTCCTGAATGGTCTACCACTCCGGAAACTGTAATAAGTCTCAAACTTTGAATGATGATCTATTTCGGATATTTGAAGTCCATTCATGGAACCTGATAAATTTGACCTTTCCTCCTGAAAATTCTCAACAAATTACCTTTGATTTTTTAAGGAATTATCCTTTGAGTAACTTTTGCAATTGCTCTTGGACTTTATTGAGGATTTTCTGCCATAGCAAATTCACTGGGAATTCCTTCTGAAATTCCTCTGGCAATTCATTCAGAAACATTTCTAGGAATTTCTCAAAAATTTCCTCTAGCAATCTCCCATTGAAATCCATCTGTAAGTTCCTTCATAAATGTTGCTACCATTTTCTCTAGAATTTTCTAAGCTTTCGTTGAACATTTCTGAAATTTCTTCAGGAGTTCGTCTTGAAATTCCTTCAGCATTCCTTTTTTTCAATTTCTCCAGAATGTGGAAATCGTCTAGAATTTCCTCTTACAATATCTCCATTGACCTCTTCTGGACAATTCACAATAATTCTTCCAAGAATTTTTCTGGACATTTTTTTTTTCAGAAATTATCCAAAAATTTCCCAAAGAGCTTTCACAAAAGGGAAACGAGGATTCCTTCAGAAATGACTCCAGAGATTCTACCTTCAGAAATCATCAGATTTTTGCTCAAGGCATCGTCCAAGAATGCCATACAAAGTTCCCCAAGAAATTCCTTTAGACATTTCTTTAGAAAACCCTCTGTGAATTTTCCAAGAAATTGTTAGAAGAATCCCTTTTCAAACTTCTCCTCATTTTCTTCAAGATTTTTTTTTTTCTAGAATAACCTCCAGTAATTCCACCAAGAATGGTTCGGAGTTTTTTATTTTTTTTTTCCGTAATACCTCTAAGAACTTTTCATGCAACTCTTTTCATAATTGTTTTGGACATTTCAGCAAGATAACTCTTGGAATTCCTGAGTCAATTTTTATTTCCAGAAACTCCTCGAATCCCTCTTGCAGTGCCCCCAGAAACTCATCCAGACATTAATCCTGGAATTCCCTCAAGAATTCCTCTTGGAATTTCTCGAGGAATATCTCGGAATTATTTTTGGAACTCCTATGTAAATTCCCATTAAAAATCATTTTGTGATTCATATTGAAAATGCTCTTGGATTTTTTCTTGGGATCGATTCTGCCTGCTTTATCCACAAGAGAATCCAGAAATTTCCCAGGTTTTTATGATTTTATCCGAAAATTTCTCAAGTAATTCTCAAATACTTCTATTTCAGAAGTCCTCCAGAAAGATCACCAGCAGCAGCAATCCAATCATAAAGTCTTTCAGGAATTTTGCACAATATCATCCAAAAATTTCAAACCCTCAGAGTCTGTAAATTTCTTTGAAAACCGAGATTTTTTTTGTAACTCTTCAAGAAATCTTTCTTGAAATGTCTTCATAAATTCCTCTAGAATTACCTCCAGCAATTCCACTCGGAGATCCTTTAAGAAATCCTCTTGTATTTCTTTGAAACTTTTTCGTATGCCCTTTCGGGATACCTGATACCTCTAGTCTTGTATAGTCTTTGTTTTTTTTTTTATCTTTTTCTAGCAATTTCACTTGAAATTGAAAAAATGTACAAGCCTCAAGATGAATATACAGGGTGTTAGGTTCCTGAGTGCAAACTTTTTAAAGGGTGATAGAGGACCATAAATGGTGAAAAAAATTGTTCTACGCATATGGTCAAATCTCAACCGTTACGTAGTTATTGAGCTTTCCATGTTTTTTACTCTCATTGCCTTAACTGGCTATAACTTGAAAATGGTCAGACTTATCGCAGTTTTTTTACCCTAATTCGAAAGATTATTGAAATTTCTATCAAATGGCATCTTTGAATCGATTGGTTTAGTTAAATAACTGAGTTTTCTAGAGCAAACTAGCTCAAAATAGTGTGTTTTAATTTGCTTTTGTCAATTATCTTTGAAACATGCGTAATAAATTCAAATTCTTTCTTTGGCAAAGTTGTGGCTCCTGTTTTACTCTACAACTCGTTCTTTGACATCAAACGTCTATCTCTTGTCGTTTTCTTGCAATTTTGATTTAAACATCGCATTTCAGGTCAAAAATTTGCAACTGTCAAGGTAAGCACGTTTTTGCTCACTGTGCCGCACATTTAAATCGAAATTGCAAGAAAACGATAAGAGCTAGAAGTTTGGTGTCAAAGAACGAATTGTAGAGTTGAACAGGGGCCACATCTTTGCCAAACAAAGAATTTGAGTTTATTACGCATGTTTCAAAGATAAGTGACAAAAACAAATTAAAACACACTGTTTTTAGCTATTTTGCTCTAGAAAACTTAGTTAATTAACTAAACCAATCGATTCAAAGATGCCATATGATAGAAAATTCAATAATCTTTCGAATAAGGGTTAAAAAATTGCGATAAGTTTGACCATTTTCAAGTTAAAGCCAGTTAAGGCAATGAGAGTAAAAAACATGGAAAGCTCAATAACTACGTAACGGTTGAGATTTGACCATATACGTAGAACAAATTTTTCACCATTTATGGTCCTCTATCACCCTTCAAAAAGTTTGCACTCACGAACCTAACACCCTGTATTCATAAAAAGAAACAATATTCGCTCTGTGAAGGAAGCACGACACTAGACAACGGACTGGCACAACCGAAAAAATTTGCTGACAGCTGCGGCGGGAATGAAACCCGTGCTCCCCAGCACGATGCGACTAAATGCTTGGTGAACAAAAATAAATAAATGCTTGGTGCCGCACGGCCACGAAGCCACTAGTTCTTCTTGAAAATTTTCGTCAAGGAATCCCATTTGAAATTTCTTCTTAAATTCCTCCCGAAATTTATCCAGAGAATGCTTCAGAAGTTTTTCCATGACTTTGTTGAAGGACTCCACATGGTATTCCTCCAAGAATTTCTTCTGGAATACCTCCAACAATTTCATCACAACTTCCTCCACAAAGTCCCCCTGAAACTTCCCCAGGAATTGTTCCTGGATTCATACTGTATATTTTGCTACATTAACTTCTAAAACTTTTCGGAGAAACCGTCTTTTAGTTTCTTAAGCATTTTTTCTAAGAATTTTGTGTTAATTTCTCTTTGAAATTCACTTGAAATTACGTAAATTATTCAATTTGTTTAGTTTATCTTTCAAAACTGTTTCCTGGAGTTTCTCATAGAGTTTTCAAAGGAAAATTCTCCAGATTTTTCCAGAAATTTCTTCATAATTTTTTCAATGTATTCTTAAACATATCCGGAGATTCTTCCTCCAGGAATTAATTCATAATATCTCTCAGGAATTTTTCCATGAGCACGTGCTAGAATTTAGCTAATCCAATCCAATGATTCTTTCTGGAACATATCCAAGAATTCTTCCACATTTTGTTCAAATGAATTATTGCTCAAATTTCTTTGGAAACTTTTATGCAGCTTTTTGATATAATCCTTGATGTTTTTCAGGAATTTCACCAGAAATTTCCTAATAAATTTATTTATTTCCAGCAATTTCTCTAAGAATTCAAAGATGATCCCGCCAGGATTTTTTTAAAGAATATTCACCAGGGATTCTCTTTAGAAAGTTTCACCTAAAACTCCGTTTTTTTCTATTTTTTTTTTTTGAAGAATTCTACAAGAAATTTTTGCCAGATTTTCAAACAATTTCACCGCAAATTCTACAAGAATTTCTATATGAAATCCTCCGGTAATTTTCCTATAATTCTTCCAGAAATTCATCAGGGAACTTTTAAGAATTTTCTTTTCAGGTACTCCAACATAAGAATATCGCATTCTTCCGGGATTCTTCAACAATTTCCTCATTTTTTTCTTAATTCTTCTGAAGGTTCAATCAATTGTTTTGATATTTTTTGGGAATTTCCTCGTTAAATCTTCCAGAAATTTGTCTAAAAATTATAACATAACCCATATTTCGAAACAAAAAATAAAACAAAAAAAGAAATATAGAATCGGCCAAATTCATTCACCACATGGTTTTGAAAAAATCTATCGAATGTTTGATAGTGATCTTGGGTAGAATTATTCTACGTTTTAACTACAAATCATGTTAAAAAGCTAAACTGTTCATTCGAAATCCATGAACTAAACTTTTTGTCATGATCATCATGGCCATCGACCTGTCTTGAATTCACCTAGAGTCCAAGAATTTCTTAGCTCGCCATCCTCTCCCTCTTCTTGGCGTAGCGTCAAAACTGGGAAAAACCTGTTTCCTCTGCCGATGATTATTTTTCATATGTATATCGTGTGACAGAAAGATGCAGGGGATAGACACAATTTTCACTTTTTAAATAATTATCATCTAGCTGTAACTTTTCTAAAAGTGCATCACATTATCTCACATTTTGACTATAAGTTGATCAACTAGTTGTGTATCAATGGCCCAATCAATTGGAAAAGATCCGGATATTCTTGACAAAGTTGGGAAGATGATAGAAAAGGGTATAACTATCCGATAGCTAATTTTGATCTCAAAATTTCATTGCATTCAGTTCATTGAACCCGGAGATATAATAGCTCAAAGTTGGCTATCGAATAATTATACCTTTTTCTAGAATCTTTATAACTTTGTCAAGAACAGTCCGATCTTTTTCAATTTGGGCCACAGATACACAACTAGTTGATCGACTCACAGTGAAAATTGTGAATATTTGATTCACTTTTCGAAAAGTTACCGCTAGTTGAAAGTTATTTTAAATGTTAAAATTTTGCCTATCCCATTCATTTTGTTAATTCCTAGCCCAAGGAAGTCAAAGAAATTTCCTGGGTCGAAAAAAATACGTTCATTTGTGGTTCAAGCCCAAGTGTTCGTTGTAGTGCCGCTTCCACCTGTCAACCATACTAAATCAAGCCTGTCAGTGAATTTAAAAAAATAATGAATATTTCCGCTATTAGCTCAGACATCTGTTCGTGGATCACAAACAATTATCATGTTGATGATTAACCTGGGCTTGTTAGGGGAATATCTGTAAATAAAAGAAAATCGGGTTAAGTACGGTTCCTTTGAATTCCACTAAGAATTTGCATCCTTTGACAGATACGTATTTCGACCTCAACTGTAAGGTCGTCTTCAGTGTCTTGTACTTGACTCGAGTACAAGTACAAGACACTGAAGACGACCTTACAGTTGAGGTCGAAATACGTATCTGTCAAAGGATGCAAATTCTTAGTGGAATTCAAAGGAACCGTACTTAACCCGATTTTCTTTTATTTAATTATCATGTTGTTGCCACACTTTCATATTGAAAAAATATCAACCCCAAAGAAATTAATATTTTCATTAATCGATTTCAGCATTAAATGCAACATAATTACGATCCCCTTTCTTGCCCACTCCAACATCAACCACACTACCCGTCCACCTTGGTCTTGGTCTGCATTCATTTGTTGGCTATAAAACTCATCACAGCATGTTAATATGCTTCGGAAACAGCGCACGCTTCAGAACGCGATATTAAAATACAATATAAACGAACGAAATTAGGACAAATAATTTTAATTAAATGCACTCCACTCGGATGTGTGAACCTTCGCCAACCCTTTCCTCGGACGGTCCACCTGTTCCGTAACTGCTGAACATCCCCCTGCCGTGCATCTGAAAAGGTGAAAATCGATTGGGTATGAAAATGTGCATAATTTCTCCTGGAATGTGTGGGAGAAGGCCGTGTGGGGTGGCAGCTAGTGTCACGGGCAATATTTTCATTAATTGATTGAATCATCGATTGATGTTTAAACACTCGAGAGGAAAAAGTTTTCATTTCCATTTAGATGGTTATAAACCACGAATCGAATTGAATTGAATTTCATTCATTGCACGCAAACTGGGTGCTCAGCTCAGCACATAATAACAAGGCCGTCTGTCTCTTCGGGCCGACAAATAATGCTAGGTGGGTGTTAGGTTTGATTCATGGTGCTGCTAACGAGCCATAATATAAAATGAATCGCGGCTCACCAGCGAAGCGCGTGTGTGTGAATTTTATTTTTCCTATTTATTCACCTGCTAATTAATCATCGGTTAGAAGCTTGTTAATGCAAGCGTAATGCAAGTACTTTATGAACAACACATAAACAAAACATCAGGGCGCTAACTCAGCATTCAATCGTCATCATCACCAAATAGAATTAGGCATGCTCGGCTTGAAGTTGATGGTGATTCTGAATACATCAGCTCAGTGGCTTATTATTATTATTATTATTTATCTTTATTAAAGAGATTTTCAGCCGGCGCACACTGTTTCCAAAGGCCCAATTTCGTGATCGAAATTGTTTTGGGCATGAAAAATTGATTTTAGAGGTTTGGGGTCTTCGTAGAAGTGGTTTGGTATATCAGAGTCCTTCTTTTGGAAGTATCACTAATGTGATTAATCCACCTAAAAGTGAGATAGAAATTCGATTTTTTCATAAGTGAAGATAGCGTATTTATGTCTTCAGGAAAGTTGTAGGAAATATCATTATAAGAAAACTTGCCGAACAAACTTTTGTTCTATATGCTCCATTTTAAAAGATATGGGTCATTTCCTGAAAACGACCCCTAAATATCAGTTTTTTCATTGTAACTTTTTTCAGACATTTTTAGGAATTTTCAAATGTTCTACAAACTTATTATTTATGATAAAATGCATGTTTTCTTTAAAGACGACAAAGTTCTATCTGCAATACTTTTTGAGTTTTTTGAAAATTTCAGTTACGAACTAAAATATTTCATAGAGTAGTGTGCGGTAGTTCGGCAGCAGCAAAGTTTCGCGCGCTCGCTTTGCTAGATTTTTGCGATTTTTTTTCCTCTTCCCTCTGCGGGGCTCCGACGACGGGACGACTGTGCGCGCGTCGTGGTTCGAGTCGGTTCCGAATTTTTCGCTTCCCTTCGGCGCTAGTTTCGAATACACTTTTAGTTGATAATAAATATTTTCTTTCATTTTTTTGCATTTACACAAAAGAGTGAAAAATGTTACTTCGGGTTCGCCGGTCGAGAAAAAATCCGGGCGCCGACAAGTGAGTCGCGTTCAGTGTATTTCTGTGTGGAATAGACTAAAGGTTTCTGCTCCCTAGTGGAGTGGAGACGCGCGATAGAATTTTCTTTTTGGCTAGTTCTTGCGTCGAAAAGTGGTCGGTTGTTAACGGCGGTTTGTGTATATTGATCCATTGTCAAATCATATCACCAACCATAGGTGACTCCCGCACTGACAATGTACCTTACCCTACTAACAAAAATTCCTTCCTGAGACAAACGTGGAGATGCAGCGATTCGCGGTTTTTTTAACAACGTTTGTCTTACTAACATTCCCTTCCATCCTCGATGACCGTAAGGACGTGGCCGGCGCCGTTATTGACCTTATTAAAGTTGAGAGCTCTCGACCTGTGTACATTGAGAATAGTAAGCTAGTCCCAAGCCCTATTCATTGGTTCCTTGTGCAATTTCGATTGCTCTGGTCAATCACGGAGTAGCAACTACGGTGATGCGGTCATCTATGCTCATGCTCATGCTCATGCTCAATTTCAGTTACGAACTAAAATATTTCATAGCTCAATTTTACTGTCAAGAAAACAAGTGTCCAGCCTGAGTTGAAACAAAATTTACACCTATTATAAACTTCTTTCATATTCAATTGAAACATCTTGCCCCATTTTGCCTCTGTAAATGTCACAAAGCCGTAAAAAAGGCAATTTTTTAAATAAATTATTGAATATCTCAAAAACTATCAAAGATACAATGTTGCCGTCTTCAGAAGAAACACGTATTTTGTCATACTAAATAACTTTGTAGAACATTTGAAAATTCTCAAAAATGTCTGAAAAAAGTTACAACAAAAAAACTGATTGTAAGGGGTCACTCACAAATAATGGCCCATATCTCTAGAAATTGTGCAGATAGAGCAAAAGTTTGTTCGGCAAGTTTTCTCATAATGACATTTTCTACAACTTTGCTGAAGACATAAACACGCTATCTTCGCTTATGAAATAATCGAATTTCTATCTCACTTTTAGGTGGATTAATCACATTAGTGATACTTCCAAAAGAAGGACTCTGATATACCAAACCACTTCTTCGAAGATCCCAAACTTCTAAAATCAATTTTTCATGATCAAAACAATTTCGATCACGAAATTGAGCCTTTGGAAACAGTGTGCGGCGGCTGGTTCATCTCTGGGGAGCTCAGTGGGGTTGATTCAGTGAAAATTCGTATTTGAACTTATTGGATCCTGAATCGTTCAATGAAAGCTACGTAGAAAAAGGAGTCCTCCTTTTTACCTAGACCTAGGTCAATCGCTTCCAGACAAACACAAGGATTTCTCCAGCCACCTCAATTTGTTGAGCTGAACACGTGACGTAATGGTGTATGCCGAATTGAAGAGTTTTATTCCTTATTGATTGGCGCACTCCAGTATATCGGCACCAACATTTCAAAAGGGCGTAACTGATTTTGCAACCAATGCCTTCCCACAGAGCTGTGGGTCGTATTTCATTCATCTCACGCAATTCACATCCATTAATCGAAAGAGGAGGATTTTATCTTTCTATTTGTGCTAGTGGATTGCTCGAGAGGGATGGGATACGCTACACAGCTTTGTGAGAAGGCATTGGTTGAAAATGCAGTTACGCCCTTTTGAAATGTTGGTGCCGATATAATGTGGTTTATGGACAGCCCCTATTGAAATTCTCTTGTGGCTTCTTCCTTGACTCCCTGTACAAATTTTTCAAGCAATTTTCCCTGGAATTTATTCTAGAGTTCCTCCAGAAGTTTGTAATACTCCTGAAGAGGATCCTTCAAATAATCACACAGGGATTTCTTTAGAAATTCTTTCAGGTTTTTTTTTCATGAATTCTTTCTGTTAAATTCTGGAAGAACGTTTGAACATAATCATTGGAGGAATATCTGAAACAACTCCTGCAGCAATCCCTGAAAGAATTCGGGAAGATATTGAATACAGCAGAAGCAATCATAAAAAAAGTATAATCTTAGGAATCCTGAGAGAATTCTCACCAGAATCTTAAGAGGATTCTCAGCGGAATCCTGAGATGATTTGCAATCTCTTCAGAATCCTGGAAGGATTCTCTCCAGAATCCTGGAAGGATTCTCTCCAGAATCCTGGAAGGATTCTCTCCAGAATCCTGGAAGGATTCTCTCCAGAATCCTGGAAGGATTCTCTCCAGAATCCTGGAAGGATTCTCTCCAGAATCCTGGAAGGATTCTCTCCAGAATCCTGGAAGGATTCTCTCCAGAATCCTGGAAGGATTCTCTCCAGAATCCTGGCAGGATTCTCTCCAGAATCCTGGCAGGATTCTCTCCAGAATCCTGGCAGGATTCTCTCCAGAATCCTGGCAGGATTCTCTCCAGAATCCTGGCAGGATTCTCTCCAGAATCCTGGCAGGATTCTCTCCAGAATCCTGGCAGGATTCTCTCCAGAATCCTGGCAGGATTCTCTCCAGAATCCTGGCAGGATTCTCTCCAGAATCCTGGCAGGATTCTCTCCAGAATCCTGGAAGGATTCTCTCCAGAATCCTGGAAGGATTCTCTCCAGAATCCTGGAAGGATTCTCTCCAGAATCCTGGAAGGATTCTCTCCAGAATCCTGGAAGGATTCTCTCCAGAATCCTGGAAGGATTCTCTCCAGAATCCTGGCAGGATTCTCTCCAGAATCCTGGCAGGATTCTCTCCAGAATCCTGGCAGAATTCTCTCCAGAATCCTGGCAGGATTCTCTCCCGAATCCTGGCAGGATTCTTTCCCGAATCCTGGCAGGATTCTCTCCCGAATCCTGGCAGGATTCTCTCCCGAATCCTGGAAGGATTATCTAAAAAAAACTGCATTTTAGTGTAATACTTAAAACGAAAAAGGCCACTTCCAAAGAAAACATTTTTTCCTTTTTTAGAAGTCATCCAGTAATGCGTTCAAAATTGTCTCCAAGAAATCTTTCTGGAATCCATCCATGGAGAGCGGCAAACACGAACCGTGTATTATGGAGAAATATTGTTGATACAGTTTTATCTTGAATTTGATGTAATACACAATAAATGAAATGAAAATGAATGATAGTTAGTTAGTGTGTCTCATTTATTATTAATTTGAATTCAGTGTTTTTAAATATTATAGAGTACAGGTTCAATTATGCTTCCCTTTATGGTTTGGGTGTACCCAGCGAAATCGAAGGTTGTGCTGTGCTAATTGAACGAGCAAACTCAGCTTTTCTCCGTTTCTCCGTTCGTTAGTGTTGTTGCTGCTGGGCCTGCAATTGCCTCACTCCGCCCGGTCGGATGGGTGAGAGCTTGTTGGTACTCTGGGAAAAAATAAACGGAACTGTAATTTTACCTCTCGGAGTTTCGGGTTTCGTTGGGGCCAAAATAGGTAGGTAACATCAAATGCCACGAAAACCATTAACCGACTAAAAGTCTGCTGGTCGTCGTCGGTGGTTTGACGAAACAGCGGAGAGTTGGTATTGAAATAATGCGTCAACTCAGCGAGTCAAGTCAGTCGCGGGTAGGGATCGATGACAACATACCTACCTACCTCGCTTATCCATCAAGGTAAGAGAGAGTACGGTCGGACGACGGGATGGGGGCTCTGACTCAAGTTGACAACAAGAGACGACCGGAACGCCGGCATCAGAAGCATTGCGAGCGAAAGTTACTCTGAGTTCACTGTGAGTGACGCTTTGTGCTAGTGAGGATTGCATTTGAGTACTGTGAGAAATTTATTATGTTTATGTATTGCTTTTTTGTTTTCCATTTGGTCTAAGGCAAATCAAAAACGCTTATTGATTGCTAAAAAAGTTTTATTGCAAATCATCAATATAACATTTTCTCAAAAAACTTCCATCTTTCCTATTAGACCTAAATCAGTCTTCGAATGAGTGTAATCAGTTTTGTATCATTTAATTAAGGCCAAACATGTCTAAAGGTCCTATCTGCAGAAGAGAGGCTCTCTTTGGTTTCCCTCTCTTTCGTTGATATCTCAGCTGTTCATTTAAATTATGATTATATCCTTGCATAGAACGATGGTCAAATCAATCGTCTTTTATATTTGTAAAGCAAAAGTAGTTGAAAAGTGTACCATTACATTGCAATAATTGAAAGAGAAAGTGAATAAAGAGAGCCTCTCAAATGCAGATAGGACCTATTGAAATGTTCGGCCTTATTTTGCCTTATTTCGGAATTATTCTGCCCTATTTAGCTTATCCTTTGACAGATACGCGAATTTCGACTACCACTTGTAATCTTCTTCAGTGTCAGTTATCCACAGTGGAGTCGAGGTTCTCCGATTTCAGCGCTCCTTTACTGATACATTGATGATTTCCCGGAGGAATCTCCGAAGGAACCGCTTGAGCAATTCCTAAAGGAATTGCTGGAAGAACTTTTGAAGAAATCTTTACAGTAATTTCTGAAGTAATTCTAGGAATATTGAAGGATTCTCTATAGAAGAAAAAATGAATAAATTTTGAGAAGGAATTAAAAAAAATCTGAAGAAAATTTTAAATAATTTCTTGAAAGAATTTCTGAAAAAGCTAGGAATATTTAAAGAATCCATAGATGGATTTTTTTAAGGAAATTTTAGAAGGAATATCTGAAAAAAACAGGTGCGAATGTGTTAGTGTGACTGGCAACGCGACCAGAAGCCTGGTCGAATCCTGCTTGGAAATCGGTTTGTTTTGTCGATGGGGATGGCCCGCGAAATCACATTGCGTTGTTTGGGAAGGCCCGCTCGATGCATGTTAGGTAGACGTAGTTTGTACGAGTTTGACGTGCCTGCACCCTCCCTGGAAGAAACAACCGGAAAAATCTCCAAATAGAAATCCTATTTTTTAAATGAATTCGTGGAGGAATCCATAGAGAAATTCTTAGAGGTAGGCTTGGAGATAATCCAGGAGGAATTTCTAAGAAAACGCATAGAGAATACCCGACGGAATTTTTGATGAAATCTTTGCGAATTTTGCAAATCTCTGCAAAAACGTCATCCAGCCTTTCCGTAAGAATCCTTATAAAAATCTCTGGAAAAATCTGTATAAAAATGTCCGAAGGAGTTCTTGAAGGACTTACTAAGCCGTTCTTAAGAAATCCTTGGAGCGATTTCTGGAAGACAAATGTCTTGAAGGAATATCTAAAGGAATGTGAAGAAATCTTCAGAGTTTCCCTTATAATATCTTGTAGAACTTTTAAAGTTATCCTTGGAGAAAAATCTTAGAAAGCTTCTGAAAAAATCTAGATGAGTTTAAATAAGGGCGAAAGTAACATGAGAGAGTTCTAAGACGGGCTTGGTGGTCTAGTGGCTACCGCTTCTGATTCATATGCAGAAGGTCATGGATTCAATCCCTGGCCCGTCCTTTTCATCCTACTTTGTATCTTTCTATCCACTTTCTCTCGCTCTCTCTTCTCTACATATACAACTCATGTATATTCATATGTTCATAGCCATCGCTAGAACCAGAAACGAATTGAAAAAAAAAGTCGTTTCCCTCCGTCCAACTTCCACTTACAGCACAGTGTATATATAACGCCTATAAGTTATGCAACCAAAGCGTGCTGTGCCGCTTGACCTTATTCACCACACAATCTATCACGAACACTATAAAATAACCCCTATCCATGGATCGCATCACCGACCCAACGGTGACTCCCAGATCTCACATCCTTTCCGTCTAACAAATACCCCAGTCCGTGCGGGTTGTGGGGACGCAGAGTGCTCTCGGTCTCTAGTAGCAACAACCAGTACACTCTAACATTCCTCTCCCTTCCCAGCTGATTATAAGGACTTGGCCAGCGCCGTTATTGATCAAATATGCATGAGCTGCTAAAATTGCACTTTGAGAATAAGTGGAATGTCCCAGCCCCTTATTCAGTTGGATCTCAGTGCAATTGGTACCAGTTCAGATCAATCACGGAGGAGCAACCATTGACATGTATAGTCAGAATTGATCGTTTTTGATCGTTGATCGGGCGAAAGTAACATGAGAGAGTTCTCTTCATCGACTCTCTCTACTTCAAATTAAAGTGACAAGATGCAAGTATTGTTGAACTTTTTGGTCATAAATCGCTAGGTTGCGATGCAATCTAGCGTCTAAGTGTAAAAAAGTTCGATTGAATTTGCATCTTGTCACTTTAAGAGAGAGTCGATGAAGAGAACTCTCTCATGTTACTTTCGCCCTTATTTAAACTCAATCTAGAAATATAGGATGAGTTTTGAATTTCTGATTCTTAAAAGTATCCCGGAATCATTTGCTAATAAAGTCCATGGAGCATTTTTGAGAAAGTTCATGGAAGGTTTTGTAGATTAGTGCTTTGAAAAAAAAATCTGAAGCAATTTGTAGATAGATTTCTGGAACAATCTTTGCAAGATTTTTTGAAAATAATTCTTGAAATATTATCCTAAGAAATTCATGTGTTTTTGGAAGCTATCCGTGCAAGACTTTCTTAACCCTTATGTGGCCGACAGGGTACCCGGGTACCCAGCGCCCATTTAAAAAGCATGGTGTAGAAAAAAGCAAAAAGTTTGTCGGACACATAACGGTTAAGGAGTTCTTTGAGAAATTTCTGGAGGACATTCTAAAGTCTAAAGGTAAGAAGATTTTAAGAAAGAACTTAAGACGGATTTTCTAGAATTTCCTGGATAAATTTTTAAAGTAAATCTACCAGGAGTTTCCAAAGGAGTCCCTGAAAAAAATTCTTTGAGAATCCCTGGGACAGGGATGAGAAATGTACTGGAAAAAACGGTTTCCGGCTGTACATTTGACATTTTTCCACACGAACATCATAGGCCCAGCCAAACTCAAACTGTTTGAAAAATAAATGTCGTAACCAGACGCGCCAACTTGTTCGAAATATTGGGGGGGCAAAGTCTGTTTTTTCAGATTTTTTGTATGGAAAAGTTAAAAAATCCTCAATTATTGGGGGGGCAAACCTATGCTTGCCCCCCCTAAGTTGGCGCCTATGGTCGTAACATTTTTTTTTTCCTGCAGCCGTCTTCCTCGAAACGGTTTCCAAGCGCGAGAGCGCCAGTACTCGAGCACAACGACGGCAAAAATTTCTGTCTCTCCCGTTTTCGCATTTTTCTGCGTTTCAAACCGCTTCTGGGCAAACTTCTTTACATGCATCACAAAGCTAGGAGTGTGCTCTAGCTATTTGTGCAAATCGATTTAAATTATTTATTAAAACAAGTGAGTTATTGGCAGTTGAAAATATCTGACATTTTTCGCAATCACCCGCCTCAGCATGACTGCCCATAAATATTTTCGTGGGGAAGCGAAAACCATCAAGCGTCTGCTTGACTGCCGTCGGCGCGGCGGCTGATGGTATTGGTGCTGCCGTTGTTTTGTTTTTATTTTACTGCCAGTATCGATGAACGGAAAAAAGAAAAAAAGTATTTTTGCCATCCCTGCCCTGGGAGATTGTTTTCGGGAACTCGTGAAAGATTTCTTAAATGATTCCTAGGATGGATTTCATGAAAGAATTTTCGAAAAATCTGTGAAAGTTGTTTCAAAGTGATCCTTGTAGAAATTTTGTAAAAGAAATCTTTAGAAGAAAATCTGGAGATATTTCTGAAAAAAAAATCAGTCAAATTTATAATTAAAGCCATGGAAGGTTTTCTGGTAGAATCCCTCGAAAAATTGGTGCGGCTTTTTTAGGACTCTGCGGAAAATTCCCAAAATGATCTCACAGATTCCCTGCAGGAAACTCTAAAGGTAATCCCAGGAAGATTATCTGACCGAAATTCAAATGTTCAAATATAAAAACCAAAGAGCAATTTCTAAAGCAAACCACGGAGAAAGTTTTGAAATAAATCCTTACAAGATCGTTTGTGATAATGTTTAAACGAATTTCCGAGAAATTTTCGGAGAATAATCTACAAAAGCCATGAAAAAATAGGCTAAATCACAGGACGATTTTCTAAAGAAATCCCTTTAGGAGTTTCTTCAGAAAGTTATACACAACTTTCTTACACAACTTTTTGTGAAACTTCTGGAGAAATCCATAGTGGAATATCTGGAGAATTCGGACGTTGCTGTGGAAACTTCTGGCGAAATCTTTGAAGAATTTCCAATGTAACCTCAGTACAATATTTTTGAGGAACTTAGAGGAATTTCTGCTGAAATTCATGAATATTTTTTTGAAAAAAAAATGGGGAAATATTAAAAGTGAATTATGCAAGCTGCTTTGAAAAAAATCTTTGTGAAATTTGTAGAATAGGAGGAATATCTAAACAAATCCCTGGAGAAATTTTTCGAATAAACCCGTGGTTGATTTTTTGAGAGACTCCGTGAGGGGATTTTAAGAAGATTTTCTGAAGAAATTTTTGGTAGATTTCTAAAAGAATCTCCAATAGATTCTCCAACAAATGCCTAGAGAAATTCCTGAATAAATATCCAGAGGAGTTTCTGAAGTTATCGCTGGGCAAATTTCTCAAGCAATCAATCAAATGATTTGTGCCAAATCATGGTGGAGCAATTCATGACAGATTTCAAATAGAGAAACACATGGAAGATTTTTTGAAAAAAAAAACGGTAACATGATGATTTGTTTTGGAAAGTTTTCTTCGGAGACCGTTGTACTATGGTTGAATTTTTTGGGTTCACTGACTTTTATTTAAAACCGCAGAATTGCAGCGAAAAGCGCCTGAGTAGGTAGCGGTACGAACCTACACTACTCGTACAAAAAGATCGTTCGGCAAATACAGCACAACCAGTACCACACTCTATCATGTGCTTCTAACGAATCTCCAAATTTCCGAATGAGCTCCCTCAGGAGTCCGAAATGTGCCATATAAGTCTTTTCTTTGAAAATCACAATTCAAGAACGAAGCATCGTAGAAACAAAGTTTTTTTAAGAAAATGAAAGCAAATTTTCTCAGGAATCTAAAAAAAATGGAAAAAACTCTTCCACACAATTAACTACAGTTGAGAAATTTGAAAAAGAAAAGCCGGAAAAACTATTCCCGAACTCGTGAAAAATTTTCAAAAAAAATATTTTTGAGAAGGTAATTCCATAAGCTGTAATCGCTGAAATTTTTGGAATGCACTTTTTATTCGTTCATGAGTTATGACCAATTTTGTGAAGACCATATAAGCCGATATTTTAATTTCAATTTTCACTAAATTGAACTGAACTAAACGAACAAATGACTTCTAATATAGATTCGTCTGCGAGTTTGCTTTTAAACCTAACTTATATTTGAATCGAGCTTGACAGTTTTCTCATGAGTTGTATGTATTTCATGTTGTATGTATTTCAAACTTTAGTCAAACTGGAACCTCAATATTGAAATAACGGTTAAGCACGCATGATACTTGTGTACCTCGTCACCCACTTCATGCAACTACATTAGTGGTCTAATAACACTTAGCGCGCTCAGCATAGTTCCATCATGCCGCTCAAAGTGTTGCCACAAATAATTCTTACTTTGCAAAACCCGGTTTTTTGGCTGGTGGGGCATGGGAGCTCAAGCTTCAACTGTCAATGCAATCAGAGACTACTCAGACTAAGACGTGGGCGATCCTATATATGAAGGGTTATCCAAAACGCTCTGGAGAATTCCCAAACCATATTCCAATAAGGTTAGTAAGCCTAAGATGCCATTAACAGGAGGAATATGACAAATAATATAACATTATATGGTTTATGTAATGTAAAACAATAATACATAACAAAAGAGAACCATTCCAAAACCATTTGATTAAATGTATAACCAGCAGTGAAATTATAATTAAAAACAATATATTTACGGTACATTTTATTGTTTAAAACCATACATGTACCATACAATGTATGGTATATTTAAACTCACATATCAGTATTTAAGAAAAAATCATTCACAACAAAATGTATGGTTCTGCAAAAATATATATATGGTCAAAAATATGTTTTTATATTGTTACGATACTTAACAACCTGTATAATATATTGTAAAAATCTTATTTACAATTCATTCTATGGTGTCTACATTACATCTTATTGTTTTTGTATTTATATTTTTACAGTGGTGTATATTGTAAAAATATGGTTCTAAATAGTACTGGTCCAATACAACGTTCGGTTTTTCTACTGTATTTTTATTCGGGAAACCCGTACGATAATAAAAAAATACCCTGAATCTTTGTGTCGGTATTGTTATGTCCCTTGACACTCTCTGTTCGGGTGTACACCTACCTAGACCTACAATCGGCGCACAGGTGAAAACGATATTCAAACCCATCCAATGGCGGCGGCTAAATCATTCCATTCAGACACTATTTATCGCCCAAATGATAGTGGCTCTAGTAGTGGTAGTGGCGGTTTTGGTAGTAATCTTTCAATGTTTCAAAGCCGTTCGCTGCTGGTCGATTATAAAAAAGTGACGACATAATTAGAAATTTCACAACAAAAAACATTCAGAGAGTGAGTTCGAGCGCTTGGAATCGGCGAACATCCAACCAAAGCATCCACAACGCACGAACACTGAAATAAAAATCTGACTAAATGGCACGACCACATCCAAGCTGGGACCGAATGCGAACAACCCCCAAGGCCCCCCCCCCTTCTTGGAAGGGACTCTGCCACTACTGTGTGTGGGGTGGCTTGGAACCACATTGGGTGGGTCCAGTGGTGTGCGTTGTTGGTGAGCGCCCGCCGAACATTCGCCTCAGAGATTTGGCGATGACCGAGACCGAGTGAGCGGAGTGGAGCACTCACCGACGAAGACGCCGACGACCGAAACGGCGGCGAGCCACACTGTGAAAAGTGCTGATGCTTTTGGATTTTTGTTGATTACACGCGGCTAAAAATACTTAGAATTGTTGTGTGGTGCCGTGTCTCTCTCGCTATACCTATGGATTCATGTGGTGTCGGTGGTGTTGTGCCTCAACATTTTTCGCTTGCTGTTTTTCACTTTTGGTTTGTGTTTCAACAACTAAGTATAAACGCGATCGGGGATCGGATGGTTTTAGCTGGTAGCTCAGGTAGCTTGGTACCAACCCAGGCTGGTGTTTTGATGGGGAAGGCGGGCAGAGGCGGAGGATACACATAGGCCGTAAGTAGCTATCACGCTTCATTATCAAACATCAAGCCCACTACAAGCTCTCTTGAAACGCTGACTGCGGTTGAAGTTAGAGGAGCCAAATTGCAGGTTCTCAGCTCTTGTGAGCTGGGCTGCCTAAATAGCCATGCCGTCATGTCGTGATGTGTGTGGATCCACCGAGCCGCCCAGAGCTTATGTTACACGCGCGTGTGATGCACGAACGAACGAAGGCAGGTAGGTAGGTATCCATAAAACTCAGCTGCTGAAGTGGACTTGAGAAAACGGTATGAAAACGTTGGATCTTGAAGCGAAGGAACTGATGGAAGTGCCTAAGAAGAGGAAGAACTATTGATGGGAACTTGGTTGATCATCATTGCGAATTTGATCGAAATTTTCAAAAAGTTTTACTTTTTTACAGAGTTTCAAACAATATTTCAGTGCATGTGATATTCAATCAGAACACTCTCGATTCGATTGCACAAAAATACAAGGAAGATCATCCAACTTAAAGCTTCTCGGCCTTCAAACAGATGGCCGCAACCAGATCTTCAGCGCATCAGATCGGCACACCATTGTGGACTTACCGCCTTTGGCATCGGGAGGTGACCGAGCATAGGGATATAGGGGGTTCCTGAAGGAAATCGTAGATTAATTCCTGGAGGAAATCTTGGAGATTTTTTGGAGCAGTTCCTGGAGTAATTCCAGACTGAAATCCTGGAGGGATGCCTAGATATATCTCTTAAGGAATTCTTAAAGAAACTCTTGAAGGAACTCCTAGAGGAACTCCTGGAGGAATCTTGTACCGACTTTTCGAACCCTCTAAGTAGAATACTCTCTTTGAATGAGTGTATCAATTACACTAGTTTACAGCATTTTTGAACTCGGTAAGCTGATGATCATTTTTGGTGTAGAATCATGCCCTGAGTTCGAAAACGCGAAGAAAAAAAATTACAGTAGAGCGGAAATTTTTTCGACTTTCCATACAACGTTGATGATTTGAAATCGATTTTTGTTCTATTTTTAAGCAACGTCGCTCACTTCACACATCTTCGTAATCAATGATCCGATTGAGCTGAATTTTTTACTGGAACTTGCCTACATATGATTTGTCAAATAAACGTTGAGAAAGAATTTTTAGATTGTTTTTTTCTTATTGAAAAAAATACATTTCTTCATATATTTTTGGAAATTCGGCTAAAATTTAAGGAGATCGTCCATAAAACTCGCCAATATCTTGAATTTCATCAATCTGACGCAAAACCTGCATTCAGATGATCAAATGGTATTTTATTCAGCTTTTAATTTATGGAAAAAGATTTGAAATTGGTTGAACAAAACGCAAGTTATTTGAACTTTAGTAAATTCCATATTTTTAAAAGTTGTAAAACTCGATATTGAGCTAAAACTCAAAAACTGCACTACTTAAAATTTTTTGAAGCACGGTTTCGAAATCAGTGCTAAATTGTGCTTCAAAAATTTTGGTCGTTTACAGAAGTTCACGACTTTCATTTTATTTTGTAAACTAGTGTTATGTACCTTTTAATTCCGTCCTTAATTGCTTATACTTCGACAGATACGCGTATTTCGACTACCTCAGTGGATAACTGACATTGAGGAAGATTACAAGTTGTAGTCGAAATACGCTTGTCTGTCAAAGGATAAGCAATTAAGGGCAAAATCAAAAGGTACATAACTGATAACACTCGTTCGTCCTGGAGAAATTCCTGGACGTATTCTTGGAGGAATTCCGGGAGGAATCCCTAGAGCAATCCTTAGAGGTTTTCCTAGAAAAATGCCTGGAGAAACGTCTGGAGGCATACCTGGAGAAATTTCTTGAGGAATTCCTGAAGACATGCCTGTAGAAATCCCTGGAGATTAGGTGTCTGGAGGAATCCCTGCAGTAATTCTCGGAATAATCCCTTGAGGAATTCCCGGAAGAATTTCTGAAGATATTCCTAGAGGAATTCCTTGAGGAATGCCTGGAGGAATCTCTAGAGGAACTCGTGGAGAAATGTCTACATGGATTCCTGGAGGAATCCCTGCGGAAACTCGTGGAGGAACCAATGCAGGGGCCTGTTGACATATGGATCTTATCTCCCAAGGACGTGGTTGGCTTCATAAAGCTAGTCTCGCCAGAATGGGGGAGTCACATACTGTAACTCAGGATCTCTATTCATCAATAATAGATGGTCTTGAGTTCAGTCGATACCAAGCCATCTCAGTGACAAATATGTATATCACAATAGTTCTAAAATCTGGACGCAGTGATCTTCACCCGACAAACGAGAGAGAACCAATGCAGGAATATTCCGAGGAATCCCTGGTGAAATTCCTAGAGTAGTTCCCAGAGGAATTGATGGAAACAAAAAAAATGAAAAAAATCCCAGGAGAAGTTTCTAAATAAATGGCAAGAGAAAACACTGAAAAAATCGCAGAAAAATCTTGAAAAAGTCCTGAAGGAGACGTACGAAAAGGTCATGGAGGATTCCCTATAGCAGCTCCTGAAGAAATCCCTGGAAAAATTTCGGGAGGAATCCCGAAAGCAATCCCAAGAGATATTCCTAGGGAAATACCTAAACGATACCTGGAGAAAATTCAGGTTTAATTTCTGGAGAAATTCATAAAAAATTCCAAGAGGAGTTCCTGGAAAAATTCTTGGATGAATTTTTAAAATAATCCCTGGAGTTATTCCAGAAAGAATCAGAGAAGGAATTCTTGGAGGATCTCCTGAAGGAACTCTTGAAGGAACTCTTGGAGGAACTCCTGAAAGAACACCTAGATGAATGCATGTATGATTTTTTAGAGAAATACCTGGATAAATTCCGGGAGGAACCTCTAAAGGAATGTTTGGACGAGGTTTCCTGGAGGAATTACTGGATGGAATTCCTAGAGAAATGCCAGGAGTAATGCCTGTAGGAATGCCTATGGAAACACCTGGAAGAATTCCTGGAGGATTGTCTGGACGATTACCTGGAAAAATGCCTGGACGTATTCTTAGTGGAACTCCTAGAGCAATCTTTAGAAGATTTCTTAGAAGAATGCCTGGAGGAACCTCTGGAGGAATACCTGGGGAAATTTCTTGATGAATTCCGGAAGCCATTCCTGTAGGAATTCTTGGAGATTACGTGTCTGGAAGAATCCCTGCATTAATTCTCGGAGGAATTTCTTGAGGAAATCCCGGAGGAATTGTTGGAGATATTCCTGGAAAAATTCCTTTCCTCTGGACGAATCTCTAGAGGAACTTCCGAAAAATGTCGAGATGAATTCCTGAAAAAATCCCTGAAACTCCTGGAGAAATCAATGCAGCAATTTTCGGAGGAATCCCTGGAGAAATTCTTAGAGGAAACCCTGCAGGAATTCCCAGAGGGAACCCTGGAAGAATTTCTGAACAAAAATATCAGGAGATGTTTCTGAAGAAGTGCCAGGAGGAAGTACTGAAAAAATCACAGAAAAAATTCTTGAAGAAATCCTGAAGGAAACGTAAGAAGAGGTCGTGAAGGAATACCTAGAGGGATCCCTATAGCAGTTCCTGAAGGAATCCCGGGAAAAAATCCTGGAGGAATACCTGCCGGAATATTCGGAAGAATCTCAGAAGGAATTTCTTCAGAAATCTCTGAAGGAATGCTTGGAGAGACTCCTGGAAGAACTCCTACAGGAATGCCAGGAGAAGTACCTGGAAGAATGCGTGTATGAATTTCCAGAGGAATTCCTGAAGGAATGCCTGGATAAATTCCGGCAGGAATTCGTGGGGGAATTTTTGAACGAATACCTAAGAAATATCAGGAGGAATTCCTGTGGAAATATCTGGAATGTCTGGAAGTATTCTTGGAGGAATTATGACAGCAATCCCTAGAGGAATGGCTGGAGGAACCCCTGGAGGACTGCTTGGAGAAATTTCTGGAGGAATTCGTGAAGACATGCCTGTAGGAATTGGGTTCTTTAGGGGTACCCGGATTATTTCATAATCGGATTCTCCGCCCCAAAATTAGTCTAAATCCAAAATTCCATAATTTTTGGAGTCCGGGAACTATTTTTAAAATGCATTTAAAGTTTGTATGGGGAAATTTTTTTGTTCGGGTCGAACTGTCATTTTAGCGATTGAACTGTCATTCTATCCACGAAAGTTAAAACTGTTTTGTTAATTTGACCTTCAAAACAAAGGTATTGGAATCCAATAAATTGACGTAATACTCAGAAAAATGAGCTCTTTCGCTTAGGCTATAGAAAATAGCAATATTTTATTCATTAAACAACCCAATTCCTGGAGCTTGTGTACCTTCAAATATTTGAGAAATTTGTACAAGGAACTCAAACTTAAGGAATTCCCGGAAGAATTTCTGGAGATATTTTTAGAGTAATTCTTTGAAGAATGTCTGGAGGAGTCTCTAGAAGAACTCCTGGAGGAATCTCTGAAAGAGTTTATAGAGAAATCTTTAGTGGAATTCCTGAAAAAATCCTTGCAGAAACTCCCACAGGACTCCCGGAGGAATTCATGCAGGAATTTCAGGTGGAGTCCATGGAAGAATTTCTGAAAGAAATTCTTGTATAATTCCTGGAGGAATCTGGAAATTTCTGAAAAAAAAATCCCAGGAGAAGTTTTTGAAAAACACCAGGAGCAAATACTGAAGAAGTCGCAGAAACATTATTGAAGAAATACTGAAGGAATCGAGTTCGTGGAGGAGCCCCTGGAGGAATCTCTGTTGCAGTTTCTGAAGAAAGCCCGGAAAAATTCCTGGAAAACTTCAGTAGGAGTCCCGGAAGCAATCCCAGGAGGAACTACTAAGAAAATCCCTAAACAATATCTGGAGAAAGAGCTGAATTAGTTACTGGAGAAGTTCCTGAAAGAATTCTAGAAAGAATTCCAGAAGGAACCCTGGAGAATTCCTGGAGGAATACATGGAGGTTTTTTTTTTGTAATTATCTCTGGAGTTGTTCCAGAAAAAATCACAGAAGCAATTCTTGGAGGAACACATTTCTTGTGCTAAGGCATGTAAGCGAAAACTCATTACGCTTTTCAGGAGAACTTTTTTACCGAATTTCTGGAAGAATTTCTGTAAGAACCCCTGAAAAATGTGAAGGATTCTATGACTGCCTTGATTTCTGGAAGAATTATTGAAGGAAACCTTGGGTGGACTCCTAAAGGTTTATTTTGTACAAAATGTTTAAGGAATTCCTGGATTATCTCTGGTACAATTTTATTGAAAGAATTTCTGGAAGAAATTCCCACAGAAATTCTTCGAATAATTCCAAATGGAATTATTGGAGCAATCTCTAGCGGAGTTCCTGGAGAAATGTATGAAGAAATCTCCAAAGGATTATCTGCAGAAATACTTAAAAGGATCTCTGGTGCAATTCCTACATATGGGAATCGCGGAAGAATAATCGGAAAAAGCACTGCAATTAACACTGGAGGAACCTTTTAGGATATCCCAGGACAAATTCCCGTAAGAATGTCTGGTTAAAATCTTGAAGAAATTCCTGGAAAAAATCTTTAAACAATTTCTGGAGAAATTTCTGGAGGAACTTATGGAGGAATTCTTGAAGTTATTTTTTTTGCCGGAATTTCTGGAGAAATTCTTGGTGGATTTTCTGGAGTATTTCTTGTAAGAATTCATGAAATAATTTCTGGAGAAATTCCTAAAATAATTCCTGGAGGAGTTTCTTGAATATATCCGGGAGGAATTCCTAAAGTATTTTCCGGTGCAATTCCTGTAGTAATTCTTGAAGTTATTTCTGGAGGAATTCCTGTAGGATTTCCTACAGTATTTCCTGAAGGATTCCCTGGAACAATTCTTGGAGGAATTTCTGGAGACATTTCCTGTTGGAATTTCTGAAGTTATTCCTAGAGAAATTCCTGTAGAAACTACTGCAGGAATTCCTGACGTACTTGCTAGAGGAATTTATGGAATATATCCTGGAAGAATCCCTGGAGAAATTTCTTGAGGAATTCCTGGAGGTATTACTTGAGAAATGTTTGATGGATTTCCTGGAAGAATTTTTGAAGGATTTTGTGTTGTATTCTCTGGAGAAATCTTTGGAGAGATCCCCTGAGGATCAACAAGAGGAATCCTAGGAGGAATTCCTGGTGAAATCCCTGTCAGATTTCCTGGTGGAATTACGGTACGAATCTCTGCAGGACATGGAAAACCCTGAAGAAATTCCAGCAGGAACCCTTTGAGGAAATTCAGGAGGAATCATTGTGAGGATTTCTGGAGGAATTTCTGGAGAAATTACCTGGAGAAATTCGCTCGAGGAATCCCTGGAAAACTTCCTGCAGGAATCCCAGAAGAAATTTCTAGAGGAACTCCTAGAAAAATACGTAAAGGAGTTTTCAGGAAACTCCAGGGGGGACTCCCGTGGAATTCTCGGGGAACTCCTGGACCAATTTCCGAGGAACTCCTGGAGGAATTCCTGAGGAACTCTTTTTTTTCGAATGGTTCCTGGAGTAATTCCTGAGGAGCTTCAGCAGGAGTTCCAGAATAGCTTCTGAAGAAATTATCCGAGAAACTCCCGGGAAACTCGTGGAGGATTTCAGGAGAAGTTTTGGAAGAATTCCCGTAAAGAATCGTGAAAGGATTGCATCGATAAAGTAAAGAGATGCAAAAGTAGAGCTGGCAGAGCTTGTAGGTCTTAGTTTCAGAATTATTTGATTGACCTCTAGATGATTGAGAGAATGTTGCTTCTGTTGTTAACAGAATTGCACTCTGAGATTCTAGATGTAGCGTAGGTAATTATCCGCGAGCATTCGATACAACAAAAATATCCAAAGATTTACAGATATTGCAACCCATACTTCAGAATACATTGGAGCTCATTTGTATGCCAGTGGATACCCAAATAGCAACACATAGAGATACTCGTAATATTACGAGGTGCAACAGACACAATCGTGAAAGAGTTATGCTGATAGAGTGTAGACCTTGAAGGTCCTAATTCCAGAATAGTTTGCAGAGCCTGGAATATCCCATGAATGTACTAAAAGCATTACAGTTGTGCACTGAAGCGCCATCAGCAGTATAGACTACATTCCATGAATATTTTTTACAATTAAAGCATGATACAGTATGTAGATATCGTAACCCAAACTTCAAAGCGTATTGGAGGCCATATGTATATCACGGAAGGTTCAACTACACACCACAATATCGAGTTGCTCGTAGCAATGCGAAGTCTAATGGACATCAACGTTACTAAATTTCTTGAACAGAGTTAATATAAATGATAATAGATCCTGCTGATCTTAAGAAAATGAATCCCAGAGTTTGGATGACCTAGATCACCTATTTCATGTACCATGCATTTCCTAGCGGTGCTTTGAGGCTTCTTGAATATCGTAGACTAGACTATGACTATTGTAGACGATGACTGACGTGTATCAAATTTGATTTAGAATGTTGGATTTGTGACACAATCTTCGGAGTATTTTGGAGGCCTTAGAATAGCTCTGGGATGGGAACTTCAACAGACTATGATGGGTAGTGATGCATTGCTTGTCAAGGATCAGTCAAAACAATTGATGATTAGCAAAACGGTGACATTTGAGCAAAACATGTAAAATTTATAAAAAAATACAAGAAAAAGTCACGTATTTCCGACTACCAGCAAAAGGGGGAAGGGTGCCAAGAGGGGAGGTACCATGCATTTCTTAGCACAGCTATTCCCCTTGACTATATAAAAGACTGCAAGGTAAAATGTTTTAAAACAAGAAAGATATTGAATTTCTACTAAAAGTAGATCGTCCCCGGTGTTAACGGCCTTTAGCCTCAATTGTTAGCCTAGTTTATTTCTTGAGAGATTTTTCGGGAACTCCGAGATTATCAAAGAAAAATGATTACCTTGTAAATTGAGGTAAAGCACAAAACTGTGACATGTTGGAGCAAATCCCATGTAGGACATGTTGGAGTCCCGATTTGGATTCAGCAATCCAAACTTTGTTGGAATTACATATGTATGTATGTAAGATTGCTGTTGCGACAGATCAAGAGTCATTTTTTGTTTCACTGTGGATCAAATAAATATCCGATTCCAATAGCAACGGACCCTTTGTGAAAACTGATGGAGAACAACTTAAGCTATGTTAACGTGGCCAGTCTTTAGTTCGTTGATAATTGGCTTCAGAGATTTTTTTTTCCAAAAGCCTTACAGGAACAACTACAGAGACTTCCTTGCGAGGGTATCATGGAAGAATAACTTCTGCTTAATTTTCTTGAGAGGGTTGTCAACTTCCGTGTAGACGGCGACAGTAGAACTGACAATCTTCTTCAGCTTAATAATTCAGCTTAAGATTTGCTTCGGTGCTAACTTGGTCCTTCTCCTTTCACCTAGCTCCTCACGCTTAGAGGTTTGGTTAACCAATAAGGTGGCGAACTTGTTTAGTAACTTGGTGTCATGATTCCACGCGTTCATGTCGTTTAATCTGACTGTTTCATGGCGTCCTTCCTCAATCGTTTGTTGCCGCTTCCTGAGAAGTTTGGATGAAGATGTCCGGATACCAGAAGTGGAACCACTCATCCAGGATTTGTGATTCATCGCAACACCATTATGGAAGAGTTGACAAGTTTTCTTCCATCACACTATTGGTAGTCCACATCGGTGCTGACTCGAAATCAGATGCTTAATGGTAAAAGTTTATTCTTAAAAACCCAGATTAATCCACCTAGTGGTGATAGTGCCTTTCTCGTCAAACATGTACCCATGATCTTTCCTTGGTTGGGATACGACTGTGATTATTTTGCTTCAGAATGTTGGCTTCAGCCTTTTGGGGGAATCGAAAACACTAGTTTATGATTTTTTCCGACGTTTCGATCTGTATGGGGCCTTTTCAAGGGTTCAATCGGTCAAGGTTTCCTAGTCATGATGGCCTTGCCTAACTTAAAAATGTCATACGAAAGTTTTGGTATTTATTGAGTCCGATCGGTTTGAAACCGTCGTGATGTGGACAATCTCCTACCTATCGGGTGGTTTAGAATTCGGTCCCTGTTTTTGGAATCTTCTACTATTGTTTGTTTAGCTAGATTCTGTGCTAGGGCCATCATTCCGAAGCATGATCTTTCCGTCGACGTAATGCGAACTGTTCCTGAATCCTGAGAATACCATATTTAGAAAAGCAATAATTTTAATGAAGTTGAAAAATTTTTTAGTTGAACATATTCCGACGTTACGTTAAACGTATAGACTGGGCTGAAAAATATCAGTATTTTCAGTTGACTGCTTGAGCACCTTCACTATCACTGAAGACCGATCAACATCAAGACGATAATTACAAGCTAGGATATAACGTCTTTCACAATCACAGATGACTTTACGGCAGGCCTGCTCAACCTTTCATGGCCGCGGGCCACAAGTGATACTCCATACCAGTCGACGGGCCAGACATTACATTTCGACATCAAATTTCGAAAGCATGAATGCAACAGTGAAATTTTGTACATCCGATTACCCGTTCTCGCGGCAAATCACAACACTGACATCATTTGGGTCATAAAAATGTGAGCAAGAATTCTTGATATTTTGCAAAACTCACCCTGAATACTTTTTTTCTGAATTTTGCCGAACTGCAGGTTGCAGCAAACAATTTGCTGAAATTCAGCAAACTTCCCTGATTCGTTCAGTAAACTCTGCTGTTCAGCAGCAACGTTTTTCTGAAATTCAGTAAATTTTGCTGAAATTCTGCTTCAAATTTGGCTGTACCTTTCAAGTTTAAAATTTTTAAATTTATGTATTTAAATTTTTTAATCTTTGAAAATTTTTAACAAAACACTCTACCTATTTCGAGTTTATTTTAATATTAAATTTTATTTAAATATGAAATATCTTCAAATATTTCAATCCTTGGGCCAAGTTTCATTCATCGATTCCGCGGGCCGTATGTTGGACAGCCCTCTTTTACGGTCTTCGACATAGTTTTTTCTTCACACTTTGGGCTATATTTTATTATCAAAGGTTACAAAATTCATGTAAAATTTGACAAAAAAAAGCAAGCAAGTGAAATTACCCATACTAAATCCCATAAGAAAATTCCCAGTAGTTTTAGACGGAAAAGAGGATTGAAAAAACTTTCTCCGGGGATGATGCGATAATTTTCTCATATAACGTTGACCTATCCTACTGTATATTTTAACACCTCAGTGATTTGATGAGATTGCTTTAGTACAGATAAACAGACATATCATTTGTAACATATTGCTATTATATTCATCGTTACGAAAAAATAATCGCCGAATGCTAATCAGGTTGCGTTTGCGGCTTGATGTTGGTAGTGAGTAGATGTCAAACAAGCAACAACGATTAATATTTGTTTCAACCGTTGAAAACAAGGACGATGGAGAGTGAGTAGAGTAAGACGTCTGTATGTATGTGGCCTTAGTTCAGTCAAGATTTTGTTTTCTTACACATATTTATCGCTTGCATTGACTTTGTTCATTTTTGAAGTTCCTGCGAAGCACCCTAGGAAGCACCCAATGCTGGTTTTGCATCACTATCGGTAGCCTCTAATGTTTTCTATTTTCTTGCTAATCGTTCCTCATGGTTTAAAAAAAGACCGCGGTTCGATGTGTCGCATGCATTGGTTTGGTTCTTTTTGGCTTTTGGCCACTTCCGACTGGACACCCTAGATCGGTCCTGGAACACTATCGGTAGCCTTTATAAAGATCTTCGTTCTGGTCTGAGCCTATTTTCTGACTAATCGTTCATCACATTATTTAAAAAGCCGCTGTTAAATGTGCCACAGGCATGGGTTTTGATATCTACTACATTTGACCACTTCCAGCGGGACACCCGGAACCGGTTCCGGAACTCTATCGGTTGATCCAAATATGATCTGAAACTATTCCCTTTTATTAACCGTTTATCAGGCTGCCTGAAGAGCTTGCGATTTGATGCGTCGCATGTAAGGGGTTGGTTAACTTTTATACTTGGCTATTTCCGGCGTGACATCTGGAACCGGTTCAGTAACACTAACGGTTCCGATATGGTCTGAGAATGTTTCCCTGCCCACTGTTCATCAGGCTATCGAAAAAGCCGCTGTTTGTTGTATCGCATGCATGGGTTTGGTTCACTTTCATATTTAGCCAGTTCCGGCAGAACATCCAGAACCGGTTCCGGAATACTACCGGTTCAGATATGGTCTGAGAATGTTTTCCTGCCTACTGTTTATCAGGTTATCGAAAAACCCGCTGTTTGATGTGTCGCATGTATGGCTTTGGTTCACATTCATATTTGGCCACTTCCGGCGGATCACCCGGAACCGATTCCGGAACACTACCGGTTCAGATATGGTCCGAGAATATTTTCCTGCCTACTGTTCATCAGGCTATCGAAAAAGCCGCTGTTTGATGTATCGCATGCATGGGTTTGGTTCACTTTCATATTTAGCCACTTCCGGCGGAACACCCAGAACCGGTTCCGGAATACTACCGGTTCAGATATGGTCTGAGAATGTTTTCCTGCCTACTGTTTATCAGGTTATCGAAAAATCCGCTGTTTGATGTGTCGCATGAAGGGTTTGGTTCACTTCCATATTTGGCCACTTCCGGCGGGTCACCCGGAACCGGTTCCGGAACACTACCGGTTCAGATATGGCCCGAGACTATTTTCCTGTTTACCGTTCATCATGTTTTCGAAAGTGCCGTGGTTTAATGTGTCGCATGAATGGGTTTGTAGCGTTTTCATATCTGGCCCCTTCCCGGGGTACCGATCCGGAACACCTAAATGGCCATAACTCCGGAACGGCTGGACCGATCCGAACCATTTTCAATAGGAAACAATGGGACCAGATTCCGCGTCGAATGAACCATTGGTCATTAAAATCGCTTGAGGTTTACTGCCAAAAAGTGATGTGAGTTTTTTTTTTGTACACACACATACACACACCCATACATACACACACACACACACACATACATACACCTCAATTCGTCGAGCTGAATTGATTGGTATGTGTGACTCGACCCTCCGGGCCTTCTATCAAAAAGTCATTTTTGGAGTGAACATATAGCCTTTCCAGTACACTTAGTGTACAAGAAAGGCAAAACCAAAGAGACTTTTATTGATCCTAAACTTGATCAGACCTGCTGATTGTCAAATCGCTGTACACTCTGCCAACCCTATCGTTATTGTCCAATCCACTGACATCCATGCATCCATCGGTATTGGTAAGTCCACTCACCATCCCAAACACCTCCACTCGTTTAATCTGTTTTCCAAAACACTCAGTTGAGTTACTGCACAACTTTTGCACAACGCTCACTCTCTTCCGCTCGCGCTCACCACCTTTGAGCGATGAATGAGTGCGATCCCACCATTCACACGAACGAAACCAACGTCCGTCATCGGGCGTTCGGCGAGCGACGGCCACCGCACTCAGCTCAGTTTGAGTCCGTACGTCATGTGAATCGGTTGCGAGCGACGACGTTCCCCGCGCGAGCAAGAGTCGTTACTCTTCAGTGTGACCTACACACACCGCCGCCGCCGTTGTGGTCCGGTTACCCCCACCGCGCGCCGCCCACCAGGCCTGGCCCCACCATTGGAAATTATTCAAGAAGAAGCTGTTCCGCTGTCGCAGCGCAGCGCGCCGTGTCCGTGTGATCCGCGAAATCCGGAATTCGTCCGGATCCGTTTGCTGTTCGGTTTTGGATTTGGGTGATGATTACGCACCTACGACGAATCGTTCCGGAGTGAAGTGCGGAGTTGATTGGCGATGTTTTCCGCATGGGTGATGTGAAAAGTCTTGTCGTCTTGTCTTGTGTGTGGATATAGTTTGGACGGATAGGCAGCGCGAAACACGACAGTAGTTTTTCGGACGGCAGTCGGTCGGTCGATCGGTTTTTGAGTAGTGTGTGATGTTAGGTGATAGTGTGGTGGTAGTATGTAGTAGCAATAGCAGCACCAGCAGCTCAATAGCGTTGAATGTAGAAGGAAAGCGAAAAATATTTCAAAACTTGTTCTTGCAGCCAGGAGCAGCAGCAGCAGCACAAAGTTAAGTCAGCAGTTGTGTGCCGTTCGTTGTTGTTGTTTTCTGTTGTACATAGAGAAGTAGCTGGTAGAGCTCACGCGCGCGTCACGACGACCCTCGGAAGAGAAGAAACGAAAAGGAAAACGAGTCTCTCGGACGACGACGACGTAACAGCCAGCCTGGCCAGACCGACAACAATCGGACTTCACGACCACGTAACAGACCTGTGTGTGGCGTGGAGGAAGTGGCCTTTGTGAGTGGCGAAGGTATGAGATTATGTGGCAACGACGGCAGCAGCAGCTACAGCCAAGACTTCCAAAACGACGACATATGCAGCAGCAACTGCAATCAGCGGAAACCAATCGTTTTGACTCCTCTCGAAATAAAATTCTGGAGAGAATCAATAAGGCTGGAGTAGTCCACATAATGATAAACAGAGAAACGACGGCTAATTTGCAGTGTAACGTAGACGTGAAGTTCGATTTTCAACAGATCCAGGCAATTTGTTTGCCTCAGTGAACAGTGCAAACTTGAAACAAAAATTCGGATTGCAAGCAATCGTAACTTGTTCGGTAGAAAAGGTTTCATCAGGAATGTACCGCTGTAGAAGAATGCGCTGAAGAGGAAGAAGCGCCGAAGCAGAAGAACGAAGAACAAAACCCGGACGAACATGCCGGGCTCGGTACAAACAGAAGTAGGAAAAAAAGGTGTTCTTAATTACCTGTTACAACGGTTATAAATTATCGAATGATGTTGGAAAAAGTGATAAGCGGATGTTGTATTTATGCTAGCATTAAACACGTTATGAAATATGGATAAATTTTATTGAAACACACGTCGACCATCTGGTGCCGCAAGAGTGTCTGAAACAAGCAGATCTACAGTGCGGGCAATCTTGAAGAGATAAGATCCCCGTGCAGTGTGTGAATCAAACTCGACGCAAAAGAAGAAGAAACAACAATTCGTAAAACCAATTTTATAACCTCCAATCCATTATCAGCAACAGTGAATTGTGGTTTCCCGATAAGCCTTGTGGTCTGTGCCGCTGCAACCCAGGAAAGAAAGTACAATCGTCGCACATTGCCGAGCGAAACAGTTGACCAGAACAAATTTTACTCGATTTCAAGAAATTAAAATCAGATATTCAAGTTGTCGTTAAGAGTGGAAAAAAAAGTTTATCAACCCAATCAATAACGCAAAAGTGTGATCTCCCTCATTAGTGAAAACCAGTCATCGCAAAGAAGCAACAAATTAGCTCAACCTCAAAACGGAAAGAAGAGCAAAATCCCCTCAAAAGTATGCTAAGTGTGTGCGTTGCGGAGAAACCCCGAATTATTCAGAAGAGTGCAAACCCGAAAATGTAGGAAAAGTGAGCCGTTCCACACAGTGAGCTAGAAATCCAAAATAGCCCGAAATGCAAAAAGCCAAAGTGGCCGCCTATCAAGAGCAAAAGCACAAAGAAGAATAGCGGCGGAGAGAAAGTGCGAGTTTTGTGCGGTGAAAAGGAAGTGGCTTAACGGGAACAGGAATTCGGAAGAAGAGGAAGGAAACAACCAGCCCAGCTCCGTAAGCATAGATCCATCCCTTTGAGGAGCAGAAGCGAAGACGAAGAAGAAGAAGTGTATGGTGCATTCAGTGTTTGTTTGTTGATGATTATTTTTGCTGCGCGCAGTGTGTTTAGAGAGTGATTCCCATAGTGGCGACGTCGACGATAGAATCCGTGCTTTGTTGAATGTGCATGTGTGTGTGCCAGTAGTGAGGAATTAGTAGAAGCGATTTGATATTTTGATCACGACAACAACACACAGTGTGTCTTGTTTATCAAGTTCTGAAATAATAACAAAAACGTCGGCAACGACAACGACGACGACGACAACCATAACAACAACAACCAAAGCAACGACATCTGCAGCAGAACTCGTCGAAGAGGGTGGATTATTGGTTAGAATACCCAGAGCAGAGAGTGATACGGATGATATTTCTTCGGCTGAAAAGTGTTTGAACAGTGCCTCAAAATTTGGGATTACTCTTTGGAATCGGTTAGTATCGCACGAATGGGTGGAGGGGAAATAAGCGACTGAAGAAATTGTGTTTGCTTTTGGAGAATTGCCTGGTGACAAATGCGGCCCCGATGAAGGGGTTTGTTTTGATTAGACGAAGTTTGTTTGGTTTGAGGTGATTTTCGGAATTTGTTTATTCCAGTGTGTGCATTTGGAAAGCTAAGATCTCCGGAATGGAAACAGGATACGAATTATGTTATATACGATGCCTTGAGTGTTTGGTATTTAAGTGGAGGATGGTGAAATCGCTGCATCTACATATAAAATGGATTGAGTGATGCGGAGATTTCTCTGAAAACACCAAAGTGTATTTTTTTAAAGATAGGAATGGACAACGGTCATCATTTTGACTTCTCTCGAAGTAGAATTCTTCCTCTCTCCTCTCTCCTCTTCTTGGCATAACGTCCTCACTGGGACAAAGCCTGCTTCTCAGCTTAGTGTTCAATGAGCACTTCCACAGTTATTAACTGAGAGCTTCCTCTGCCAATGACCATTTTGCATGTGTATATCGTGGGCAGGCACGAAGATACTCTATGCCCAAGGAACTCAAGGAAATTTCCTTTACGAAAAGATCCTGGACCGACCGGGAATCGAACCCGTCACCCTCAGCATGGTCATGCTGAATACCCGTGCGTTTACCGCCTCGGCTATATGGGCCGTAGAATTCTTAAAAGAATCAATACTAAGGCAAACAGATACATAGAGAAACGGCGTGAAGTAGACATGAAGTTCGATTTTCAACGGATCCTGTCAATTAATTTGCTTCGGTGAACATATCAAAATGTGCACGGACCCCGCATTAGCCTGAAACTCAAGGCAGCAAAAAACAAGGTTTGATAGTAAAAACTACGGAAAGTAAAGTTAATGGAAGCTACACGACAGCGGAGATTCACTGTGCAGTGAACTATATGGATATTCTGTAAAGGTGAAACTACGACACACATCCTGAACATAAGTTTTGCCATACCGCAAGCCATGAATACCTTGAATGATGAAAATTGCTTTGTTGTACTTGTTGTGTCTGTTTAGTGTATGTATGGGATATGCACGAAACTGCGCAGTTTCCAACCGGTCATTGAAGCAAGCTTTTCTGGATTCTCCGCTTCAAAACATATGCGTCACCTACTACAAACTTTGTGACATTACAAGAGTTTTAGTGAAACAGTTAACTAAACTACGCAGGCGCTATTTCTAGCAAACATTTTCAAATAGACGTAATACATGCAAATCATATGCTAATACGTCTATTGAAATTGTATTGGAGAGTTGTGTTTTTTTTTCAATAGTTATTTGAGAAATGCATATAGTAGTTTTGACGACTGGCAATCATCTCATCGACAATTTCTGGTAAAAAGTAGTGGAATGAAGTCTTCTTGGTGGTGAATAAATTCTAAGTAGAGCTTTTGATGGTATCATACCATTATCCCGAGTAAAACTCTTACAATATTCCTCAAGAACTTTTTTCTCTACTTAAGTGGAGCTTTTTCAATTCTGAAATAAAAAAAAGCTTAGTAAGGGTGACTTTGGGTATTGTCAACAGCTGTGTTCTCTTTGCCGCGAGGGGGTTTCGTTGGCCTTGTTATCTTTAACTTGACCTTATAAGTCTGTTTGGCAGGGGAAGTTTTGAAGCCAATTTCGAAATTCAATTGGTTTCTGGATTTCCGCTTGGTATTTCTAAAGGAATATATCTGAGTACTTCTTCAGTAATTCCTCTTGTGATTTCTTCTGGAATCTCTGCAGAGATTCTTCCAGAAATCCTTCTAAAATTAATGATACAATTTTTCAAGCTATTTCTGGTAGGATTTATCAACTAATTACTCCATATATTCCCACAGAACTTTATTCCAGATACTACTCCGTGGATTCCTCCAGAAAATTCATCTGGAATTCTAACATGAATTTTCTTAAGGATTTTAATAAGGATTACCCTTTAATTCTTCCAGGAATTGCTTAAGAGATTTATCCAGGAACAAGTCCTGGGATTTCTCCGGAGATTGAATTAGGAAGTCCTTCAGAAATTACTTAACGGATTTATGCGGTATTCCTACAGAAATAAGTTACGGGGTTTTTGAAGGAATCCCAGTACGGTTTCGTCTTTTAATTTCTGGGGTATTTTTTCCAGGGATTCTTCCAGAAACTACACCTGGAATTTCTCTCAGGATATCTTCTGTGATTCCTTTTGAGATTTCTAGAGGTTTCTCTAGGAATTCCTTCATACACCAAAGTGTAGTAAGGACAGTATGGGTTATACCATGTGTACTTGTCGGTCAGATATTGGTTCATTTTCATTCGTTCACTTGTCCACTGTAAACTACAATGAAGTTGTGTTCCAGTAGGGATGTCATGTAAAGAAAAAGAAGTTAAAAATCTTATCATTGTGCTGTAAAGTGCAAACAAAAGACGGTTTAATACACTAAAACACTGAATATGTATTCACTTATCCTGGCTGACCTAATGCTCGCTTTGGGTCGAGTGTGAAAGCGTTTGGTGTGGTTGTTTACACACTTAACCCTTTGGAGCCGGAGGGGTTATATATGACCCCAACATAGAAACGGCTGTATCAATTTACCCGTTCGATAAAACAGAACACTGTCTTCGGCAAAGTTGATGCAAATTATTCCCTCTTTTTGGGAAGATGGGGATATTTATATTTGGGACCTTATTGATAACCTAGAACATCATTAACACCATGAAATTTGGAAAAACGAAATATTTGACATAACAGTTGTTCTAAAAGCTGAACTTTGGTGTGAGTTATGTTTATATGGATTAATTTAGCCTTCGTCAAGAATATTCAAGAATACTGAGTAACGTTGGATGTTTATCCATGGTTACTGGACCAATCTGAAGTCTACTTTTTATTATAAACCTTTGGGACATTCAGGTTCGTCCAACTGTTCTATAATGAAGTCCTTCAAATTTACAAGAAAAACTTGATGTATTTTCACCATAAATAATAGAATAATCACCATAAATAATCAGCAAAATCTGCTGAGAATCGTGAAGCTCAAATCTCAAATGTGATTTAGAGACACTATGGGGATGTTCCAGGTCAGCCAAACTATCTATGAATTCAGAACTTCAGGTCTACACTCGTATCATCAGCTATATCTGTCATACTCAGTAACGTTTCATAATCAATCGCGGTGACTGGATCAATCTGAAGTCTACTATATATTATTTTGAACCTCTGGGACATTGAGGGTCGTCCAAACTATCCTGAAGTTAAGCTCTTGATAGTAACAGTAGTTAGTCTCCCAATGAACTTTAGACTGTAATCTTGAATCCCCCTGGCATAGCATGAGTCATTTCAAGATAGTTTTGAGGTATTCCAGATCAAAAACACTACTCTGGAGACCATAGTTCAGGTCTACACTTGTGATAATAGCTTTTGCCGCTACGTTAAGTAGTGTTACATAATCCACTGTACTTACCAAAACAGTTAGAGGAACAATACGTGTTGTTATATAATTTTGGGATATTATGGGCTCCTCACTGTTATGAAGCTGTGCTGATAAAAACAACCACTGTACCTTTCAGAAGACTCACTGGACATGATAGATTACAAATCGTAGTTTTTAATGAAAGAAGTTACCGTTACACCCGTAGACTTTATGATCTAAACTCAAGAACAATTCGTATGACCTAGGATATCCCGACTGATCTGATACTGTCTATAAGCCATGCAGAAAAATTACTGGACATGATAGATTACAAATTGTAGCTTTGTATAATGAAAAAAGTTATCGTTACACCCGTACACTCTATTATGTAAACTCAAGAACAGTTTGGATGACCTAGGCGACTGATCTGATACTGTCTATTGAACTTTTGACGTATTGGACATGATAGATTACAAATCGTAACTTTGTATATTGAAAGAAGTTACCGTTACACCCATAGACTTAAGGATCTAAGCTCAAGAATAGTTTGGATGACCTGGGATATCCGGATAAAATGTTCCGCATAATATTCTACCGTTTTTATACTATTGACCACCAAAACTTCAGAAAAACTCCAGAATAACGCTTGGAAAAAATCCGGCTTGAAAGGGTTAAGGATGTAAATCGCCCAAGCATTTCAAATCGTAATTTTTAAATATTTAAAATTATTTGAGCTCTTCGTCCATCGAGTTTCTCACGATTTTAATCTAATAATATGTTAGATAATATGTATTTTAGATGTTATTTTCTGTAGAACATTCCACAACATTTCACCAGAAACCTTCTGGATAACAGGCCGGGCTTGGTTATTCAGAGTCGCGTTCTCAGACTTTCCAAACATATCTGGCAAACCGAATGCGGCATAAAGCTGGAATTATGATAATTTATCAAACTTATGTTCAACCGTCTTTCGAAAGGCTAAAAAAATCAATGATCAAAACTTTCTTATTTTATTCATCCAATTTCTTCTTGTTCAGGATGTTTTGGGTTGTCAAAATAATTATTAAAAATATTTTTCATAAATAGAATATTTACCACAAGTCCGCCGATGAGCATTAGTATGGGACAAACATCAAATTCTCGCTCCAGTCGACTTTTTTGATTCCTTTTAGGTGCAAAATTTCAGTGCAATCGGTGAAACTATAATTTAGCGCAAGCGGTTCAAAGTTTTCATAGGATTTACTATGGGATAACCCAAGTAACAATTATACTTTTGTGGCAATCCTGAAGTAATTTCTAAGATAGAATAATAAAACTTAGCAATAAAGCTCTTTGTTCTGCAAATCTGAGATAAAATAGGTATAAAACATTCATAAGACTAATCTGGCCCACTCTTCAGGAGATCTTCAAAGCTGCTTTTGAAGACTGCTTTGAAACTAGTTGTACTTATGTACATGCGCTGATGATTGATTATAAGAACTTCATGAAACTACAGTGCGGAAAATTCGTTTAAACGCATGGTGCTTAATTCGAAAATTAGTCGAACGGTACATCATGAGATAAATTTAATTATTTCAAAATGTGGCTTACCACACATAATATTACTATTGATATAATTCGAACTAAAATATGTGCATAGGAGTAGAAGTCGTTATTTGACAAGGAAAATTCGTTTAAACGCACACTAACGAACAGGCACAACGAACGTACCTATGTTGTTGTTACCTTGTGGAACTGTCATTTTGGTTTTGTTTTGTTGCGTGCATATGAATATAAAAGAGAACACGCGCGGATCTCTGGTTGTTTTGCAGAATGGCAAGAGGAATATATTTAACCGAGTCGGAGAAAGCAGTGGTTCGTGAACTGAAGAATGACGGTAAAAGCAATCGTGCAATAGCCCGCAGGATTGACAGATCGGAAGCGGTAATCAGAAACGTGCTGAAAAAGGGTAATGCTTATGGAGTTAAAAAGAAAACAAAACGAAATTCGATGATACCCAACCGCGACCGTAACCGAATCATACAGTTGGGTGAGACAGGAAATTATTCTGCAGCACAAATCAAGGAAGAACTGAGCCTTCCAATCACAAACAAGCGTGTTGCACAGATACTGCGTGGAAGTAACCATTTAAAATACACCAAAAAAGCCAAAAAGCCCAATCTTCCTCCGGTTCATGTTGAAGCACGGTTGAAATTCGCCAAGAAATACATGTCGTGGACGTCTGAATGGGACAAAGTTATTTTTTCTGACGAAAAGAAATTTAACTTAGATGGCCCAGATTGTTGCGCATACTACTGGCACGATTTGAGAAAGGAACCGCAAATAAAACTAAGCCGGAACTTCGGAGGTGGCACATTGATGATTTGGGCGGCTTTTTCTCGGAATGGAAAGACTCCCGTTGCCAAGATTTCCACAAGAATGAGTTCAGAAAACTACATTGAACTACTCGAGGACGTTTTAATCCCCTTTACCGAAGACGTAATGCCCGAAAACTTCATATTTCAGCAGGATAATGCAGCGATCCACGTCAGCAAGAAGACTTAGGAATGGTTTTCAGATCGAAACATAAGTTTGCTGGAATGGCCGGCACGTAGTCCGGATTTGAATCCCATCGAAAACCTGTGGGGTATTCTGGCACGACTTGTCTATAAAGGTGGAAGGCAGTTTAGAACAGTTCGTGACCTAGAAGTAGCCGTGAGAGAAGCCTGGAGATCAATTCCTCCTAAGACGCTCGAAAACCTGGTAAACTCCATGCCAAGCCGAATTTTCGAAACCATCAAGAGAAACGGAAAGCAAACCAAGTTTTGACGAATGTTTGTTAAATAATATTTGTTTTATCAGATAATTCCAATAAGGATGTATCGATGCGTTTAAACGAATTTCCCTATCATTGAATATATTTTCATTGTTATATCAGTAAAGAAAATACCTTACTTTATAAACAACATTGCCATAATATTAATTTGCAGAGATGTACCAATTGAAACCTGACTGAGCTTTATCCATCGGTCGTTCACAATAAAGCACTTGAAAATGTATATGCGTTTAAACGAATTTTCCCCACTGTATAACAAGAACATCTTGAGGCATGTTGATCTTTTAGCTGTCTTTTTCAAAAGTGTCAGCAGTGCATAATAAATGAAATCTTTTACCTAAGCATTATGCAGATGCAAACAAGTTTTGTTTCATGGATGAAATAATAATTGAACTGCGAATTAATTTTCATCAAATTGAAATGGCTAAAACATTTAAATTGCCTGACAGATCGTTGATGACAGGGTATCGAAATTTTCCGTGCCATACCCACTTTTTCGTTGATATGCCACCCAAAACATACGAAAATTACAAAGCGCCTCAAAAACAATATCAATCATTAATATACGAAGACATACATTTCCTTTAAAAACAAAAGGCTACGCCACTTTTTCAATTCTTTCTAAGCATGGCTGCCGTTCCAAGCGAACAAAACTCATGCAGCCGCCATCAATTTTTATTACCTTTAATCCAAACCCCCTCAAAACAATGATGGAACCAAGTCACCTTGCATGAACGCTACAGCCTTTATTGAAGATTGTTTTTACTAGTTATGATCTTAAGGCAGATTTGTTCGTCTTAAATGAAACTTATTCGTTTTATACCAGAGTAACAGCCTTTGACAATTGTTTGTTTACGTTTTCGATGCTAGAAAGTTGTCTCTGTACATTTCGCGGTGTTTCGCGTCAAGATGTGCCAATTCCATTTTGTTTCCCTGTATTTTTGCTATTAATAATGAAGTGCAACCTACTACAAAATACACTATTTGGCATGAGCTTGAGCAGAGTCACAGTAAGTACCCATTTCATTTTCGATTCGCATAGCTATGGCTTGTGTGAGAAACTGGTTGAAGGCAGGACGACAGCAGCCAGCTACTCGCATTTTTGATTGGCCGTAAAATCATTATTTCGTTGACATGATTACTTTTTAGCACAAGAATGGCTAAATTATCAGTGAGCAAACATGTTTATGTGTTTATGTTTGCATGAGATCGCGGTTTTTCAACCAATTTATTACATTCATTATTTGGATTGAAAAATAGTTCGTTGTCTTATCATTATTTCGCATAGTTCTTGTTCCAGAGTAATGGCTCTAGCTCAAGAATAGAAGGCTTCAAGAAGTTTTTATAGGAGGATTAGCCAAATGAAATGCACTTGAATAAACGAAGCATAAACTTTTAATAAAATATGTTGATGTTATGTGTTGAAAATAACTTCAAATACACCTTAAAACTTATTATAAGATTTAATGTTCTTGTAAATTCAGTTGTTTTATGCGCGAATTTCAAAATTAACTTGAAGACAACTTAAAAACCGCAAACGAACGAAGATTGTTTTCTCTTGATAAAAACAACTATAAATGTTCCATGAATTGGTCATGCTGTGATAAAGCTTCCATAAAAATAATCAAATCTAAAAGGAATTGAAATTGTTACTTGGGAAGTTACACTTTCAATCAAAAAATCGCCCTTTGTCTCCTTAATTCAAATCGATCAGCGTTTCTTGTAGAAAAATCATTTGTGAAACTTTTCTTCGAAGACCGCAAATCGATTGGATGCTTGTGGAAAAAGTTATTGATTTATTACCGATTAGTGATCCAACGAACGGCTTTTTGTTTTGTTTTATTAGCAGCACTGTAGCTGCCTAGATAGCTGCTGCTGTTTCTGGGGGAGGTGATGCCTCCCGCCACCCCATACAACAACGGCAGCAGCAGTGCTGCTGATAAAACAAAACAAAAAGCCGTTCGTTGGATCACTAATCGGTAATAAATCAATAACTTTTTACACAAGCATCCAATCGTTTTGCGGTCTTCGAAAAAAAGTTTCATAAATGATTTTTCTGCAAGAAACGTGTTTTCAGGGTAATTTAAGGTGGGTTAAAAGTCAACAAAGAAAAAGATAACGCCATGCTAGGCTTCATAGTGGTATTCAGGGGTATTATGCATCTTTCAAAATAGCTCCGGATGGCTTCACAGTTGTTTCTGAGGGTTTTCAATGCGTTTCAAGACGAATCAAAGGGTTTCGGAGCCTTCAGGAGCTTTCAGGGAGTTTCGGGGGTCCTAATGAATTTTCTGGAAAGCTTCAGAAGGGCTACAATACGTTTTCAGTACACAGTAAATAATTTTGTAATATCCAGGCGCGTAACTTCCGGCGATGTAACCAATTTCGAACGTAATTTCAATCGGTTACATCGTTTTCCAACAATAATCACACTCACCATGTACATCTTGGTTGGCACCGGAAAGTGTCAACAAACCCGTTTCAGCAGAAACCTAGAAGCAGCATCATATTTATCATCCACTTTCTAACTCGGTGAAATAGCCGAGAGGTAAGGGATATGCCTCACAATCAACGGATCCATGTACGAATCCTTGCCAATATTTTACTTATTTATGATTCACCTATCGATCCGGTTCTAGCGATTGCTAGATCCACTTTCAAGCTGCGCGGCTAATTTGCTGCGTGGAAAGTATGTAAATTTGTACATCATTTTTACGACGCGACTGATGTGCAGCAAAAATGATGTGATATCACAAGAATTTTTTTGCTGTGTGGGTTTCAGAGTAGTTTTCGGAGAGTTTAATGGACTGCATTAGCTTTTAAGAGATCGTCAAAGAAATTTCGATGCGAGTCAAGGCGGTTCAGTGTATTTCAGAGGGTTTCGGGGTGCCTCCTGCAGAGTTTAGGAGAAGTTTGTGAACGGGTATTCTGAGGCGTTTCAAGGTGTTTCAAGGGGTTTTGAGACGTTACAGGGGGTTTCATGGGGTATCAGGGGAATTCGGTAGAGTTAAAGGCAAGTCTGCAGGGACCTTATGAGAGTTTTTGGAGATGTTTCAAGATATTTAGAGACGTCACAGGTGGTTTAACAGGGCTTCATGGAGCTTCAAAAGATATTTAGTGGAGTCTACGGAGAAGAGGTTATCTGCGATGGTTTCAGAGGGGTTTCAGGTGGGCCTCCAAAGTTCGCAGATGGGTTTCAAGGCGCTTCAAGGTGTTCCATGGGTTGTTTCAGCAGGTTCCAAAGGAACTTCAGAAAGAAGTCGTTAAAAAAAATAGTATATGACCATCTGTAGGTACCATCCTTATATAGAGATGTAACTAGTTACGCTCATAGATACGCTCCATTGACCATTAACTTTCACGTACCCGAGCCCCCGACAACTCATTTTCAAAATATTGGCATTTCGTCAAATTTCTTCCGATTTTTTTAAGTCGCCGTCAATCAATCATAAATTGGTGCTAGTTCATTATACTCAAGTGGCCATACAAAATTCGGAATCATTCCGGAGACATTCCGGATTGCGCTGGGGTCAAGGGTTGCCAAAATGGCTGAAAGTGATTATTTCGTGTGTTATTGTGTTTGAATCATAGATTTTCTACGAAATTTTTATTGCCAACAGTGAAACACAACTGAGATAAGCAGAATTGATTAAGTTGACCCATCCGGATCCCCGTGATCATTGGAGACACTTCCGGATTTCATGCGACATATCAATATTCATGATTTTCAATGACTGAGTCAGAAACGATAGATTGAAGTCTGTATCAACTAATATGGCCACATCGGAACATCTTAGCACTTGTTCCACGGAGGTGTCATCGAAAACATTTCTTCTTTGCAACCAAAACATGCCGAGCGACGTATAAATCTTAATGATTTCGATAGAATGGGGCAGAAAAAATAGACAGAAGTATGTATCAACTGATATGGCGGCTCCAGAACACCTGGAACTGGTTTCGCGGGGGCCTCTCAAACACAATAACACACGAAATAATCATTTTTAACAATTTGGCAAAACAGAAACCCCCCACACACCTGACCCCAGTACAATCCGGAATATCTCTGGAATGGTTCCGGATACTACATGGGCACTTGAGTATAATAAACTTGCACCAATTTATGGTCGATTGATGGCGACTTAAAAAAATCGGAAAAAATGACGAAATGCCAGCATTTTGAAAATGAGTTGTTTGGGGGTCGGATAAGTGAAGGTTAAAAAAATTCTTGAAATGCTTATTAGTTATATGCTTGTCTATCCAACGATCTGTAGAGAGTGCTTGGATACTCTCAGGTTTTTTTATTCCCTTTTCCTTATCTAGTGACACATTCAACGCGTTACGTTCTGCGCGAGAATCAAACTTTTGTTTTCAAAAATTTTAATGTTGTTAAATACATGCCAACCAGTATATCAAACCATCAGATTTGATTGGAAGATTCATTTTATGCTTTATAAATGAAAATTTGAACCTTTTACTTCAAGAAATATTAGGAAATAGAGCGTAACGGGACACCATCGCAAAAATAACTAATTTTGACTTAACGCCAACAAATAAGCTACTTTCCCGAAACATTTTTCAAAGTTTTAAGAACTGTTTGGACGGTATAATCTTCATTTTGATACAAAAAGAATCAAAATAAACAGCTGGAGCACTGAAATATCGTTCAACGAAGTTCAAAAACCGCGGTGTAGAAGTGCGTGGAACGTGTCCAATACCAGTATACAGTAACCATAATTTTGCTATCATAGATCTTGAAGCAGCATTTCTGATCATAAGGTTGGCATTTCAAATGGCTAGGGCACTTTGGAAGTGCTTTCACGGAGTTACTTACGTCGGCCTTCTGGTAGGAATTCATGTAGGAATTTGATAGAACCCAGTTGAACACCCGCCACTCCCTACTAGGTGTCATCTGCTTGATCTATCTGCGAATCAGCACCTCGGCGCTAAGCTACTTAGCATTAGTATTAAGCCAGTTGCACAAATTCGTAGGCGGTATAGTCCCAGACGGCTGCATCCTTCCCATCTGTTAGAATAGCACAGATATCTGGAGCTTATCACTGGCACATGACAAGATTGACGCAATCCTTTAACGTCCGAGAGCTGTCCTGGCCAAGTCCTTGCAACAGTTGAAGGATGGGGAAGGAATATAATTGGACAACTTAAAAAGGTGTGTATCTACGGCCTCTCAGGCCTAGCTGCCACGGGAATTTTGGAGTTATTAGTGGAAGGGTCAAGTCCAGAGGATACGTTTGATCATTTTTTTTTATTCTTCAACCACTTAAACCTGATTTACAGCTCTTTTGTCCACTAGGGCACTGCGTGAGCGAATCCTATTGGCGGCTGTACTTACACTCTATACAACGCCTTAATGTATTCTATTCTAATTCTGTATCGAACTGGTTGCCGTTGCGCTGTTGTCAATTTTCTACCCTGTCCATGGGTAGAATGATGAGCACGAGGATGTTGATATGTGGCTCTTGTTCTTTCTCCAGTCCGATCGAGGGTCCATTATGAGTTGCCGTTAGCCGATATCCATGTACATATCTGGGTCCGTCAGAGCATATGCTCAGAAGAGAGTCAGGTGCCAGCTGCTCTAAGGGGAAGAGTAACTGACGAAAAATTGCAAGTGCCGAGGCTGGTATCGAACCCATGACCATCCACTTATGAAGTGAACGTGTAGCCACTACGGTACGGGCTCCGGTATTTGATCAACTTTTAGGCACTAAAATGATATGCAGGAACAAATTCACCAAAATATACAAATTCCAGTATTTTCGAGCCACCATTTTTGGCTTCCAATTGGGGCTCCCTGACATTCAGCAGCTGTTTTTCAATCGCGAATTATCCTTTTCGACATGTCTTGGAACACAGCAATATAACACTAAACTGATAACAGCAATATAACCAAGAGAGACAAAGCTGAGAATCACAATTTGTTCCAGTTTGGACCTATCGTAAGCAAGATGTAGGATTACCCAAAGTGTTTTGTCTCAATATCGTGTGATATATTACGTTCATAAGCAGTCGTCTGACTTTGCTTTCCAACGCTCTACGATCACTGCACAACTGTAAGGACTGTATCGGAAATTAACTATAAACATTCAGGATGCTCTATCTCGAAGCATGTTTGGTCTTATCATTTCGATTCTTCTATCAAATCTTCACAATACAGTCAAGTTTAGAACAGCCTGAAAAAAATTGAAAAATGTTTAGCATTATTGAAAATATTGTAGAATGAATACATCTCACAAATTAAAGTTTTGGACAAATTGTTGTTTTTTAAAGATTTTTCAGCGTTTCAATAACCTGTAGCGAATAAAACTTGTATGGCGAAAAATCCAAAAAATATTAATTATTGTTAGCAGTTATGTACACATAACATATCACCGAACACCAACTTAAAAAAAAATATTTATGATCGAAAAACCCTCAACATTTAAAAAATGACCTATCCTAAAAAAACACTAATTTTTTGTCGAACTTTGACAGTCCGTTTTAAATATCTTCAAAGGTTATACAATTCCGTTCTCTACTAAAGCTACCTCATCGTGAAGTTTTAAAACATTTCCAATTAAAAAAAAATTGAATCATCAATTTGATGTATTTTTTATTTGCGTAATCGTGCTTTGAATGAGCATCAAAAAATAGGGTCCCTGAAAAATGACCTTTTTTCATTTTTAAGAATTGCGCTAAAATGGAATCTAATATTTTCTTGAAAAATTTTTTTTACCTATATTATGAGCAATCTGGGAAAGAATATATTTGCGCTAAAATATTTTAAAAAATCAAAAAAAAATCCATTTTTTCCGCAATTTTAAATTTTTAAGAGGTGTCCAAAATTTCAAGATCATGCGTTTAAACTTTGAGATTGATGACCATGTAAAATAATTATTTTTACAAAAGCAAAAGTGCCATTCCTTTTTCTGAGGATTTATATTGTACCTCCAAAAATAAAATTATTTATAACTTGAATAAATTATTTTTTAGGATGTTTTGAACATATATAGTTAATTTCCGATACAGTCCTTATTCCAAGTAGGACTGGCAGTATAATCCCCATCAGACGCAACTCACGTGTTCACCCAACAATCAATGCTGGAATGAGTCGAAAAGGTCGATGTTTTATTTCACGATTTCACACACAACCTCGCACAACACAACTGAACTGAACTGAACTGGGCTCTTGTCTGGTGGCTGAGCTGTCCCAAACCGAATCGAATAGAGATGATCACCATCGTCGGAGGCAGCAACGAAAGCGCGATCATAAAGGAACCACCGATTGCCATCGAAAGAGATGGTTCTAATTCTAATTCATCCAAACTGGGTTTGTACCGATGTGCCTACAAGATGTTATGTTCAACAGCCGGCAACTGACGTTCGTCGCCGCCGTGGATGCTGCTTCTTTTCAGATTTCGTTTCCTCCTGTCGAGCATCTGACGGCTGATGTTCGTTGCGCTTCGGCCGCCGCTGGCTGACTGGTACTCCCCCGCACACTCCACTCCGTGATCCATCCACGGATCATCGCTCACATATGCGTACATCTACCGAAACGCCTGCCTGTGTTACCGAGAGTCTTCTCCCCGGCGCGCGGTGGTGTGTTCAAGGCAACTGCCTGTGGTCGCTCAACGCAACCATTGCTGAATCGTGGTGGTTGTGCGATGCAACGACGCGACGTGTCGGGCTCTGTCAATCTGCGAGGTTCAGAAAGATACGATGCGACGACGTTGATCTTGGACTGGGTTTTTGGAATTCGCTTTCACGCTCGTCAACCGGTGATCAATTTGGGATGGGAACTGGTGTCACGTTCTAGTTGCACGAAGTGGTGTTGTCTGCAGGCTTAGTCTGTGCTAATTATAGTCAACTATGGGAACGGAATTGCGGTGAACCACTTGGGTTTCCGAACGCACTCTGCGCGCTACGCCAGTAGCCAGAGTTACGCAGCGTTATCTCACACTTCGAGAGCTGATGGACGTTTTGCGAGTTGCGCTGATAACATGTCGCCACCACTCGGCGTCGTCGTCGTCGCCGAGGGGACACCACTGGAGATTAGATTGCCTGCCAGCTCCAGTAGTGACCGTACCAGCAAATGCATGTTTACTTCAAGAGAAAATATTAAAACTCGATTTACCAAAATGGAATGAGATTGTGAGGATCGCTCATCTAAAAATACCAGTTCAATCCAAACAGAGCACAGCTAATCTCGTCTATTCCGAGAATGCTCAGGCGTTTACATAATTTGGCACACATCAGTCGGATGGACCCGGTTACGAGTGAAGGTCACAGTTTCACATCGGAGCATCGCAGAGATTTCCCAAGGCTAGAGCATTTTTCTTATCAGCTGGGCTCGCAACGGTCCTTACAATGTATTAAAATAGGTGATAGTCTGCAAGTGACCCACCAGTTTGGAGAACGGTGACTTTATATTAGGATTCAGGACTTACAGTATGAGTCATTCGTGATTAATCGAGTCTGTTTACAGAATGTGGAGTATTGATTACTCCTACTACTTCTTTTTGTTCTTAGAACAACGTCTTCCTTGGAATAGAGCTTGCGTTTCTGGCTCAGCTCTCTGCACACCAAGAAGTAGGTTTTAGTCAAACAGATCACAAGAGGTTCTTAGAACTGTCATAAAACCAAAACAAAAGGTATTCGGTTTTATGACGGTTTTTAAAACCTCTACAAGACTTATTTGTCATCAAAATGCTTCTTGAGCAGTTACTTAAAATAATTTTTAAATTTGTATATCGTGTAACTGGCCAAATTGATACCCTTTGCTAAAAGGAAGTCCATTTCAAAAATATTCTAGACAACTGGGAATCAAACTCAGACATCCTAGGCCTAATCTATCTGCAAATTTACCGCTTCAGCCATATGGCCTTCTCCATCTCAAACTTTGTCCTTTCCTCGCGAACAGTTGTTCTCTGGCCAGTCAAAAGCAAATCGCCCATGCCAAATTGTGTCCCCGCATTTTCCCTGGAAACTATAATTTGCATTTCTTGACCATCCATCATTCCATTCAGCAAGCAAAAACTGCATTTGAACAATGCACCCCGCGCACTGTTATTTTTGTGCAACAAATGCATATTAAGCGCAAATCTCTATAGCTGGAGAAGCTAGACACGGAGAAAACGACGACGATGCTCCTCTCGGGTTTCAGGCAGCAATAACCAAACAAATCATTACCTCTATGTCTTCTGCACTACCAGTGGGTTGGGTACGTACACAGCGCTTCGAAAACCGCTAGAATAGACCGGTTTTATTCTCAGGCGTGGAGTTCTCGCGGGGTTCTTGCCTGGCTCCCTTCACACCACCATGCCATGTGAAGAAGAGCAATTTTTCATCGGGATTTTCTCGGTTCGAATGCGCTACGGTATGAAGGAGAATTCGCGCAGCTCTGAGAGATGGTCGTTCTTCCTCAGGGATGCGCGATTCCTATAAAGATCTCGCTAATTTTAATGAGGTTTTTTTTCTGCTTCCTCCTGGTAGCGATCCACAGCATGGCGAAACAAGATGTATGAATCGAAAATGGTGATGAAGAACAGATGCCACGCGATGCGGTGGACTTCTGGATGTAATTTATCATTTCATTCGTTGGTACTAGATTCAAAAAATTGGGTGACAAACGTGGTCACCGAACTCGATTTTTAAATATTTTCATCATTTACCTTACTTTACAGATATTTTTCTATAAAGAACAACAGTTGGCAATTCGCAAACCAAAGTGAACATGTGCCACGAGTGCATTCCTTCCTCTCAATAACCACAATTTTCATAAATTCATAGGATGTAGAATTTCATGATTTTCGTAGTGGGCGAGCGAATGTATCATCTGTTCATACTCGTTCGATGGGATAGGCGTTGTATTCACCTAAAGCTGAAAACACTCATCTCACTCACCTATACATACACTGAGAATTTCCCCTGTCCCATCCTTTTTCCTTCCCTTCTCCGTCAGGTAAATGATTAATAGGCTCGTGTTCATGGCGATGGCACAAATTTCCCAAATGGAGGAGAATGTGCCTCTGGAGCCGACCTACTGATACACACTGAGAATACCTCTTTAGTCTTTGGTCATCTTCTGAAGTTATGTCATGTGAGTGTGCGTCTGACTCTCTGACCTTGCGATTTGAGACTATAGGTGTATAGGTATATATACGATTGAGTATATATATTATTGAGCAACGACTATAGGTGATCGATTGTGCATATGCTAATGATAATAAAGAAATTCCTTAAGAAACATCAACTAGCAGGCACTGTTGCGTAAATATTGTTCAACCCATGAATTTGTGTACACCAAGAGTTTCCCTAGGTGTTGCTATAGCGATTTTTTTCGAGAATTCATTCAGTAATTTGAGAATTTTCCAAAGAATTCCTACATGGATCTCCATACTTCAGGGAATCTCCGGGCATTAATCCGAAAGTTCTTTTAAATAGTAAGTCATTCAGAGTTTCCTCCAGGAATGCTTTGACTGACACTGATTCCTTCAAGGATTTTTTGAGGGAACTAAAATGGCATTTCTTTGGGGATTTCACTTAGATCTTCTCCAGATCGCCGTAACTGCGTCGAGTCGGATCAAGGCAATCTACAGATCCAAGAATTTGCCCAATAGAATGCAAACAGAGATGTTATCACCTTTTAAAGCCCGACGAGCGTTAGCGAGTTCGGACAGCAAGCGATTGTTGAATTGCACACGTAGTTTCAGTCTTTCTATGATAATAGTTCTGTGATATAGTATGTTCGAAATTTTATGTTGGAAATAATATAGTGTTTTATTGCAATTGTTGATTTATTTGTAAAAATTGTGACATTTTTTATTGCTCGAAAATCAATTATTTATGGGAAGTTTTGATTTATTTATGCACTTTTTGATTTATTTATGGAACCTTCATAGTTTATTATTGCTTCTCCCCTATTTATTTATTGGAAATTTACGAATTATTTATGGAAACTTTTCAATTTATTATGGGGCGTTTAATTGGCTTCCGTTTACGAATTTTCAAGATTGATGTTTTTGAAAACGTGAGTAGAGGACCAAGTCGGCCATTTTGGTAGCTATATTTGTACTCTCTGATGTTTCTCCTTACGGGTTTCGAACAGTTATGCCTCCTATAATTTCTTCACGAGTTAAAATCCGATACCAGGAACATGTAGTATGAGTCACTTTGAAAATACATCATTAAAAGCGGCACGATATCATGACTCGTTTTTCCGTTGCATAGCCCCGACGTAGTTGTCCATATGTAGTGCTAAACAGGATACAATGTGGCATGTAATCAATCCACATACACTCTTTAATCATTATGTCTGTTGTATAGACAAAAAAAACTGAGTCATGATAATAGACCGCATGAACTTCATTTATGTCGTCAACGTCATGATATCATGACTCGTAGTCATGATACCATGATGTGGTATATTTTATGATTTTATGACTGTTTCGTCATGGATTCGGCAACGGATTTTCCCGTGTTCAAGTATCCCCTTTGAGATTTAATAAGTAATTAAATAAATTCAATGAACATTTTTGGCATTCTCTCTACATTTCTCTAGATATTCCTTCATGGATTCCTGTAGGGACTACAGGTCAATTGCTGCGCTAGAATTTTCTCCAGGTATTTCTTCTTTCTCCAGGATTCTTCTATCGATTCTGTTAGAGATTTCGAGGAGATGCAAACATTATGCGCATGATTCCTGGGACAATGCTAGATATTCATAGTTTTGACATTTAAATGGCGTGGTAGCGATGGCATTTCACCGTAGCGATTAGTTTATCGACCACACTGAGGATTTAAACATTTTAAACACATGATGACGCCAGTTCTTCTTGTTTTGGGTGGTGAGTACACCTAGCGCTAGTGTGTGCTCTTTTTTTATAATTTTTGTTTAATTTTTTTAATTTTTGACTGTATAACCCGAGCAGAAGGGAATAACAACAGCATAAGGAACTGTGTTATTTGGGCAAAATAACTGAATAATAGAATAAATTATTTTTAAGTTATTAACATCACATATTATGTTATAAACTTGTCTGTCATAAGCGGCAAAATAACAAATATCATAACAAAATAATGTTCCAGGCAAACCTTTTTAATAACTTGTTATGTTATTTTCAATAACAGCTTAATAACAGTGATTTCGGAAAACATTTCAATAACATTTCAATAACATAATTTTGATATTAATATGCTATTGATAAGAATCGGAGATCAAAATTTGTTTTGATATCAAACTCGTAACTAAGTAAGTTATAATACTTATTATATAAATTGTTTCGCTTTGTCTCACAAACCCACCATAACATGACTTTCATCACTTTAACGTAAGAAATATTCTCAAATGATCGAAAAAATATTATATTATATTCAGATTTGAATTCATTCTATGAGATTTGAAGTTGGTTCACTACAACACAAGATAATTGAACTTTAGTTATTTCTATATTTTCAAATAATACGAGCTTTGACTCCCAGCTGTAATTTATAAACTGTTCAACTTCAATTGTTTTCGGAAAAGGGTTTTGATATCAATCAACACGTAATTATGCTTGAAGAAGTTTGGTAATCGATAGCAATTCGTGGCTTTCGTTTTGTTTTTCTTTTCAGCACTGAAACTGAAGATTTTTTAGAAAGCTCAACATTTTTGAAATAGGTTATTACAATTTTTCTGGAAACTTTGTTTTAATTTCTCCGATTTTTCCCTGGGTTCAAGAATTATGTCGCAATTTCCTCCTGGATTCTACAAGGATTCCTCCAAAAATTTTGCTAGATTTTCTTCTGAACTTCCTCTGATGATTCCCCTAAAATTTCTACAATATTTTTTCCTAAAATCCCTCCATCGATTTTTCTAAGGATTCCGTCAGAAATTCTATGTTTATCAAGGGACTTCCCTGAGTATTTTGTCCTATAATTCTTCCAGAAATTTGTCGACAGATTTCGTCATTAAGTTTTCCATTAATAATTCCGAAAATCTTTCAGAAAATTTTCCGAGAGTTCTTCCACGAAATCTTTTACGGATTTTCAAAGACTCCTCTAGAAATTCCTCCACAATTGTGCATAGAATCTCTTCAAGGATTGATCCTTCAGAATTTCCTGTGATCATTTGTCACTATTGTTCTACACAATTATCAAATTGTTGTGCTATTGTGGTGTTGATGTGTTGATCAATAGTACAACAATAACAAAACTTATACTTCAACAAAACATGTTATTGAAATGTAATTTAGTTGTATTAGTATTATTATTATTATTATTATTTATTTACGACACTTTACCATAGTAGGCATTCGTGTCGGGTTGTAATTTAGTGAATATATATCAAAGCTTGATTATAACAAAATGAGATTGACCAACAAAATTTGTTATGGAAAAGCTATGCCTTGATAATTTAATAATAACAAAACTAGATATAAAAACAGGTTATGTGATTTTATAGTTATTATTTTCCTATTCTCCTCTGCTCGGGAAGTTCATCACGGGATCCACGCTTTACTTCCCTTCCGAAGGAAGAACTAACATTTTATGAGTTTGTCTGGAGTGGGATTTGATCACAGGTTCTCTGCGTGATAGTCACGTGCTTTAACCACCACACCAGGTCCGCTCCACATGTGTGTGCTCTTGCTTGTTCGCCTTAGAAAGTTGATCCAGAAATTGTTTCAGTAACTTGTTTAGGAATTCCTCTAACAAGATGCTGACGCCCGGAGGTTCTCAAGGAGTACCTTTTAAGCCTTTCTTCGGTATTTCCTTCAGAAGTAATTGCAATTCCTTAAAGATTTCATTTTGGGTTTTACTCAAAAGATGCACTTCCCAACCTGAGGAAAAAAAGTTCAATAATAGCATATTTTGATATATAGATCAAAAAGTGATATTTATTTGTTTGAGACAAGAGGTAAAAGTACTGAAAATCTCAAATTTACTCCTGGAACATCGTTATCATAGCACATTTAGCTCTTGGTAAGATCCAACCATGATTGATCCTCAAATATCAAATTTTGTAATTGGCTAGATGGTTCAAGAACAAATTTTGCTATTATTTTCAGTACTTTTACGTCTTATCTCAATCAAACCAATACCACATTTTGATCGTCAGCATTTAACCTCCATCCGGGAGTTTTTTCAGGAGTTTCTTCAGAGATACACTACTCAGATGTTCCTTCTGAAATTCCTGCAACAGTTGATCTAGGGTTTTCTTCAGTAGTTCATACGGAAATTTTTGCTGGAATTCCTTCTGAGATTCGTTTAAGGATTCCTTCTGGAATTCTTGCAGAAGTTCTTTTTGTTCATATTACTACAGTTTTTCTGGGATTCTATCAGAAGTTTCTTCTCAGAATCAGTGGAGATTCCCTAACTCCAAATTTACCTATTCAACGGATGTAAATTCTTGACGTTTCTTAACAAATTGTAGAAAGGGGCTAAAATAGTCGTTTCTATCCATTTTCAATTTGATTCTGATCGTGTATTATCCGCAAATGCAAGTTTTAGGGTCGTTGTTCCTCATCTATAGAGCCTTTTAACCACTGCGTCCATTATTTAGGAATATTGTGGTATGACCGAGGGTCGTTGAACAGGTAAAATGTGAAGTTACAAGACGCCACTAGCCAGAATCTTCTTAGAATTCCTTCTGAAATTTCAATACTTTGGGGGTTTATCCAGGAATTTTTCCTACAGTTTTCCCCAGGATTCCTCCAAGAATTCCTTCGGGAATTCCGGCGGGAGTGTCTTCTGGGACTCGAGAAGGATTTCTTTTTTGGAACTTGAGCAGGAGTAGCTTCTGGAATTTAACCGATAATTGATTCTTGGATTATTGCTAGCGCTTCTTTGGCATACCTTCCGGAATCTTCTTTAAAAAATCTTCAGGTTTTCCTATTGGGTGTCCTCAGGAAGCTAAGATTCCATTCTGAAAATCTTCCAGAGTTTCCTTCTGGGAATCCTCAAAGATTTCCTTCTGGTGTTACTTGTGGGAATCCTCCAGAACTTTTTTTTCCTCCTAGAGTTCCTACAGAAACTCTTCCAGAAGTGCCTTTTAAAATACTCCAGCTATTTCATCTGGGATTCCTCCAGGAGTTCTTCCTGGTAATCTACCAAACGTTGTATCTATTTGTTCTTCTTCTTCTTTCTTCTTTATGGCACTACGTCCCCACTGGGACTTGACCTGCCTCGCTTCAACTTAGTGTTCTTTGAGCACTTCCACAGTTATTAGTTGAAGGGCTTTCTTTGCCTGCCATTATTGCATGAATTTGTACAATTGGCAAGCAAGCAATTGGGAGTCGAGAAAATTTTCCCGACTGGAACGGGAATCGAACCCGCCGTCTCCGGATTGGCGATCCATAGCCTTAACCACTAGGCTAACTGGAGACCTATTTGTAAATACTCTAGTTACTCCTTATGGAACTCCTTCTTGAGTTAGTTGTGAGAATCTTCGTGAAGTCCCCCAGGAGTTCCTCGTGGGAATCATCTAGGTTTTTTTTCTAATATCGTTCAAGATTTTCTAAAGGAAATCTTTCGAAGTTTCCTTCGGAAATGTTCCACGACATACCCTTGAGAATCCTCGAGGAATTCTTGAAATACCCAGATGGAATACCTGAAATTATCCTCAGAAAGAATTCTCAAAGAAATCCCAGATATCTAATCGACAGATGGAGGTCCTGAATGATCTCGCACATGGAACTTCTGGAGGAAGCCCCAGAAGTACTTTTCGGAGGAATGTACGTATAAAATTTTTACTTTAAGAATTCCTCCAGGACTCGCTACTATGTATCCTATGGTTCCTACAGAGAATCCTCCAGGAGTTTAGAATTTGCAAATCCTGCACGACTTCCATCTGGGAATTTTCCCAGATTCAGCGATTCCTTCGGGATAACTTTCAGTAGTTTCTTCCAAAAATCCTTCATTCTGGTAATCCTCCGCAAGTTCCATCTGAAAATAGTCCAGGAGTTCCTTATCCGAATCTTTCAGATGTTTCTTTTGAGAATAGGACGCTATCGGTGAAGTACTTGATTGAAGGTAGTGATACAATGACACTCTCTCTTTCTCTTGTTGGCGTAACGTCCTCATTGGGGCAAAGCCTGCTTCTCAGCTTAGTGTTCTATGAGCACTTCCACAGTTATTAACTGAGAGCTTCCTCTGCCAATGACCATTTTGCATGCGTATATCGTGTGGCAGGCACGAAGATACTCTATGCCCAAGGAAGTCAATGAAATTTCCTTTACGAAAAGATCCTGGACCGACCGGGAATCGAACCCGTCACCCTCAGCATGGTCATGCTGAATACCCGTGCGTTTACCGCCTCGGCTATATGATACAATGACACATATTGCCCATTTTACTGGCATTTTTACCAGATTTGCTGGTATGTCTGAAACATACTGGAAAAACTTGTAATTAGAAGGCACGAAATGTTGCTAATTGCCAAATTAAGGGGTGAAATTTGTGAAAAAAATCGCGTTCTGGTGGGATTTGAATTCACGACTCCGTATTCGCTAGACCGGCGCTTTATCCAACTAAGCCACAGAACATGTAATGATTCTGCGGAATAGAAAGCCAAAGTGACTCCGAAGCCGCACCGTGAACACTCCTATTTCACAAACTCATCTCTCTTTCGGCTTGGATGCCAATCCACAACACACTCCCGTTTGTGTCCACTAATTTCCATAATTCGCTCTCGCTTGTAGTTGATTCCAAAACACGATTTTGCTAATTTGGACTGGATGGTCTGACAAATCAGTCTATTTCGGGATGAGGCTTTCGTTCAGTGTATTTCCCACGTTAGTACTATTTTCATTTTTTTTTATCTTCATTATTGTTTATCTTCATTATTGGAGTTTCAGATCTTGGCTGGTGTATCTCGAATTTCCCACGTTCTTTCTAGGAATCGCATTATCCTTGTTGACATTCCTCCTAGAGATTTTTTTGTTGGGATTCCTCCATGGGTTTCGTACTGAAATTTTCCAGAAGAGTTTTCTGGGAATCCTCAGTTACTCGCTCTGGCTATCGTTCAGGAGTTCCCTCTGGGAATTTTCAACAAGAAGCCAAGAAGGTACCCTCAGATAACATAAGTGGAGTACTCGATAACCGGGGCACCTGGATGTATCGTTATATGTAATTACTAACCGAATCACCAGAAAAAACTCTTGTAGGAACCCTCAGAATGAATTTCTGGAGTAATCCCTAGAAGATATCCTCAAATATCATTCCTGAAGTATTGATAGATACAGACACTCGTGGTATCCTCAGATGTCATTACTGAAAGAATCTCCAGAAACAATTCTGGAGTGGACCTGGTGTGATGCTTAGAACACCTGACTATCACGCCGAGGACCTGGGATCGAATCCCACTCCCTACAAACTCGCAAAATGTGAGTTCTAGTGAGTGAGTGAGTGAGTGAAGTAAAGTGTGGGTCCCGAGATGAACTTAGCCTAGGGCTAAAAATCTCGTTAAAACAGATAAAAAAGAAAGAATTCTTAGAGAAATGCCTAGGTGCAATTCCTGAAGAGAGCAACAAAAGCTCTTGGGGAAATGCCAAGAAGAAATTCCAGGATAAATCTCTGAAATAATTCCCTGAAGAAATGCTGGTCCGGATCACTGAAATGGCCATCACTCCAGAACGCCTTAACCGATCCGGTCCAATGAATAGCAAAGAATGCGGTAAAATTCCGGTTCAGTTCGAGCAATAAGGGAACGTCCATAAATTACGTCACGCAAAAATTTGTCATTTTCAACCCCCCCTCCCCCCTTTGTCACACTTTTTGTATGAGACCTCTGAAATTTTTGTATGGATTGTCACACTTCGCCGAACCCCCCCTCCCCCCTCAAAGCGTGACGTAATTTATGGACTTTCCCTAATCCGAAAAATCGACCAATGGGAAGTGCCTTTAAAGTGAGTGAACTTATTTTGCGCACAGACATACATACATACACACATATGCCATATGCATTTCCGACATATCTGAATTGAATGTTCAGTTTAGTTGAATTTCAGAATATTTTTGGGGAGAATATCTCGTTGTTATTTCAAGAGGATTTCCTAGTGCATTTACTAGATATATTACTAATCTAATCCTTCACCGATAAAAATAATGAGATTTACACGTCATGTAAACATCAGTTCAGTCATGTAAACTTAGTGTTATGATGATTTACATGATATATCAAGTAAATTTGTGTTATATGTCATGTAAACACACAGAGTCATGCTGAATTACGTGACATATAATGGAAGTTTACATGATATTTTATGACTTTTACATGATATGTCATGTAAACTTCTGTGATATCCCACGCTCCAATCATGTGCATCATATGTCACAGAATTTTACACTCTTTTTTCGATCTGTGTTATTTTGTTTTGACCAAGGATATTCGGACACACACAGCTGGTTAAATGATTAGACTATTGACGGCTCATATGCATATCAAAGAAGCTGTGGTATGTTCAATCGATATTGGTAATCTTAGACGAAACTAGTTTCCAAGTTTGATCAACACTGGATCGAAAGTTCCAAACAAGAAACTGTTCTCCATTCAACTCTTCGAACCAACTCGCCAAACCGTTCACTTATCCAATACACACAGAGTCAGTGTTCTCCTTCTCTCGTTCGCCTGGTTAAGAGCTCCAAGAGTTATTACCGGCTGAAACCAATCCATCCAATCAAATTTACGAAATCAAAAGCGAAAAGTCCGAAGATGCGGAACTGCTTGACTTCGGTCGGCGCGGCGGTGGAATGGACGCAAGGAAGTACGGCATTGAGCACGGTGGCGGCGCGAGTCTAGTACAGGTCTAGAGAGCTGACTGCTACTTGGTCTGATCAGCCAGTTTCCTACAATTGACCACCACCACCAGCACGGCTACAAGGTTTCTGTGATTTCAGCAACACTCAACAACGGCAAACGCAGAACTTCCTCACTCTTCGTCTCATCACTGCACCACCACACCACTTCTGTTTCCATTGGGCTGTTCTCCTCAAACCGACCGATCGGAGCAACTGGCAAGAACATCGGACAACCTTCCCAAGAGCGAGCGAGCGGTAGCTCTGGTAGTTCCATTCGCTTGCAAATGGTACAATAAAAAGAAAACATTACCCACTCGAACGGAAGGCATAAAAACTTGATTCACCACCTTTGCTTTATTGCTACATGTTTTAGCCAGTCCGTTCGTCAGCGAACATGCTTCATCAGGGGAGGGGGAACCTGGTGGGGAATGCACCTTTGAGGAGCTAATTGAGGGACCAACACTCGCACAAGTGACTTGCGAGTATCCTCAGTGTGTAATTGTTCTTGATTTTTTGTCCTGGTGACAATGTGACACCTGTCAAACATGCTGATCAGTGTAGGGAAGAAGAAAGGAATTAATGATGCATACACTCGCCCACTGCACACTACTGAATACATCAATAGACTTCTTGGAAACAAAAAGGGTGTTGCCTCGCTAACTCCATGGCGAAAAAAAATAGCAAAAATGACCCAAGGGGCCAAAGCCTGCTTCTCAACACAGATTTTAACTGTGAGCTCTTTCTGCCAATGACCATTTTATGTACATGTATATCGAGTGGCAGGCATGAAGATACTCCCAAGGAAGTCAATGAAACTTCCAATACGAAAAGTTCCTGCACCGTTCGGGAATCGGACTCGTAACCCTCAGCATGGTCTTACCGAATACCCCTACGCTTACCGCAACGGATGTATGGGTCACATGGCGGTATTTCTACCTACTACTACAGTTTACTACTGTAATGAGACAGTTGGTTGTGGCACAAGTTCACTTTGCTCGGCGGTTGTCTCTATTGTGGGCGTAGCATGATTGATCACATGCTATGATGGAGATGGGAGTTAAATGAAAGCGTAGCTACTTTGTCAGTCGGTGCTACCGAAGGCAACGGATAAATGCATGTATAATAATACTGAAAAATGGGAGAAAAAAGGGCTAGCCTAGACACTCTATTGAACACAAAGTAGAAACTGTGGCATTATGAATTGAAAACCTGTTATTTTTGGTTCTGCTGGAGTGCAATCCAACCAATTTCACAGGTGATTTTAAATTTATTTTTTGAAAAACTCTCGTTTCTTCCAAAAGGCACATTTTCCCCGCTGAACCCTAATAACGCAGTGTTCTGTTCTGCTCCTCAGTGGTATAGTAAGCTGACTCGAATATCCGTACCACTTCATACAGAAAACGGACGTGAATCTGTATGCGGCGATTCCGCTGCTTGACGAACAAGTTCTTGTGAGTGCTAATGGCGTGGTGTAGTGTGGCGTGGAGGTTGTTGCTGTGCTGTGCCTCATAACCACATCACATATGGGTTTGTTTTGCTGAGCTTGGCACTGACTGGGCGGGCGGACGAGTTGTTTGCTGCCGCTCACACACATTCCCATAAGTAAAGGTATGATTTACCTGGGTGAAGTGCTCAAGTGGGTTGGTATTATAGCTTGGAGGCACGTGAATCAGAATAATATTTTGAATTCTTCTTTTTTTTTTCGCTAGGTTTTTACTAACGCAATTTGTACCAATGGCTGTTAGTTGTTTTAAAAACATTCTGGATGTGTTTCTAAGCAAGTGCGTCGTCTTATTAGCTTTTTTTGTGGAATTTTACATCGCCATTAATATTAAATTTTCATCTGATTGTTTAGAATACATTTGAAAACCGCAAGACTATTTTCCGTACATCGATGAATCAAATGCTTTTTCTGCCTATGATCCTAGACATATTTCAGGAGTTTCCCAAACTGATTACAAAAGATTTATAAGAATCTCCTCAGGCTTGCATGAATTTACATAAAGGTTAAAATACATAGTCAATGTTTCAGTGTAGGGGAGACTGGGGAGACTTGATCCCTTTTTCTTAATTTATATTAAACTTTAAGAAAAACACAAAACTAGATCCGATTTCCGTATAAAATGGCAGGTAAACATCTATTGCAAGTTAATACACAACAGAAGGCCTTTAAATTATTGTCAAAGTTTTCAAAACTGTGTTTTTATGGAGGCATGTCTTATGATGTATTTTTCAAAAATGGGTGACACTTGTTCCCCCTTAGAGCACATGGTTTATTTAAAAGGAAAATAATTCCAGAGTCTTCCTATTCATTTTCTTTTCGTGTTTTCTTGTATTTTCGATGAATATGGAGTATTTGAAATTGTAAGATTTCCTTGAATTTTTAAGGATATGCCGTATTTTCAAAATGGGGAGACTTGATCCCCCTTTTCTTGGTTTGTACTAAAGTTATAATTATCTGACACATTTTATCGTTGAAAAGACTAGAATTCCAAGTAAATAGAGGCTCCCGAATAGAATTTTATTTTTCACATGTATAATGTGTGTGTATTCCTTGAGGGATCAAATCTCCCCATGTCACTGTTGTGTATATTAAGCTGAATTAATTAAAATATGTTAATAACAACCTTATTTGGATAAAAAAGTTTGAAAATATTTTATTTAAACTATGTGCTGTGAAATTTTGACACGATTTGGTTTAATTTTCACAAAGTTATTGAGATTTTTCGGAATCGCCTAAAAGATTTCTGAAGGACTGAAAACAAACCATCAGCCGTTAAAAATAATGCAATGTACAATCGAAATCACTTGTAGTCAAAACATAGTCGTTTGTCCAGGAGTAGTTTTGGAAAAAATATACTAGAAGAAAAATGTTTTTGATTCCGAGCAAATATGGGGGAACAAGTCTCCCCAGGGATCAAGTCTCCTCAGTCTCCCCTATGATTTCATGACGAAACAAGGCTTTTATATCTATCTCACAATAATAAATAATTGATCAAATGGTCCCTCTTATACAGTGCTCTAACTTAAGGATATTGGTTTGCTGCGTGTTTATTTTTGCATGGATTTCACTTATCTTATATGTGAAGAATTAGCAATAAGTTAAAATTCACAAATACAAAGAAATTAAAAAAAAAAAAAAAACTTATCTTATGCTTACATTTCTAAAAGTATCACTAATTACATACCTAATTTCCAGAACAAAACTTAATTTTTTTTTTTGAATATTTAAATCGTTGGAGCCTTCAAGAATCATTGGCGAGATTTGGCGGAACCATTAGAATGAAAAAGTAGTTGTTCCGTATTGATGATCGTACATTCTAAAATATTTTAACGAAAAAAAGACAATAGTTAATTCAAAATATTCTACCTAACAGTTCCTCATTTCCTGTTCAATAATGAGTTTTCTGTATTTTAATTTTACCCTGGTGGGTCATAAAAAGTTCTTCCGGTAGCTTGGGTCTCGGTACCCGAGAGATTGGGAACCTATGTTTAGCAATGACAATATTTTTGGCGAATGCATGCAAACTATCCCCCCATTCACCTGACTTTCCCTCAAAGCTTCTTAACAAACTTCTTTCAACCTTTCTTATGACTTCCTCACCGAGAATTGTAATATGTATAATCCTGATATTTAATGCCTTACTATCTTGACGTGTACTCTGCTGTTTGAATTCCAAAACTTGTAGCAAATTCCATAAAAAGGTCATTTTAAAGCTTCGCCAGATTACTGAGAAGATGTGTGATAAACTATGTACCAGGTAAAATCAGAGCTAGTTATTTCATTATGCTTCACTGGTACATTCCTGTGGATGTATTCCTGGAGGAGTCTCTGAAAGAACCACTCTAACAATTCCTGAAGGAACTGCTGGAACAACTTTTGAAAGAATCCATGGAACTACTTTTAAAGAAATCTCTGCTGAAATTTATGAAGTAATTCTAGGAACATAAAAGAAGCCTCTAAAGATATTCCCGGAAGTATCACTGAAGAAATTTTAAAAAAAATGTGAAGAAAATTCTAAATGAATTCGAAATATATCTGAAAACCAGGAATATTTTAAGAATCCATAGATAGATTTTTTTAAAGAAATTCCAGAAGGAAAATCTGAACAAGAATCTCTAAAAGAATTGCTAGAAAAACTTAACAATCAATTGTAGAGTTTTTAAATCTATAGAAAGCTTCTGAGAAAATTTTCAAGGAGTTCGAAATCTATGACTCTCAATGTATCCGTGAATCATTTTCTTAAAAAAATGCATGAACTATTTTGGAGAAAATTCATGAAAGGTTTTCTAGATGTACGCTTAGAAAAATTTCTGAAGGAATCTCAGAGAAAAAAAGGTAGAAATTCGTAGCTGAAATTCTGCAAGAATATAACAATCTATGCAAGATTTTTGAAAGGAATTCTTGAAATATTTTTAACGTTTTTATAAGATATCCGTCAACACTTTCTCAAGGAGTCCTTGGAGAAATTTCTGGAGAAAATTTAGGAAAAGAACTTCTGACTGAATTTCTTTGGGATTTCCTGGATGATTAAAATAAATTTACTAGGAGATTTCAAAGGAGTGTCTAAAAGAATATCTTTATCCCTGGGAGAATTTTGTCAAGAACTCGTGAAAGATTTTTCAAATGAACCCTAGGATGGATTTCAGCAAGGGTCCATGAAAGAATTATCGATAAATCTGGTGAAGTTTTCTCAAAGTACATGGGGTGGCAAAATTGTTTGGGATAGACAACTTTTTTCTCTCACAAAAAAGTTCAACATGCTGTAACTTTTCATAGAATGCTCTCAAATTTTGACTGTTTGTCAACCTATTTTATGTGCATTATTGGTACAAATTTGGGCTCGATTGGGTAATCTTTCGGAAGCTAGAACCGTTCTCGTGAAACACTATTTTTTAGACAACCAATTTTTGAAATGGTATCTCCAATATAGAGAAAGATAAGTCAAATTTACAATGCCATGCAAGAACACTAAATGTGTTCTTCCTTCAACCCGAATTGGCTCTAATATATCTCATTAGTGATATCTTGAGAGCAGAAGTAGAAAATCTTTGGATACTAAAACTAAAATTAAATGTCATTGATGTATCCAAAAAGTTTCAATCCATGATAACTTTTTTCAAATGTTCAAAAAGTACAAATATTTCAATAGCTTGTGAAGCACTTATACAATTGTTGATGAACGTTCAAATTATCATTCAATTCAGTCTACTGGTTTCTAAGGTATGACAGTTCAAAATAAGCTTTCTGAAAAATAGTGTTTTACGAAAACAGTTCTAGCTTCGCGAAAGATTAACCAATCGAGCTCAAATTTGTACCAATAATGCACATATAATACTGTAACAAACAGTCAAAATTTGAGAATTGTTGATGAAAAGTTAAAGCATTTTGAACTTTTTTGTGAGAGAAAAAAAGTTGGCTATCCCAAACATTTTGGCCACCCCTGTAGGTTTGCATCACTATCTGCTCGGTCGCCTTTTGTTGCAATTCTGCGGTGTTAAATAAAAGTAGGTGATCCCGGAATTTTCAACTTTATTACGACGGTCTCCGAAGAAAACTTCTCAAATCAAGTCATTATGTTATGGATTATTTCGGGAAATCTTCCATGTGTTCCTCCAAGAGTGTCGCAAATTTGGCATGAATTGATTCACCAATTCCTCCATGATTTTTCACAAATCATTCCAGAGAATATTTGAGAAATCGCCCAAGCATTACTTCAGATATTTCTCTGAATCTTTATTCAGAAATTTCTCAAGGCATTCGTTTGAAGAATCTATTGAAGATTTCTTTAAAAATTCTACAAACCTTTCCGCAGAAATTTTTCTAAAAAACCTGTTTACAATATTGTTTTTCGGAAATCCGCTCGAGTCTTCGGCCAAAAATTCCCTCACGGATTCTTTCTTACTACTTCCACGGCTTCATTGGGAAATTTCCTTCAAGGATTTGTTTAGAATTTCCCCCTGTTCTACAAATTTCACAAAGATTGATTGATTTATTTCTGAAATTTCTCTATTTTTTAACAGAAGTTCCTCCTGTTTTTTTTAACAAAAATCGTTCAGAGATTCCTTCAGAAAATTCTTTAGACATTTATTCAGAAATTTCTCCAGAGATTACTTTGATAAGTTTCAGCGATGCCTGAAGAAAGTATTCCAGAGTTTTTCAGAAAATGTTTCAAAACTTTCTTCTTAAATTTGTAATGGGGTTACTTTGGAAACTCTTTCAAAGATTTCACCAGAAATTCCCTCAGCAACCTCCAATTTTTCCAAAAATTCCACTGAGTTTCTGTTGAAATTCTTCCAGGGATTTCTTTAAAAAATCTATCAGAAATTCGTTTAAGCATTCTCTCAAATGATCTTCTAGGGATACATTTCAAAACATTCTCCGAGATTTACGTTAGAAGTTGCCCAGAGTTTTTTTTTGGAAATATGAATTTCTGTCAGAAAAACTTCCAGGGATTTCTTGAGAAATACCCCCACGTGTTCTTTTTAAAACAAATGTGAGATTTATTCGAGAATTTTCTGCAGAAATTCTTATAAAAACTGTCCTAGGGTTTCCTTCGCACTACTTTGAAAAAAAAAATCCTCAAATTTTCGATAATTCTTTTATGCACCCTTGCTGAAGTCCATCCCAGGATTCGAATAAAACAGATTTCAAGAATTTCTGAAAAAAAATCTCCGAGGGATTCAGCAAGATTTTTTTTTCTTCAGGATTGCTTTGGAAATTCCTCGTAGATTTACTTCAAAAAATTATTCAGGAAATCCTAAAGAAATTCAGCCAGAAATTCTTTCCCAACACCTTCTAGGGATTATTTTAGACTTTAGAATTTCCTCTACAAAAATTTCTCCAAGAAGCCCTTAAGAAAGTCTTGTACAGATAACTTCCTAACATGTTGCATAAATTCCTTTAGAAAATATTTCAAGATTTTTTTTTCAAAAAATCTTACATAGGTTATTCTAGAAATTCATCTACGAATTTCTTAAAATTTTCTTTTCATAAAGATCCCTCCAGAGTTTTTATTTAAGCATTTATCTAGAAAACCTTCCACGAACTTTTCTTCGAAATTTTCTCAGAAACTTAAAAATATCTCCATGGATTGCTCTAGAAATTCCACAAGAGATTATTAAGGAATTTCCCAAGGTTTCTTCACATTCCCTAATCTGTTTCTTCAAGACAATTCATTTCCAGAAATTGTTTCAAAGATTTCATAAGAAAGTCTTAGAAAATCCTTCAGAAATTCTTTTAAAAGTTTTTTTTTAAATATATATGTGTATTTCAACTTATTCTAATTCTACACTCTCTTCACACTTTCAGAGATAAAAATAAGTATTCTAACGGAAAGGTCGGAAGATACTCTTGCAGAGAATCCTTCAGAAATTTGAAATTTGCATCAGAAATTCCGCCGGATATTCTTCTATGTATTTTTTTCCAAAATCCTTCCAGGATATCCTCCAAGCGTACATCTAGGAACTTTTCTATGGCTTCCTCCAGGAATTCAATGAACAAATTGTTTAGGATTTTTAATAGGGGATTTCCACAAGATTTTTTTTTCCAAAAACATCTCAAGAGTCAAAAAATGACACTGAGGACAAGTGGTAGTCAAAATACGCGTATCTGTCAGAGGATAAGCAAAAGAGGGTGGAATTAAAAGGTACACAACTGATTACAGTGATTCGAAGATCTCAAGAGATTTTGTTAAAAATAAACATAAAAAAATATAAAGATGATTTCGGCTCTGTTATGCCCAAGTGAGGCCCGAGCCTTCCAAATAAACAAATAAGTAAAAAAAAAGGTTTTATTACGTATTCTACCAAGGGTTTCTTCAGGTATTCCTCCTGGAATTTGTACAGAAGATCCATTTGTGGATTCTTAAAATATTACTGTTATTGTTATTTCAGGAATTCATTTTGAATTTTATTTAGACTTTTTTTAAAATTCATTCTAAAATTTCTTCAGCGATGTTCTCGGACATATCGTTAGAGACTTATTCATACCTTACTTCAGAATTTTCAGCAGGGATTTCTTCAAAAGTTGCTCCATGGATTCTTTCAGATGTTGTTCCAGCAGTTCCTTCAGGAATTGCTCAAGTGTTTCCTTCAGAGATTCTGCAAGAATTCATTCATGGGAATGTAACAGGGGCGCTGAAATTGGGTAACCTTGACGTATTTGCTCTGATTTTACCATGTCAGCACTGGCAATAATATATCTTGTCAGTAATCTGCCGAAACATTACAATGACCTTTTTATGGAATTTGCTACAAACTTTGGAATGCATTCAGCTGAGTATACGCCAAGATAGTATATGGCATCTACCAAAAATGTTACGAATACAGCACAATTCTTGGTGAGGAAGTCATAAAAAGTCTCCAAAGAAGTTTGTTAGATTAGAAAAAGTCTGGCATTCGCCAAAAATGTTGTCATTGCTAAGGGATCAGTAAAAAGTATTGCCAAAGAATCACCCCATATACTCCGCTCTTCGTGATGATCGACAAAGCGAGAGATATTTATAAGATAAAACTGAAGTCAGAATCTGAATTATGAGATTGATGTAAATATATAGAACTAAGTACCGTTACATCACTTTCTGGCAACTTCTTCAGAAATTTTTGTTTGCGATTTGTTAGGAAACTTATTTGGAAATTCTTCTGGCAATACTTTGTCGAACCCCTCAGTAACGCTTTTGCAAAATTTAAGTGGCAATACCTATGGGAATTTGTTTGTCTGCCTCGACAATTACTTTAGGATTTTTTTAGAGATTCCACCAGCAAACCGTTCAGAAGTTAAATAAAAAAGAAAATCGCGTTAAGTACTGTTCCTTTGAATTCCACTAAGAATTTTCATCCTTTGACAGGTACGTATTTCGCCCTCAACTGTAAGGTCGTCTTCAGTGTCTTGTACTTGACTCGTTCAGAAGTTGTTACGCGAGCTTTTTTGCCAATCATTTTGGGAATTTTCAAGCAGTTTTTTTTATTTTCTTCTTCGTTAATTTCTTTGGAATTTTCAAAACTGTTTTTTCGGTCATATTTTTGTAAATTCTTAAAGAATTTCTACATCGATGCCTTTTGGAACCCCATCGGCAATTTATTTGATGTATGTTTTGGTAATCCCTTTAAAAATTCCTTGCTGAAGAAGTTTACATTATTATTCTTTAAATCTTGGAATTCCTTATAATTTGTCAGATAATTTTATTTCATGAATTCTGCAGCGGTTCTGTTGGAAATTTCTGTGAAAGTTTTTTTTTTGATAAAGTTTTCGGCAGTTCTTTTGGAACTTTTTTGAAGAATTTCATCTACTATTCCTTTCAAAACTTCTTAAGCAAATATGTTTGAGATTTTTTGGGAATTTCTTTGATTAACTCTTCGGCAGTTTGGCACAGAGAAACAGACGTAAGACTTAGAACAGATTTCATTAAAAACCATTATTGTCACGAAAACATAATCACTCAATGCTCAACGTACGGTGTTTGGCCGGGGCACCAATATCAGTTATTCCTTTGAGGAGTCCTTCAGCAATTCCTATAGAAATGTCTCTGGCATTGCTTTTGGGAAAACTTTTGGTTATTATTTTGAAATTTCCTGATTCGGATTCTTTTAATCGCTTTTGGGAATCGATTCCAAAACCCTTCAGCACTTTATTTGAAAGTTCCTTCAGATTTTGTGTGAAATCTTGCGGAAATTTCTATGGAATTTTCTTTGACAAATCTATCGGAATCTTTTACCGAAATTCCTTAATAGTTTTTATTGGCAGTTCTCGTAGATATTCCTTGGCATTTTTTTTTCAATTTCTTCTGGGCAATTCCTATGCAAATTCCATCGGCAATTCCATTGGGAATTTCTCGGACAGTTTTTCGAAATCTTCTTAGAATTTTGTCTTTGACTGTTCCTATAAGAATTAAGAATTTATTTGGAAATTCCATTTTCAGATTCCTTCGGCTATTCTCTTGGTTATCACATTCAAGGGGCTCAGATTCAAAGGGGTGTAAGCAGTGTCGCGAAGCATCAGCGTACAAGTCACAAAAAAGCTGATAAACACCAAGCTTGTGTCACTCTGTCTCTGCGGTTTCTGATTCGCTCTCTCTACAGTCGCTAACACCAAAAAGACAGAATCCCATCATAGTCACCCGGTCACCCTTGTTTTGCTACAATCATCCTGACTTGGATACGGCTCATGTGAGTGTCATGACTCTCTCCGTCGCCTCAATCAGATGTACGCGCAACAGCATGTAAAACTATGCATGTGTATTATCAGAAGCACGGTACTACGTCATAAATCCTATTCGTTTTGCATAGCTCAGTTTAAAAGCACACATTGAGCGCACCACGCAGTTCGCCCTGGCTACGGCAAACGCTCTCACATCGCCCGTTATGCATCGTTGCTCAGAGAGATTGATTCTCTCGCAACCCACCCGCAGCATACTCAGCAACTGCTATCGCTGCAAAGCGGCGAAGGGTGGAACCCACAACATGTTTGTCATTCCAGGCGTGACATGCTAGCTGGTTCGTATCACCTTGGGAAGGGTGACTCCAGAAAGCGGTTCAAGTGATTGTCTCGTGATGGTCGCGATTATTCGCAAGACTGGGTGTAAGTGACCATTTTGTCGATTTTGAGTTGAGCATATAAAAAAAACTTCAGATTTCAAGCTTTCAAGAACTTTTTTAAGTTTGTTTATACGATGATTAGAAAAATTATAATAAATTTAGGAAAATTGGTTCGATTTTCCAACTCTATACATTTTGTATGGTATGACAGATTGGTGAAACACTTTAAACCTCATTTACTCGAAAGGGGGTTTTGCCCCCCCCCCCTTGTTTCTAACCCCCTCAATTATTTTGTCAACTTGTTCAGAAATGATTTTGTTTTGGAAAAAAATCTGCTACTATTTCAATAAGAATAATCTAAATTATTGCGCCCAAACCCCAAAATTTTATTCCCACCTTTGGGTTTCCGCGCCGAGGACCCAGCGCCAGATTCGGCGACACAGCGACATGACAGCAGTTGCCGGACAGTTGGTAATCCTGATATTTGACAGCGGTCATCCGATAGTTGTGAGAGTGGATTGTTTTCATGCAAATAGAGCATTTCGCTGAAAATGCACATGTATTAAGTAAATATTGACAGATTTCTTGCTGTGTTAGTGTGGTTCGCTGTATCGCGGAAGCTGTCGCTGGAAGAAAACTACATGAAATTCAACGAAGCATCGAAAATTTTCTGTGAAAAAAGCAATACTTTTGGAATTGTAAGAGAAATTTCACAAAGGAAATGCCAGAAAATCCCGTACAATATTTCGAAAGAATTCCTAACAAAACTGCCTGTGAAACTTCTAAATAAATGACGAATAGGATTTCTAGTTAAATTGCCAAGTATTCTCACGTACGCTTGATTATTTCAAAAAATTAATTAATAAATAAAATAAAATCTCCACAGCTCTCGAAAAAAAAGCAATAAAACAAAAAGGATGTCGCAGGAAGAGCAACTGACAAAAAGTAGCAAGATCCTGGGCTAGGAATCAAACCCGTGACCATTCGCTTATGAAGCCAACGTGTGATCCCGGCAATTCCCACCTCTTAGTAATTTAGCTTAGAGTTAGTTAGTTGTAAACTGTGTAGATGTTTATCCAATCATTTTCTTTCTCTTCCCTTCCCGCAGGTGGCTGGCGTATCAGCGACCACGGAGCGATTAACAGCTCCCCCGGCACCTCCCCAGGGCCACTCGCCCCATCAACTCTTAGATGAGCCCCACATGTCCATTGCTGCGGCTGAAAATGCAGGGTAAGTGTCGGTGTCAGTGTCAAAGGCAACAATCTTGCACCCACCATTACTGCATTGGATCCTGTGTGATCCAATAAATAGATTACTTAGCTCCGAGCATTATTGCTCTCTCGGAAGTAAGCAACCCGTGGCGCACGGTTCGGATGATGGGAAAGCGCGCGTGTGTGCCACGCAGCACCCCGGATAATGAAATCAAAACTCCCACGCGGCCCCAGCCCGGCCGGGTTTAGTTGCAGAGTGAGGCACCAGCCAATCAGTGAGAGAATGCAAATCCGACACACGACCATAATTGAAATATTATTGTACACTTCAGTTTTAATCAACTGCCTGCTTCCCGTCGACGGCATTCAGCTCTATGGTACTATGGTACCATTGCATTGAGTCAGTATAGGCCAGTGTGGCTGTGGCAGCTTTGTCTAATGGTGATTGTGGGATTTATTGGATGCGCTTCTGTTAGGACCAATTGCACAGTGTGTACAGAAGCTACTCACTCATCATCACCGTCAGTTGATTCGTTGGGTGCGCCATTGAAGGTTCATGATGCAAATAGAATTTATATGTATGCTTCGGATATTAGCAGCTCGGACTACGGACAGACGTGACAGTCTCGAGAGAGTTTCTGTTGAGCAGGTCAGTTCTTCCAGCAAGCTGACGACCCTCTCTTGCACTCAGTAAATTCAATTCTGGCGAAAAGCGCAACAATCGAACCAATCTAATTCAGGAATCCACCTACACACGCCGTCCAGTATGACCGTATTCTTCCGTCGTTGGTGTCGTCGCCATCCGTCCAACTGCCATATTTGTCCACTGTCTGGGGTTGAACGTCAGGGGACACACCGAACACAAAGACCAACATTGTTTCCTCACCCAGTAGTTGTTGCTGACCAAAGCAGACTCATGTCTGGACGGCTACGAGACGGCCCTTTTGTTCTACCGTCGGTACCTACCGGACCTGCCAACAACGTTCCATTCCAAGCAGTCATACTCGCCACCACCGTCGCCGTCGGTCGGTGATGACTTTCCAGATTCCTATCATGCCGCTGAAGGCTGGCTGGCTGGCTGCATTGCAACCCAAAGTTTGTGTTGTTTGACACATAAATCGATGACATTTACGACGACCGCATGCATGGTGACGACCACGATGATATGCTCATTTCATTCGGTAACCATCATCACCACTGCATTGAACTGGTGGCCGGACGGAACAGTGGTTTTCAACCGGAAATACACTGAATCCCCTACCGTCAGAATCCAACATTCAAAAAATGATATAAAAATTAAGTCAAAAAACCTGTTGACCTGTTGAGGTGTATGTCTCAAGTTCAAAGATTTCGGTATACAAATCCGTGTGGTCTATTAATGATTTTTCAATCAACTCAACGTACACTGTGGTGCATAATTGATCCGACAAACGCCGATTCTCATACAAGATGGCCAAGTTTGAGATGCTGTAACTATGGTTTGCGGTGATGCATTGAGCTCAATTTTTGACACGAAACTACTGATATGCTGATTTTTACATATACGAAGTACAAAATGTTTTTGTGCACATATTTGGGCGTGGCAAGGCGTTCAAAATGTGCAAAAGTGATCGGACAGCGGTACCCCTTGGATTTACATAGAAAACTCTCCGCAGCGACATCTATACGTCATTTCTGAAAGTTGTCGTCATACAAAAGGCTGTTTGTAACATGCTTAGACATCATTTTGTGTGAAGAATTAGCATTAAGTTAAAATTCACAAATACAAAGAAATTAAAAAAAAAGACATCATTTGCTGCGAGAGTCGCCAAGGTTTCTGAATATATGCAAATTTACTACAGAAAGACAGCAAAAAGCTGAAAGTAATAGTTCAGGCATGAAACGCTTTGTCCAGCTGGGACCTTTGTTCGCTGAACACTTGGATGGATCGGTGAGCTCGTTCTATGTTTCAATATTGTTCATGTATTGTATAGACTTAAAACGTTCGTCACATCGACACGGCGAGTATCGACCCAAATTTTCGAATCATTTTTTTTTGTTTTTAATCATACTTTTCAAATTTTCTACAAAAATATTGAATGGTTCGCCATTGTTGGTGCGACATGTAGTATATTTGAATCAAAATGAAAATAAGTGTTTGGATTGAAATAGTGCTTGCATGAATTATCCCAAATAGTAAAATGAATGCAGATCGCATTTCCTTCCTCATTAACCACAATTTCTCCTCGTGACAGTCGTCTCATCTATTTTCAGTGTTCCTTCTAATTAAAGTGGACATTTAAATCAGTCTCTTGACGATATATTGTAAGTGTTTCCGTTCGAATAATTCTCACTAATCCACGTGATAGAGAAACTCTTAATCAACGGCAATAAAACACGCTCACAAGTTAAAATTTCCGGGAGATGTTCTAGCGACTATGCTCAAAAAAAGCTTCTTAATTTTGATGAAATTCCCAAACGAATTTATGTTTAGATATTTTCAAAACTTAAAAAAGAACGTTTTGTAGTCAAATTTTCATCAGGAATCACTGCTGGAAGTATTGATGATTTATTTTTTTTTCTGGTGAAATTCCCGCAACAATTAATTCACACATAAACAAATCATTGCCCTTAGCTTTGAAATGAAAAGTCTTCTAGAGTAATAACCGAAAGAATTGTCAATCGCTTTTTTGCAATTTCTCATTTCACAATTTCCTTAATGGCCTTGAAAACATTTCTAGTGGATTTGTAACTTTTTTTCAGGATTTCTTTGGATCATTTGGAGGGTTTAATGCAAGCGTTTGCCGTTAAAACCTTGCAAACAAATTTCGTGAAGTTATTTTATTTTCAAGATGGCTACCATTTATGAAGAATATCTGCAATGTCTGATGGTACACATCTTATGAAATTCATGGCGGAATTTATCCGCCTATATAAAACAGAAACAAACTTTAAGAAATTACTGAAAAGATATTTATTTCTAAAAATATTGGACATGAATTCGTGAAAGATTATTGGCATTTTTCCCCCAATTTGGATCAAAAATCTGATACATGAGCTCTTACAAAACGCATATTCTAAATTAAAAAAAAAAACTTCACTGATGATGAATCTGCAAAAAATTCTATAAAATACTTTGTCAAAACTCTCCCTATGCATTCAAGGCTCATATTTTCACAAATGTTGTCATAGATTTTTCTTGAAGACCATACGCGTCAAATTTTAACGTAGTTATGGGGGGCAAGGCCTCTCAAAACCAATACAATACAATTAAAATCAATGCTGTTCATCCAAATAAGGCATATTCACGTGAGAACTAGCGCATTTAGCCAAAAAAAAGTTGTACTTTGCTCAATTTTGAAGAGCTTCGCCAACCAAAACTGGTCAACTAACAATACATTTTCGAAAAGTGCACCAAAAAATCACTATAAGTTATGTATCACTGGTCCAAATTTAGGAAAGTTATTGCTATTCTACATTAAATTAAAATGATTCTAATTGAAGCCATAAATATCCGATAGTCAATTTTGAACTGTTTGTGATGAATTTCCCGCCAACTTGACCAGCAGTTTAATAGCACCCTCTCAGATCGGATGAAACTTGGTGGGCACGGTGTACAGAAGGTGAGATATTCCCGAAATCTGACAGTTTTGTGATGACGTAATTCAAATCGTTCATAGGCGATCTAGTACTCCACACCAATTTGATCTACGTGAAAAACGATAAGAACGACGTCACTTGTTTACATCCAAAATAGATGTTTGTATAGGTTACTAGCCTGCCTGTTGGTGGGCATAAATAATAGGCCTTTCTGAGCAACATTACTGATTTTTTTTTCGAAATTTGTCTAGAAAAACATTTGAAGAGGGGCCTTTTTTTCATAGATTTTTTTTAAATCGATGTGGCTTAAAAATTGTCAAGACCTACAGAAAAGTTTTTCAAAAAATAAAATCGACATTAAAAAACCTATCTTTTTAAATCTTCGAATTTATTCCACAATTTATCACAATTTTTCAGATCATGTCATTTTTAAGTCATATTGATAAACAAAATTCACTCAATGTAGACTTAAATATGTCACAGCAACCAAGGATCGGTATATTCGCCTCACTCCATTTATATTCACTCCTCTTTGCTGAATCGAATCGAGAAAGATGCAGCAAACGGATCGTCGTGATCAAACACGCAACCCCATCACCAGTGGGAAGCGATGAGCCATCTGCTTGACATGAATATTCGTTGCCATTCGTCGCAGTTTGGATCGCAAGCGAATGAATGAATGGCGAATGGTGAAGAATACTGGTGAGCGATCGAAGCGGCTATTATCATAAGTAGAAGAGAATTTCTGCATGTAATGCATACATTTTTACTGTATTGTCGCTGAAATGCTAGATTAGCAAAGAAAATAATTCGAAAACAACAATAATTCGTATGCACAATATCAATCGCATCACTCACGAATCGCATTCGCTTGCGATGCGAATGTGGGCGAATGAATAATTTCCAAGTGTGGCTTCCCACCGTTCGTCGGAGTTTGCTGTCGTCGCTGACAAGCACACACACGAACTCAAGCGACAACCGTTCGCTGCTGACTGTCTTCGAATCGGGAAGAAGATGAAAAGTGGAAATCAGGAACCCTGACAGCAACATTGTCTGGAGAAATTGTGAGTAATTGAAGGACTTTTGTTCAGAAAAAAATCATAGATTTAAAAAGAGAGGCTTTTTCTGTAATATCGACTCCAATTTTTAAAACCTTGATTTTTCAATGTAGGAATTATTTTCATATTTCATAAAAATTGAAAAAAAAATTAGCAAAGTTGCTTTAAAAGACCTACTTTTTATGTCTACCAAATTCCGTTCTATTCTGAGAGGGTGCTGCTAGCCCCATAGAAGGCTCGGTACAAAATACGTCCTATATCTCCGGATTCAATTAATCGACTGGAATGAAATTTTCATGGCGTATATAACTGTGGGTGCCCAGGACCGAAAGTAAGTAAGTAGTATAGCGTATATAATTATATTAGCTTTGGAAATCGTTTGACTCAACATAACATTTGTATAAGGAAAAAGTTGTAGTATTTTGATTGATTTTGTGATTTTTTGATAAATTTATAAAATTCTAACAAGCATTCAATAACCTTTTTCAATTAAATGCTTATTGCTTTCTCACTTCATTTCAAAATATATTTAAAATTCTGTCAAAACAAGGGAATTTTGGTCTAATTTGAAAAATTACAGCTAGTTGACCATTTTTTCAAAAATTTAAAATTTTATCTGTCCCAATATTTTTTTTCTTTCCATATTCTGTTCCTTAGAGGTTTTTCATAATCCTCAATCACAAATCTGTCAATCTACAAACATGTTGACTCTGAAGTTTATTCCAATGCAAAAAAAATCAAGACTTGGAAACTGCTATCAACAATCCTCTTGGAATTTTGAATTATATGTTGCTTCAAAATAACTTAACCCGGGAGCGATCGCGTCGTGTACTGAGTACACGCACCATGAAAAATGCACGCATGTGGTACACAGCGTGAGCGCAGCGTCACTGCAGACAGTCAAAGACGCGACTGCTCCAGGGTTAATGCATGTATAACAGGAAGAAATGATAACAATAATTTAGCACTCTGGTGCAAATTTATTTCATAGACGATCGTTCCATTTTTCATAATTGCAATTTTTTAAATATTTCCAAATTCTTCCAGACAGTATTAAATTATTCGAAAAAAACATCAATGGGTAATGACAGTTTTCAATTAGTATCAGCAAAACTTATTAAATTACACAAAGATGAGATATGGTCACTATTCTAAAATTATAATACCAATTTGGAAAAAAAAAAATGAAAAAGTTTTAGTTATTTACAAACTGAAAGCTTTTTTTTTCAAATAAAGGTATTGATAACTTGATAAATCTTTAGAGTTGATAAAAACTAAACAAGGGTTCATGAAGGCATTCCTTCAAAATCATACAAAAATGTCCTGCACATACATAACATAAGAGAAACCTCTACAAAAATGAAATTTATACAGAAATGGATAAATCCTTGGAGCACTTCATAAAAAAATCAATGAAAAATCCCTATTAAATTCTCTAAAGAAATCACAATAAATATTCTAGATAAAATCCCGGAAGAAATCCACGGTGGATTTTCTGTGGGCATATCCGGGGAATTTCTGGAACAATCCTTGCAGACGGTATCCGGCCATTTAGTATTCAGCTTTTGATCGAATGTCGTTTGGCCGAACTCCATTTAACTAAGAAGCTTATTTCGCCATACGCCGTTTATTTTTAATATCCTTCAAATAATGTCGCGATAAATTGTTTGAGTTATTCATAGTAAAATAACTGAAGGCATTTATATATTGTTTTAAGAGCCAGTTCGCGAGAGCCGCAACCCCTTCTTGAATCGATGTGCTCCGATTGAGCTGAAATTTTCAGGGTATGGTTTTCCATATAAAAGATGATATCTGGACGATTTTCCGATTTTTCCGTTAGGGGGAAGTGGGGTAAAATAACCCTCAAAGATTTCATGTCTAAAAATAGGTAAAATCACTAAAATCGCAATAACTTCCGCAAAAGTTAACGGATTCAGCTGAAATTTTGCATGGACACTCTACTCCTATGGCACTTCCATTTGAGCCAAGCGTTGAATATTCTTTGATATTTTATTTGAAGAAATAGGTTATTTTCATAATTTTTTGACGATTTTCAGGGCGCCTGTTTTCGTACCAACAGAACTAGGATGAAAAACTGAGTACTACGTTTTGAAGGACTACCCAAGAGCTTTCATTTGATATGTGACCCAGATGCGCCAACTTAAAAACTTTCGAAAAAAAAAATTTTTTTTCTCGGGGTATGCGTTTTACCCCATATTTTTAGCTGTCTAAAGAAGTGTTGTCGCAAATTATGACAACGTTATTTATCTGTCAAGGGTTTTTCTTCAATATTAATTCAACAGAAAAATGATGACTAAGAAATGCAATTATTAGATTTTTTTCATTTGGGGAAAGTAGGGTAAAACGGACTAACTCAACCTCCTTTCGAAATAACGTTGCTACGATGTTCTCTGATCAGAATCGAATTTTCAGAGTTCTTTATTCTACTCAAGAATAGATGCTTTACCATATATTATTTTTTTTTCTTGAGAAGATAACGGGGTAAAACAATTCTCAGGAAAAAAATGTCGAAAATAATCAAAATTTCAAAATTTACTATTGCTTTGGCAAAACTTGGCGAAATTTCATGAAATTAGAAGAAATTTCTTAATTTTTATTGCTTATCCAAAGGAGCGATTGACAACATTTTGACATCGAGAAATGTCACAGATTAGCACGTGGTGTGTGATTCACCGGATTCTTTTTCGATTTTTCTTATATGGTCTTCATATGTCATTCCGTTCAAAAGTTATTGATGATTATCTAGAAAAAAAGGCACTTTTCAAGTATTTTTCACTTGAGTTACAAAAAAATAGCCCTCTAATTTTTTGATATGTTTTGTAACAACGTTTCTTCTTTTGAATGCGGACAAAAGATAATTTTTATGATTGCCCCAATCCGTCATAACACCTTTTCAAAAAACTATGCTCTACAAGTGTTCTTGGGCGATTTTGATGAAAAATCGAAACTGAAAAAGTTAACGCCAGAAAACAGGTTTTTCTTGAACCACCCTAAGCTTATTCAGAAAAACATCTCTAGATCGGTCAATTTCAAAGCTACATAAAATGTGTCTTCAAGAAACTTGCTCAAAATTGATAGATCTTCAACTTTCTCGAAGAATGTATACAGTTATTCTAGCAGATAAAAAAGTTTGATTCCCAATTTCTTTGAAAATATGGACCACCCTAATTTTTATGTACATTGAAAAGAGGGCCTTATTTTTGAGAACAGCTTTGTAGAAGACCATATTTGTCCAAAAAATCATTTGAAGGCGCTAAATGCATCTTTCCTCGTGAATCTTTTTCGTGTGTACTGCAGCAACTTTCACGAGAAAAAAAGAGAGAAAATTGAACCGGAGATGCATGTTGAAAGAAAAATCGAGAAAGAATCCGGTGAATCGCACACCACGTGCTAATCTGTGACATTTCTCGACGTCAAAATGTTGTCAGACTTGCTCCTTTGGATAAGCAATAAAAAATTAAGAAATTTCTTCTAATTTCATGAAATTTCGCCAAGTTTTACCAAAGCATTTGTAAATTTTGAAATTTTGATTATTTTCAATTTTTTTTTTCTGAGAATTGTTTTACCCCGTTATCTTCTCAAGAAAAAAAAATAATATATGATAAAGCATCTATTCTTGAGTAGAATAAAGAACTCTGAAAATTTGATTCTGATCAGAGAACATCGTAGCAACGTTATTTCGAAAGGAGGTTGAGTTAGTCCGTTTTACCCTACTTTCCCCAAATGAAAAAAATCTAATAATTGCATTTCTTAGTCATCATTTTTCTGTTGAATTAATATTGAAGAAAAACCCTTGACGATAAATAACGTTGTCATAATTTGCGACAACACTTCTTTAGACAGCTAAAAATATGGGGTAAAACGCATACCCCGAGAAAATTTTTTTTTTTTCGAAAGTTTTTAAGTTGGCGCATCTGGGTCACATATCAAATGAAAGCTCTTGGGTAGTCCTTCAAAACGTAGTACTCAGTTTTTCATCCTAGTTCTGTTGGTACGAAAACAGGCGCCCTGAAAATCGTCAAAAAAATTATGAAAATAACCTATTTCTTCAAATAAAATATCAAAGAATATCCAACGCTTGGCTCAAATGGAAGTGCCATAGGAGTAGAGTGTACATGCAAAATTTCAGCTGAATCCGTTAACTTTTGCGGAAGTTATTGCGATTTTAGTGATTTTACCTATTTTTAGACATGAAATCTTTGAGGGTTATTTTACCCCACTTCCCCCTAACGGAAAAATCTGAAAATCGGCCAGATATCATCTTTTATATGGAAAACCATACCCTGAAAATTTCAGTTCAATCGGAGCACATCGATTCCACTTCCTTTGGAAAGGGGGTCGCGGTTCTCGCGAACTGGCTCTTAAAGAAATTCCCGGTAGAGTTTCTTGAACAGTCACAGCAGGGATTCCTGAAGGAATCCTAAGAGAAGTTTCTGAAAGAATCTCCAGGAAAACCCCTAAATAAAGTTTTCGATAAATCCACTAGATAATTATTGGAGATATTATAGGAGAACCCTTACAGAGCTTTGTCGATACACCCTGGAGGAGTTCTTTCAGAAATTCCTGAAAAAATCCGCAAGCAAGAATTTCTGAATGAAAAAAAAGAAAAATGTCTGATGAAAAAAAAACTTTGGGAAATATCTGTAAAGGAATCCCCGGAAAACAATCTGAGGGTAGTCTCGGATAAATTCTTGGGGAAACGCATGGAGAAAATGGAGGATATTTCATAGAAATTCCTGAAGCAATCCCACCTTGGAGTTTGTGGGTTTCGTGGCCATGCTGCTGGTGGCGTCTGTCATCTAGGCAATCAGTAAGTGGATTCCATTCCCATTTCAGTCGGGGAAAACTTTTCGTCAAACGGAAAATTTTCTATTGAGCCAGTGTTCGAGGATGTTCTAGGAAATTCGACCAGAAACTAAAATTCCTTAGAAAACACGGTTTTCATTCAACATGTTTTAATTGACTGATTTTAGGAATACTTTGTTCTGAACACTTTTTGTACTTATAATATTACACGTTCTTGTCGAAAACGATAAACTGTTTTCCCTTATATTTCCGTACTTAGAGCCCTTTTTTCTATGAAAAAATAATTATTTTAGAAATTAATTCAATCGCTTCAACCGTTATTTCACCATTGAAAGATGAAAATTAGATCTTTTGATCAAAACATGAAGATTTGAAATCGGCTTGCGCCATTCTGAGATATTTAGTGTCAAAAATAAGCCGTTTTTGAAAGAAAACCAAGAATTCCTTTTTAAATTATTTATATAGAACTTTACTGTCTTTGAAAAAAAAAGCATATTAAACGCACTAAAACTACTTGGAATAAAGTTTTTGTGAAGAATCAATGTATAAAAAGTTATCAAAATGAAATCTTTTTTTCACGGCACGGTTAGTACTATCAGTGTACAAAATTTCATGAGAATCGGTTAAAAAATGACTGAGTTATAGCAAAACGCAGACCCGTGGAAAAAAAAAAAGAATCGGGTGTATTTTGATTAATTTTAAGTATAGTTTTGGACTTAGAGTGAAAAATTTACTATAGATCATCATATGGAAGTCTTAAACTTCAATTGTTGGAGTATTACATATTAACAAATTTTGATAAAAACTGATTTTGAGTACAAACTACGAAAAAAATCATCCTTATATTTTGCATTTTTTTTACGCGGACCGCGTGAATAAAACATCAGTATATTTAGCCAACAATAATATCTTTAAAAGCACGCTAAAAGATTTGAAATTGGTCAAACGGTTAAGTTATTGAGCCTAAAAGTATTTTTATATTGAAAAAAAAATTAAAAAAAATCTTTGAAAAGCACGTCTACAAGTTTATTCGAAAATTAATTCAAGAGAGAATCATGAAAAAAAATTGAAAATTGAAAAAGTTATGGCACTTGGCACTCAGTTATGGCGAGTGAGAGTACCTTTTTATTGCTCGAAAATTCAACTTTAAAGCATTTCCCGACTAGAAAAATATATCAACTTTATAACACATTGTGTTATGATGTTATGAATTTTTTCTATAAGTTATTATGTTAAAACTAGATGCAGGATGATGTTAAAATAACTAAAACTGTAACCAAAAGTTCACCGATCTAATCTAAATGATAACCTATTTTGTTATAATCAGATCAAAATTATAACACAATATGATATAAATTTTTGGCAATTTTTGGCACGGTAAAGGCTGGGTATGCTGCGCAATTCAGATCCCATTGTGATCCACTAGCCTCTGCCCAGCAACTCCTATCCCTACCTCCACGCGGTACCGGCCGGAAACTATGAGCAACCTTAGGGAAGATCGGGTAACCAACCCCGGTGGGAACTTTGGTCGTAGGCTGACAGGGAAGGGGGGGTTTGCTTCGGCAAACCTGAGCGTCTGTTCTCCAGGAGGAGCGGCTCACAACAGCGTCTGATCCCCATGTTAGGGGCGGCTGATCTACGTCCGAGTGCCAGGGAAGGACTCTAAGCTCAACTGTGCACTATGGTCCTCCGGAAAGTAGGGGGTTGGTGTCAGGCCCTACGAGCCAGCCGTAAAAAACCATTGTAACGGAAAATCAGCAACAGAATAATACGAACCGAGACCAACGGCAACGACCCCAGCGAACAAAAAGGACTTGCGATTGGAAACTCGGTACGTGGAACTGCCGATCTCTCAACTTCATTGGGAGCACCCGCATACTCGCCGATCTACTGAAGGACCGCGGGTTCAGCATCGTAGCGCTGCAGGAGGTGTGTTGGACGGGATCCATGGTGCGAACGTTTAGAGGTAATCATACCATCTACCAGAGCTGCGGCAACACACGCGAGCTGGGAACAGCTTTCATCGTGATGGGTGATATGCAGAGGCGCGTGATCGGTTGGTGGCCGATCGACGAAAGAATGTGCAGGTTGAGGATCAAGGGCCGATTCTTCAACTTCAGCATAATAAACGTGCACAGCCCACACTCCGGAAGTACTGATGATGACAAGGACGCATTTTACGCGCAGCTCGAACGCGAGTACGATCGCTGCCCAAGCCACGACGTCAAGATCATCATAGGAGATTTGAACGCTCAGGTAGGCCAGGAGGAGGAATTCAGACCGACGAATGGTAAGTTCAGCGCCCACCAGCAAACGAACGAAAACGGCCTACGACTCATTGATTTCGCCGCCTCCAAAAATATGGCCATACGTAGCACCTTTTTCCAACACAGCCTCCCTTACCGTTACACCTGGAGATCACCACAGCAGACGGAATCTCAAATCGACCACGTTCTGATTGACGGACGGCACTTCTCCGACATTATCGACGTCAGGACCTATCGTGGCGCCAACATCGACTCCGACCACTATCTGGTGATGGTCAAACTGCGCCCAAAACTCTCCGTCATCAACAATGTACGGTACCGGCGACCGCCACGGTACAACCTAGAGCGACTGAAGCAACCGGATGTCGCCTCAGCATACGCGCAGAACCTCGAAGCCGCGTTGCCAGACGAGGGCGAGCTCGATGAGGCCCCTCTAGAGGACTGCTGGAGTACAGTGAAAGCAGCCATCAACGACGCAGCCGAGAGCACCATCGGGTACGTGGAACGGAATCGACGGAACGAATGGTTCGACGAAGAGTGCAGAACGGTTTTGGAGGAGAAGAACGCAGCGAGGGCGGTAATGCTGCAGCAAGGGACTCGACAGAACGTGGAACGTTACAAACAGAAGCGGAGACAGCAGACCCGCCTCTTTCGGGAGAAAAAGCGCCGCCTGGAAGAAGCGGAGTGTGAAGAAATGGAACTGCTGTGCCGTTCCCAAGAAACACGGAAGTTCTATCAGAAGCTCAACGCATCCCGCAACGGCTTCGTGCCGCGAGCCGAAATATGCAGGGATAAAGACGGAGGCCTCTTGACGGACGGACGTGAGGTGATCGAAAGGTGGAAGCAGCACTTCGATCAGCACCTGAACGGCGTGGAGAACGTAGGCACGGGAGCCCACAGCAACGGAGGAAACGACGACGCCAGTGCAGTGGAGGACGGAAATGAACCAACTCCCACGCTGAGGGAAGTTAAGGATGCCATTCACCAGCTCAAAACCAACAAAGCAGCTGGTAAGGATGGTATCGCAGCAGAACTCATCAAGATGGGCCCAGAAAAGTTGGCCACCTGTCTGCATCGGCTGATAGTCAGGATCTGGGAAACCGAACAGCTACCGGAGGAGTGGAAGGAAGGGGTAATCTGCTCCATTCACAAGAAAGGCGACCATTTGGAATGTGAGAACTTCAGGGCGATCACTATTTTGAATGCTGCCTACAAAGTGCTATCCCAGATCATCTTCCGTCGTCTGTCACCTAAAACAAATGAGTTCGTGGGAAGTTATCAAGCCGGCTTCATCGACGGCCGGTCGACAACGGACCAGATCTTTACCGTACGGCAAATCCTCCAGAAATGCCGTGAATACCAGGTCCCAACGCACCACCTGTTCATCGACTTCAAAGCGGCATACGATAGTATCGACCGCGCAGAGCTATGGAGAATCATGGACGAAAACGGCTTTCCTGGGAAGCTGACTAGACTGATTAAAGCAACGATGGACGGTGTGCAAAACTGCGTAAAGGTTTCGGGTGAACTATCCAGTTCATTCGTATCTCGCCGGGGACTGCGACAAGGTGACGGACTCTCATGTCTACTCTTCAACATCGCGCTGGAAGGTGTGATGCGACGAGCCGGGCTCAACAGCCGGGGAACGATTTTCACAAAATCCGGTCAATTTGTGTGCTTTGCGGACGACATGGACATTATCGCTAGAACATTTGGAACGGTGGCAGAGCTGTACACCCGCCTGAAACGCGAAGCAGCAAAGGTCGGACTGGTGGTGAATGCCTCAAAAACAAAGTACATGCTGGTAGGCGGAACCGAAAACGACCGGATCCGTCTGGGTAGTAATGTTACGATAGACGGGGATACTTTCGAGGTGGTGGAGGAATTCGTCTACCTCGGATCCTTACTGACGGCTGACAACAACGTGAGCCGAGAAATTCGGAGGCGCATCATCAGCGGAAGTCGGGCCTACTACGGGCTCCAGAAGAAACTGCGGTCGAAAAAGATTCACCCACGCACCAAATGCACCATGTACAAAACGCTAATAAGACCGGTGATCCTCTACGGGCACGAGACATGGACCATGCTCGAGGAGGACCTACAAGCACTCGGAGTTTTCGAGCGACGCGTGCTAAGAACGATCTTCGGCGGTGTGCAGGAGAACGGTGTGTGGCGGAGAAGGATGAACCACGAGCTCGCTGCACTTTACGGCGAACCCAGCATCCAGAAGGTGGCCAAAGCCGGAAGGATACGTTGGGCAGGGCATGTTGCAAGAATGCCGGACAACAACCCTGCAAAGCTGGTGTTTGCAACGGATCCGGTTGGCACAAGAAGGCGTGGAGCGCAGAGAGCACGATGGGCGGACCAGGTGGAGCGTGACTTGGCGAGCATTGGGCGCGACCGAGGATGGAGAGCGGCAGCCACAAACCGAGTATTGTGGCGTACTATTGTTGATTATGTCTTGTCTTAATGATGTTGAACAAATAAATGTATGTATGATATAAATTTTAGCTTCAAGAAAACTATGTTCTATCATATTTTGATACAACTGTGTAAAATGATGTTCTGAATGTAAAAGAATCAAAACTAAATTATTTGACAATGAGTTACTGAAGAAATTTATAACATAATATGATACAATTGAGTTATAATATTTTTAAACACCAAAGTTGTTAAACATGATAATTTCACAATGAGTTATACATATCATGGTTTGTTATAATTATGTTATATTTTTGTAAGAATCTTCTAGTCGGGTTGCGCCACCTCCAAATCTCAATATTTTTGGCTCAAATTCAGAGGTTTCTTTTTTATGTCATTTGGATCCAGAATTTAAGATTTCAACAACATTCAAAAAAAAAAGTCGCAGCCAAATAAACAGTTTTCAGATAAATAAGTGAGCTAAGCAGTCCATCGATGATTTGAGGCGGCTTGAGGAAAAGTTGCTTGAGGGTTAGGAATTGAGTGATTCAGCCTGTGACCATCCGCTTATAAAGCGTACGTGTGATCTTCGAGAAAATTTTTGGAGCTTCGTGGTCGTGTGTTTAGCGTCACCAAGCGTATAACCGTACTATGCCGTGTCATTTTTTTAATGATGCCTCGTATATGGCTGGCATCTAACGCGTATGGAATCAATGAGGTAACTGATTGGAGCCAATAGTCAACTTCAGTCACTTTGCTAGGGTGTGAAGAACTAGCTATCAAGTTAAAATTATTGAAAAAACAGAGTGTTAAAAAATAGTAAAGCATCCGCTAGGCATATGCCATTACGTCTACGCAAGCCCATGCTGAGAAGTTGGAGTGCTTATTAGAAATAGCTGTGCGGCAGAGGGTTCACGTTGGTGCGTGGATGCCAGGCTTAAGGTGATCGAGTGTTGATAACCTTGAAGAAGATAATACGGCACAGTTCACGGGCTGAGAAACTTGTAGGCGTGATATGATAAATTGGCACTGTACCGTGAAGTTAGAAGAAAACAGAGCGTATTTTTCAACCCGTTTTTGGTTCTAGTGATGGCTATGTACACATGAATACACATGAATTGTATATGTAGAGAAAAGGTGAGAATGTAGATAGAATGCTACAAGATACAAGAATGGGATGAGTCAATTAAAGAATCCGCATGCGGAATAGATATGGTAGCCAGTAGACCACAGTAGAAATGGAGGAGCACGTGCCTCTAGAGTCGACCTACTGATACCAGTAGACCACCAACCCCTACAGCTTATTGTTAAAAAATGGCCCCCAACGTAAAATGTATTGACAACCTCTGGTCCGGTGTGTTGAAACCCGATGGGGCGGATCCATCAGACGCGTGTCAAAGTCCAGCGCACATGTGCTGCCGCTGCGGTACCCATTGACATCATCATCAACGTCGTCGTCGTCGCTCGTAGAGTCATCATCACCAACCGGGGTGTCGCCAAAAAGTTCGACGCCAACGACGACAACGACAAGTGCAACGCAATGCAGCCAGAGTATGGAAGAGATGCTACCATCCGGCCGGGGTCGACCGACGACTACGATGACGACAACGACGACGAAAGGGGAAACACCTCGCCCAGCTCTGTGTCTGATGTGCATTTCTGTACACGAGAGAGGACCATATTGGATGCGAGCGAGAATGATAATTGAGTTGAGGCAGGTCATCGTCAAAATAAATTGATTTGTTGGCATTTATTGTTAGCAAATACACGACGACGACGTTGTCCAAGCTCATATGTATGTGACGACGACGACGACGGTGGACAGTGGCAATGCCACTGTGTGCGGTTTGGTCGGTGGTTGAAGTGGAGCTGGGACAAGGGAGACGAGAATCCATTTTTCTCTTCTTTCATGCACGGAAAATGGAATAAAATAAAATATTGCTTCGTTTGAACTGAATGGCATCACTCATGAACGGTTGGTTTATTCTCGAAATGAACCTGCGCAGCTGAGATTGATTGCAGTTGGGGGCTATTGAAAGGGGTTCTTTATTGCACATGTCGTCAGATAAAATTTCCAATATGAGATGAGATTTTCTGTTCTATTTTTTGTCCGATACAATGTGTCGTGTCATGTAGGATTATTACATTTGAAGAAGGCTGAAAACAGTTCTAAAATTATTTCTTTCCCTAATTGACTATTTGTCCTTTGAGGTGCTTCACGTTACAGGGTTCTCCAATCCCATTGAATCCATTTCCATTTAATCAATTATAACTTGTCAACATTAACAACTTCACGACACGAAGTTGCAATTGAAAAACATCGCTCTTATCTAATTATTTCTCAATAACCTTCGCCAGCACCGCGCATCGTCCTCACTTGGCCCCTGTCGCCGTCAATCATCCTTATCCCTTCTCGGCACCATTCATCATTGTGATCAGCCGGAGAATCCAAGGCTTCCATCCTCCAGCACCACCGGCCAGTCTCTCCAATCTCCATATTATCGACCCGTGTTCGATTCAATTACATCCTATGAAATTGAAAAGAAGTTGTATAACTGACCTTTTTCGATTTTCTGATGCTATTCATCTCGGTGTGCGACAGCGGCGGGCGGTTCTCGATCGCTTCAGGATTGAGTTTTGCTTGAAAAAAAAAAGTTGTATGGAAACAGTTGCGCTTCGGTGGAGGTCTACAGAAAGATGCGGTGTTATTTTTGCATCCAGCAACACCGTCTGGGCCGTGTTTCTTATTCCCTGATTCCATTGGCGTATCTAGGATTTTTTCCTAGGGAGTGCCAGTTTCAGTGGCTCTAGGTTGTTTTGCTTTTTTTTGTAAAAGGAAATATCAATCCACCTTCAATTTCTTAGTATAATGATTGTTATTGTTTATTTTAACTTAAAATTTTGAAGGAGGGAAAAACCCCTTTAAGTGATGTCGACATCGAAAACCCTTGTTAATCCACCTAGCGGTGCTGGCGCCTTTGCCTTCGAAAACCCATTTCAACAAAACTCAAGTGATATGTTGATGAATACAGTTTCTTACCGATTTTGGCAACACGAGGTGAATTTTATGTTGCCAAAATGGGTAAAAAATTGTGATTTTACAACTTTTATGCGTTATTTTGACTTATATTATAAATATGGACTATTCAAAAGTTACAAAACGCTAACGGTCATAAATTACGTCATGATTTAAAAAAAAAAGTGGTTTTTTTAAACTAAATGAATTTATATTTTTAAATAGAGGTAAAGCTAAAAACATGTATTAAAGATGATGTTACGATAAAAAAAAAATTTTCAAAAATTTGTGTTGTCAAAGTCGGTAAAAAATTGTTGCCAAAATCGGGTATTGCCCAAATCGGTAAAAAAAATGTTGCCAAAAAATTCATTTTATGGCACCAGAAATCATATCGTTTATATAACTTTTGATGTTCGAGCCTCAAAATCTTAAGAAAAGTCGCTATCTTAAATTTTGAGCCGAAATCTTGAATTTTAGACCGCTATTTCGGATATTCCGGTCACCATTTCAAGACTCCGGTCATCTTCCCCATACCAAATATAACCTACCCATATTGCATGGTTTAAGGGCCTAAAACTCCATTAAACAGCCGTCATCTTGAATTTTGAGATGCCATCTTAGATACCAGTAACTTTTGGAGACCACCCAAGTAACAAATTGATAACCTTTCAGCTTTCGTGATAATTTATGAAGGTTTTATTATAGCAGCAAACTTGCCGTATTGCCTACAGGAAGCATTTGAACAAGCAAAATAACCACAGTTCAAAATCTTACTTCTTATTGTTTTCATAACCTTCTGTAGCCAAAATTTAAAATCAAATATGACATGGTATTTAAAACAAGTTTATCATAGCATTCTGTTCCTCTAGAGAACTGTTCATTCAAAACTACTAACATAGACTTATGAATGTTGTGATAAATTATTCTATAAAAGTGTTTTGCCATTATAAAAGATGCGGGTAAGCCAAACGGTTTTATCTAAGATCAAACGGCATTTAAGCCAGCTGATCAGCGGCTGCCTGCTGACCGAGTGCCATCTTTGTTTTTGGCACATAATTCACATCCCGTAATGGCACTCTTGCGCTAGACAACAAGAATCTATGCTTCCAACCAAAGCTAGCTTCGGGTGGAAGTTGATCTCGGCATTGTCCAGGCCGTGAAAGTAAAACGAAACCAGGGGCAGAATTATAAACGGGGCACTGGACGAGGCACTCACCAGTGCCACACATGAAAGAGGTTCATAGCCGGCATCGCTTAAGGACAGACTTGTTAGAATCCCAACATGGCCGCCACAATGGCCGACTTTGGCACCTACTCACGATTTCGAGGGCACAAATCTCAACGTAAACAAAACCAACGCATCTGATCTTTATATTTTAAGCTTATTGCAAGTGAGCAAGAACAGAATAATAAAATGCACTGTTATGTGAAGCTTGCTTCTTGAGATTTGTGCGTTTCAAGTGTTGATGCACTGTTGAAGCGGGATGTCAAGACGTTTGTCCTTAATGGATTAATTGTCACTATGAGCAATATTCGTCATCAGCTACTTACCACTCGATTCCCAATAACTTAATATGATGGCCTGGAAAAAGGGCCATCGCACCTAATTTCTGCCATTTGTAGTCACTTTAATAATTAAATATCCTAAATGAAGTACTTTCACTGGAATTGATGGTAAAATGTAAACATCAAATTCCAGCTGTCAAATTTTGAACAGGTTGCTGTTTAGTCTTCATATATAAGAAAAAAAATAACTAAACGGTTTTAGATTAGCTTTTAACGTAACCATTTTGCTTACTGGTTATCATTACAAATGCAATCACAAGACATTTTGCGTTAAATGATGCTTTTTTGAAAGCAAATTGGAGATGATAGAAAAATAAATATTTTCACCGCCGACATGTTGGATTGTTGATTTTTTCTTGTTTGGTGATGATTTTCAAGCATGTTTTCAGGTGACATTTTTATGTTATATTAACGATTTCGAAGAGGGCGCTTATTTTTTCACATCTTTACTAGCATATTTCACATTAAATTTCATTGGGCAACTGGTGTGGCTGCACTATACGAGAAATATTAACCGTGTGAAATTTGCAAATTTGGAACGTATTATTTGCAGTGTACGCAGAATATGCCACCGCAAGCAAAAAATAGGCAACAAAGAAGGTACGGCAACAACGCTTTGTTTTTTCGTTAGCAGATAATGACAAAATCGCTTCCGAGTTTGTTCACAACAAAAACGGTAGGAATATTTGTCTCGTTCTATTCACATCGTGATTTTCGCATTGTTTTACAACGGAAACTCGACTCTGAGGTTTGCAAGAGTTTTAATTCGTCCAAATGCTTATGAATTCCATGATGTGGGTCGAAAATTTCAGCAGAAAAGCCGGAATATCAGCACACGCACGGCAAGCGATGTTTGTTTTATTGCTCTCATCGCCTGACATGCGTTTGTTGCGTAGCGCCTTTGTTACCAACATGTACCGCTTAGGACAAAGCGTTTGTTTTTCGGCGTGATCCGTTTTTCATACCCTGATTATTTGCATTATTTCTCTGGCAGTTTTGTTTTTCTTTCATGATAATTTTACCAAGACTAAATAAAATTTATAAATTCAGAATGGTTATGATGAAAGTAGCATTTACCTACTTAGAATACTCTTGAAATGGTCGCTACAAATGCTGGATTACTTTTGTTGAATACACTTCAAAACCTTCACCAGGATGGGCCAACTAGCAACATTGTAATCTTCCTGAGGTTATGGTCGCAGTAATGCAGACAATATGGCTTTGGCTAGAGTTTTATTGAAGTAGGTTTATGATAATCCTCTAGTGTTTCATAAAACTGAAAATGTTACTTGGGCAGACATCTTTCCCATACCAAAAATACCCATATTGCATGGTTTTGGAGCCGAAAACTCCATGAAATAACTGCCTTCTTGAATTTGGAGCCGCCATTTTGGATTCTATACCGCTATCTTGGATATTTTGGTCGTCATTTTTGGACTCCGGATATCTTCACCATACCAAATATACCCTACTCATATTGTATGGTTTTAGGGCCTAAAATTCCATTTAACAGCAGCCATCTTGAATTTTGAACCGCCATCTTGGATTTTAGACCACCATTTTGGATATTCTGGTCACCACTTTTGGACTCCCAACATTTCCTTATATCAAATACACCCATATTGCATTGTTTTAGGGCCCAAAACTACATTAAATAGCTGCCATCTTGAGTTTTGGACCGCCATCTTGGATGTTCTGGTCGCCATGTTTGGACACCGGACATCTTCTCCATACCAAATTTACCCATACTGCATGGTTTTAGGGTCATAAACTACATGAAATAGCCGCCAATTTGAATTTGGAGCCGCTATCTTGGACATTCTGGTCGCCATTTTGGACTCGGGACATCTTCCCCATTCCAAATACATACACCCATATTTCATGGGTATAGGACCTAAAACTTCATTGAATAGCAGCCATCTTGAATATTCAGCTGTCAACTTGGATTTTATTCCACCATCTTGGATATTCTGGTCTCCATTTTTGGACTCCCGACATCTTTCTCATACCAAATATATCCATATTGCATGGTTTTAGGGCCTAAAACAACATTAAATAGCCGCCATCTTGGATATTAGACCGCCATCTTGGATATTCTGGTCGCCATTTTTGGACTCCGGCTATCTTCCCCATAACAAACATACCCATGTTGCATGGTTTTAGGGCCTTAACCTCCATCAAACAACCGCCATCTTGAATGTTGAGCCGCCATCTTGAATATTCTGACCGCCATTTTTGAACTCCGGACACCTTCTCCACACCAAATATACCCATATTGCATGGTTTCGGGGTCATAAACTCCGTTAAACAACCGCCATCTTACGCAAATATACCCATATTGCATGGTTTCAGAATTATAAACTCCGTTAAACAACCGCCATCTTGAATTTTGAGCCACCATCTTGGATTTTAGACTGCCGTCTTGGATATTCTGACCGCTATTTTTGGACTCCGGATATCTTCCCCTTACCAAATATACCCATATCGCATGGTTTAGGGCCTAAACCTCCTTCAAACGCCGCCATCTTGAATTTTGAGCCGCCATCTTGGATTTCAGACCGCCATCTTGGATATTCTGATCGCCACGTTTGGACTCCGGAGATCTTCTTTATACCAGATATACCCATATTGCGCATCTTCTCCATACCAAATATACCCATATTGCATGGTTTGGTGCCTTAAACTCCATTAAAGAGCCGCCATCTTGAATTTTAAGCCACCATCTTGGATATTCTGGTGGCTATTTTTGAGTTCCGGGCATCTTCCTCATACCATGTATACCCAAATTGCATGGTTTTAGGACCAAAATTTTCAACGGCCATCTTGGATTTTAGACCGCCATCTTGGGTATTCTGGTCGCCATCTTGAGTATTGGACCGATATTGGGGATTTTCTGGTCTCCAGTATTTATTTCCGCACAAAATTCGTCAACCATGCTAAATGTTACAAAAATCGGCGCAGCTTGATGTGTCGCATGATGGGGCTTGGTTCAGTTTTATATATGACCAGTTCCACCGGTGCTGGTCCAGATCACTAAGATGACCATAACTCCGGAACGCCTTGACCGATCCTAACCATTTTCGGTGATATTCCGGTTCGATTCGTGCTATAATCCGTAAAATCGGTCAATGAGAAGTGCCTTAAAAGTGAGTGACCTTTTTTTGTACACAGACATACATACACACATACACACATACATACATCAGAGGGTTCATCAAAAACGAATCTTCAAGGCTGAAAATAAAGTATACCATAAAAAGGAAAACAGTATCGAACGAAATATGCAATTTCATTTATAAATTTGAATCAAAGTTTTGATCCTTTGGAGCCGGAGGGGTCATATATGACCACAACATAGAAACGGCTGTATAAATTCACCCAATCGATAAAACAGAATACTGTCTTCGGCAAAGTTGTTGCAAATCGAGTCCTCTATTAGGGAAAAATAGGAATATTTGTATTCGGGTCTTCATTGGTAATCTAGAACATCCTGAACATCATGAAATTTGGAGAAACGAGATAACTGGCATACAAGTGTTCTAAAAGCTGAACATAGATATGAGTTACGTTTATATGCATTCATTTAGCCTTCGCCAAGAATATCAAAAGGTGTTTTATATTCTGGGATGTTCTAGGTCCTATAGTGAAGTCCTTCAAATCTAAAAGAATAATTTCATTTATACCCATCACAAATAATAGCATTGCATAACCTACTGGGATCCGTGAAGCTCTTGACATCTACAATGTCATTTACAGGGATATTCCAGGTCAGCCAAACTACCTTGGAGTTTAGAACTTTATGTCTACACTCGTAACAGTAGCCATATCTGTTATACTGGGAAACGTTGCCATAATCAACCGCAGTTACTAGAGTAATCTGAAGTCTACTAGCTCATTATAAACCTTTGGGACATTCGGGGTCGTCCAAACCTTTCTATAATGAAGTTTTTCAAATGTACAAGAATAACTTTGTCTTTTCGCCATAAATAATAGTATTGCATAATCTGCTAGGATCAGCGAAGCTCTTAAAATTTCAAATGTCATTTAGAGACACTACAGGGATATTCCACGACAGCCAAACTACCTTGGAGGTCAGGACTTCAAACATGGTAATTTTGATGGATATTTTCCCGGCAATTTCTTTGACAATTTGTCAAAGAAATGGCCATACTGCGGTCTAGCGAATACGGAGTCGTGGGTTAGAATTCCATCAGAATGCGATTTTTTTTCACAAATTTATCTCTCAGTTTGCCAATAAGCAACATTCTGCGCCTTCTAATTAATTACAAGTTATTCCCGTACATTCTTATTAGATTTCACTAGAGATTTCTCTTATAATACCTTCTGGGATTTCTCTGGAAATTCAAACTATTCTCGAAATTCGTTTCGGGATTCCTCTTGAGGTTTCTATTGGGATTCCTTCAGCTGGAATTCTTTGAAGAAGGCCAAGAGGAGTTCCATGAGTAATACCATGATTAATTTTCAGAGTAATCCATGAATACAAAATCTAGAGGAATTCCTGGATGAGTCTTTTGCAAAATCCCTAGAAGATTCAAAGGCATTTCCGGAAGTATACTAGGGAAGCTGCCTAAAAAAATCCCAGCAAGAATGCCAGGAGAAATCCCTAGAGGAGGAGCCCTAAGAAGAATTACTGAAACACAGGAGGAGTTCCTGGATGAAAGTCAAGAGGAGTTTCTGGAGGAATCCTATGTTAAATATTTGGAGAAATCCCAGGAAAAAATCACAGAAAAGAATCCTTATAAGAATTTCGGGAGGTATTACAGTAAGAGTTTCTGGAGGAATTGCTAGAACCACAGCAGGAATACCTTGAGAAATCCAGCTGAAATTCCTGGAGGAATGCCAAGAGGAGTTCCTGAACGGATCCCATGAGAAATTTATGAGAGAATCCATGGATAAAAAATCTTGGATAAAAGTTCCTGGAGGAATCACCGCAGAGCTTCTGCAGGAATTCAATGAGGAATTTCTGGAGAAATCTTTGGATAAATTCTCTGGAGGAATTCTTGGATGATTCCTTGGAGAAATCTGTGGTAGAACAACCAAAGGAATTTCTGCAGGAATTCCAGGAAGATTGCCTAAGGAAAGATCCCAGCAAAAAAAACAGGAGAAAGCTCTAGAAGAATCCGTAGCATAACTTCTGAAGTACCACAGTTTGAATTTCTTGAGGAAGAACAGCTGGAAGAACCACAGGAATTGCTTAAGGAACCCTAGCTGGAATATCTGGAGGAATTCCTAGATTCCCGGGGGGTATCATACAAGTAATTTCTAGAGAGATCCTAAAATCAGGAATGCCGAGGATGTCCTAAGAGAAGTTCCTCTATCAAATGCCTTAAGGAATACCTACAGTTCTCCTTGAAAGGATCGGTAGAAATATATTGGAGCATAGGTTCCCAAACTTTCAGGTCGCGCGACCCCCTTTTACCAGCAGACGTAGTTTTCGCGACCCCCCATAGAAATTCCCTCATTTGTTGTCTGTTACAGTAAAATATTTTATTGTCCCTCGCGACCCCCTGGAAGAAGGCCGGCGACCCCCCTGGGGGGTCGCGACCCACAGTTTGGGAAACCATGTATTGGAGGAATCCATGATGGAATCGCAGGAGGAATCTCAGGAAGATTTCCCGAAAGTATTGCAGCATGTAAGTATGCCAGGAGAAATCCCTGGAAGTATTTCTGAAGGAGTCCTAATAGGAATTTCTTGAAGAATTCCAACTGGAATTCATGTAGGAAAGCCAATAGAAGTACTTGGAGAAATCCCCTGTGGAATTTTTGGAAGAACCTCTGGAGTAAGTCCTGTATATATCCTTGAAGAAATTTCTAGAAGAATCACCGAATGGATTTTGTTAATCCCAGGGAAATTTTCCTGCAGAATTTCCGGAAGAACTGCCCTAGTAGAATTCCTGAAGGTACCACAATGAGAACTTTTGGAATAGTTCTAAGAGAAATTGCTGGAAAAATCGCAGCAGGAGATGCTTGAGGAATCCTAGCCACAACTCCCGTAGGAAAGCCAATATAAGCTCCTGGAGGAATTCCATGAGAAATTTCTGAAAGAATCTCTGAATAAAACCTCTAAGGAATTCCTGGAAGCATCACCGGAGGAACTTCTGAAAGGATCCCAGATGTCTTAAATAATTCCACCAGGAATTCCTGAAGGAATCCCAATAGATTTTTTTAGTGGAATCCCTAGAAGAATTCCGAGAAGTATCATGATAATAATTTCCGAGGAAATCTTAGGAGAAATTGCTGGATTAATCTCTGCAGAATTTTGTTAGTATATACAACCCCATCAGGAATGCCTGGAGAATCCAAAGGGAAGTTTATTGAAGAAATATCGGGAGGAATCCATTAAGGAAGCCTAGAGAAATCACTGTATGATAGATAGAGGTATTTCTGGAGGAATTCCTGGAGAAGTCTGTTGATTCTTTTTACCAATATCCAAAACGTACAACAGGAATAAAAAAAAATCCGGTTGTGTTTAAGTTATGTTCAATTGTGCCATTAATAAATATTGGAATTATGTTTTGCAGTTTTAAATTTTAGGTTACTGAAAAAATTCTAGGGGGTGCCAAATTTGTTCTAGGGGGTGTTCCTAGCTACGCCAATTCCTGATTCTGTGAATAGCAACATGCAATGGTTGTTGATTGGGATTTGAGATCAGATAATAATTAAAAGTTTAGATTCTATTACTGCTAGAGCAAAAGATAACCTAGGGTAAGTACAAGAAGAAGTATAAGACTTAGAATAGTTTGAAGTATGAGAAACACAAACGTAAAGAGATAAGAAAAAGCGAGAAAGAAAAAATGGTGACAACGCAGATGTGTTAGGGGCTGTCCATAAACCACGTGGTCATTAGGGGGGGTTCAGCCAATGACCATTTTGTATGGACAAATAAAAATTTTTGTATGGACAAATGACCACGCGGGGGGGTTAAAAGTCCCAAAAAAAATGACCACGTGGTTTATGGACAGCCCCTTATACTGAATTGCAAAATCATTGTTTCGACACTGGTGATCATTTTGACGGTATTTCCCCAAAATTATTTACTTACATTCAATGCACAAAAATTGAACAAATTTCTCTTCATCAATTTCCACAAGCCGCACACGTCAAGAAATTTTCCCCAGTCATATGCAAAGTACGTAATGCAGCTGCAATTTCTTTCTCATCCATCCATCGCATCGCTCCGCCTTATCCAATCAGGTGCGGATAAGCGCATAAATCGATCGTTATCCCCGTGTCGTCAAGCCACCACCAGCCGAGCCAGTACCACTCAGCTGGCCACCCCGTGCGGATAATGCATAATAATCATTCCCCGGAGGCATTGCGCTTGCAGAGCATCATAGACACACAAGCAAGCAAGCAAGCAGGCACACATCACCCTCGGTGTAATGATAATTGAATAATGGAGCTCCCCTGCAGCAGCAGCAGCAGCAGCTCCTTGCTGTGATGCTGCAATTGCCGACTGGTGCACGGAACGACGACGATAACGAAAGAAATCCTCCAACATCCCCACCAATAGCACCAATTAGGTGGGACGAGAGTCTCGCTCACTCTCTATAGCCATCAGGGCAGGGCACGCCGCTGCCGCAATCCTCATCTATAACACTAGTTTACAAAATAAAACGAAAGTCGTGAACTTGTGTCAACGACCAAAATTTTTGAAGTACAGTTTAGCACTGATTTCGAAACCGTGCTTCAAAAAATTTTAAGTAGAGCGGTTTTTGAGTTTTAGCTCAATATCGAGTTTTACAACTTTTAAAAATATGGAATTTACTAAAATTCAAATATCTTGCGTTTTGTACAACCAATTTCAAATCTTTTTCCATAAATTGAAAGCTGAATACAATACCATTCGATCATCTGAATGCTGGTTTTGCGTCAGATTGATGAAATTCAAGATATTGACGAAATTTGGGGACGATCTCCTTAAATTTTAGCTAAATTTCCAAAAATATATGGAGAAATGTATTTTTTTCAATAAGAAAATAACAATTTAAAAATTCTTTCTAAACGTTTATTTGACATATTATATGTAGGCGAGTTACAGTAAAAAATTCAGCTCAATCGGAGCATTGATTACGGAGAATTAGTTGTGTGAAGTGAGCGACGTTGCTCAAAAATAGAACAAAAATCGATTTCAAATCATCAACCTTGTATGGAAAGTCGAAAAAAATTCCGCTCCACTGTAATTTTTTTCCTTCGCGTTTTTGAACTCAGGGCATGATTCTACACCAAAAATGATCATCAGCTTACCGAGTTCAAAAATGCTGTAAACTAGTGTAATGGATGATGATCGAATCGCCTCAGCAGCAGCAGCTTCGGAGCCGTACCGGTACATACCTTGCCTAGTAGTGGGATGCAACACGAAATTGCACTGATTTCACCACTTTTGTGGAGATGATGCTACGCCGCCCGGTGGTCCTCCTCGCTTCTTTCTCTGTGAAACAGCAGTGAGCGCACGTAGGATGAGATGTACCAAATTCATGGTAAAATTTCAATACATGAATGTGATATTCGTGTTAAGATTATGTGAATGTTTACTTGCAATTGTAATTTTGAAATGAGATTTTTTGATTAGCTTAGCCTAGACTGTACCTTTCAATTTTTTTTAGTTTGCAGCAAATTCAAGATGAAACTGAATCAACAATATTTATCCAAAATACACGGTTTGTGGCTACCGTTCTCCGTCCTCGGTCACGCCCGATGCTCGCCAAGTCGCGCTCCACCTGATCCGCCCTGTCGCGAACACCAACTTTGCAGGGTTGTTGTCCGGCATTCTTGCAACATGCCCATGCCCTTCTTGCTTTTATCACCTTCTGGATGCTGGGTTCGCCGTACAGCTTGAAAATTCCGAGCTGAGTGCTTGCAGGTCCTCCTCGAGCATAGTCCATGTTTCGTGTCCGTAGAGGACCACCGGTCTTATTAGCGTTTTGTACATGGTGCATTTGGTGGGTACGTGGGTGAATCTTTTTAGATCGCAGCTTCTTCTGGAGCCCGTAGTAGGCTCGATTTCCGCTGATGATACGCCTTCGAATTTCACGACTCACGTTGCTGTCAGCCGTTAGTAAGGATCCGAGGTAGACGAATTCCTCCACCACCTCGAAAGTATCCCCGTCTATCGTAACATTACTACCCAGACGGATCCGGTCGTGTTTGGTTCCGCCTACCAGCATGTACTTTGTTTTTGAGGCATTCACCACCAGTTCGACCTTTGCTGCTTCGCGTTTCAGGCGGGTGTACAGCTCTGCCACTGTTTCAAATGTTCTGGCAATAATGTCCATGTTATCCGCAAAGCACACAAATTGACCGGATTTTGTGCAAATCGTTCGCCGCTTGCTGAGCCCGGCTCGTCGCATAACACCTTCCAAAGCGATGATGAAGAGTAGGCATGAGAGTCCGTCACCTTGTCGCAGTCCCTGGCGAGATTCGAATGAACTGGATAGTTCACCCAAAACTCTTTCGCAGTTTTGCACACCGACCACCGTTGCTTTAATCAGTCTAGTCAGCTTTCCAGGAAAGCCGTTTTCCAAAGCTCAGCGCGGTCGATACTGTCGTATGTCGCTTTGAGGTCGATGAACAGGTGATGCGTTGGGACCTGGTATTCACGGTATTTCTGGAGGATTTGCGGTACGGTAAAGATATGGTCCGTTGTCGACCGGCCGTCGATGAAGCCGGCTTGATAACTTCCCACGAACTCCTTCGTTTTAGGTGACAGACGACGGAAGATGATCTGGGATAGCACTTTGTAGGCAGTATTCAAAATAGTGATCGCCCTGAAGCTCACACATTCCAAATGATCGCCTTTCTTGTGAATGGGGCAGATTACCCCTTCCTTCCACTCCTCCGGTAACTGTTCGGTTTCCCAGATCCTGACTATCAGCCGATGCAGACAGGTGGCCCACTTTTCTGGGCCCATCTTGATGAGTTTAGCTGCGATACCATCCTTACCAGCTGATTTGTTGGTTTTGAGCTGGTGAATGGCATCCTTAACTTCCCTCAGCGTGGGAGTTGGTTCATTTCCGTCCTCCGCTGCACTGTTGTCGTTGTTTCCTCCGTTGCCGTGGTCTCCCGTGCTTACGTTCTCCACGCCATTCCGGTGCTGATCGAAGTGCTGCTTCCACCTTTCGATCACCTCACGTCCGTCCATCAAGAGGCCTCCGTTCTTATCCCTGCACATTTCGCCTCGTGGCATGAAGCCGTTGCGGGATGCGTTGAGCTTCTGATAAAACTTCCGTGTTTCATGGGAACGGCACAGCAGTTCCATTTCTTCGCACTTCGCTTCTTCCAGGCGGCGCCTTTTCTCTCGAAAGAAGCGGGTCTGCTGTTTCCGCTTCTGTTTGTAACGTTCCACGTTCTGTCGGGTCCCTTGCTGCAGCATTACCGCCCTCGCTGCGTTCTTCTCCTCCAAAACCGTTCTGCACTCTTCGTCGAACCATTCGTTCCGTCGATTCCGTTCCACGTATCCGATGGTGCTATCGACTGCGTCGTTGATGGCTGCTTTCCCTGTACTCCAGCAGTCCTCTAGAGGGGTCTCGTCGAGCTCGCCCTCGTCTGGCAACGCGGCCTCGAAATTCTGCGCGTATGCTGAGGCGACATCTGGTTGTTTTAGTCACTCTAGGTTGTACCGTGGCGGTCGCCAGTACCGTACATTGTTGATGACAGAGAGTTTTGGGCGCAATTTGACCATCGCTAGATAGTGGTCGGAATCGATGTTGGCGCCACGATAGGTCCTGATGTCGATAATGTCGGAGAAGTCCCGTCCGTCAATCAGGACGTGGTCGATTTGAGATTCCGTCTGCTGTTGTGATCTACAGGTTTAACGATAAGGGAGGCTGTGTTGGAAAAAGGTGCTACGTATGGCCATATTTTTGGAGGCGGCGAAATCAATGAGTCGTTGGCCGTTTTCGTTCGTCTGCTGGTGGACGCTGAACTTACCAATCGGTGGTCTGAATTCCTCCACCTGGCCTATATGAGCGTTTAAATCTCCTATGATGATCTGGACGTCGTGGCTTGGGCATCGATCGTACTTCCGTTCTAGCTGCGCCTAAAATGCGCCCTTGTCATCATCAGTACTTCCGGTGTGTGGGCTGTGCACGTTTATTATGCTGAAGTTGAAGAATCGGCCATTGATCCTCAACCTGCACATTCTTTCGTCGATCGGCCACCAACCGATCACGCGCCTCTGCATATCACCCATCACGATACAAGCTGTTCCCAGCTCACGTGTGTTGCCGCAGCTCTGGTAGATGGTATGATTACCTCTAAACGTTCGCACCATGGATCCTGTCCAACACACCTCCTGCAGCGCTACGATGCCGAACCCGCGGTCCTTCAGTAGATCGGCGAGTATGCGGGTGCTCCCAATGAAGTTGAGAGATCGGCAGTTCCACGTACCGAGTTTCCAATCGCAAGTCCTTTTTGTTCGCTGGGGTCGTTGCCGTTGGTCTCGGTTCTCCTGCAGAACAGACGCTCAGATTTTCCGAAGCGAATTCAAAGCGACAATTCAAAGCGTTATCCACGAAAACCATCTTCACGCCCTGGGAAAACAGTTGAGGGCTACCAAAGCCCACTGTGCGCATCCTCCTCCTCCAGCTTCAGGCCGGCTGCTGCTCGCTGAAAAGTCTATAATCAGTGCAATCAATTAGCGAAAAATTAACAACAGTATGGTGAGAGGTTCAAGCAAAAAAAAAACAACCACTGCACAAGCCAAACTTGGGCGTAGAAGAAGCGTTTATCGGATCCGCTCATGCACAACGACGACGACGACGACGACGACGTCGACGGCCAAGCCGAGCGGCCTGATGGCTACATCTATAACAGATAACAGCAGCAGCAGCAGCTATGCAATGCACTCATAGTGCAGCACATCTGCTCCATCGTTCGTTGGTGCGGTATCCGATCGGTTGTGGGTAGGTAGGATTAAGAGCTCGTCCGCCCAGTTGGTACGTCGTTGCAGAAAGGTGGAGCTTTTTTTGTGTGCAGGCTGGAAAAATCGATACATCACTGTGAATGTGTGGCCTATCTTGCATGCTGGGGCTAACACAGTCGTTTCGAGTGTGGAAAACCAATAATGATGCACTGTGTGACTCCGTGTTGATACATTTGCTCAGTCGCACAAAAATCTAAAAAAAAAATTGTCTTGGTCCATTGCATTGATCAATTCCTATCCTTCCTCTTACTCATAGCGTTTTATTCCCACTGGAACAGGCTCTGTGGTTGAGTTCACAGTTAGTAACTTTGTCAAAATAGTAGATTTTTTGCATTGGTAATAATATCAGCTATATAAGGCACCTGTTTAACTAACGCTGCCTAGTGGATTCAGCAATGATAAGGTTTTTCGCTTTAGATTTGAAAACCGTGGTGTGGACATTCTGAAAGGTAATTGAGCCTCACTCAAGAACAGCTTTGTCGCCACTGGCGAGAATAATTTGGGTGAACTACGCACCTGGAGAAAGCAGTGGATCACAGATGATACTTGGAGGAAGATAGAGGAGCGAAGCAACGTCAAAGCCGCGATAGAGCAAGCGAAAACATGAGGAGCCAAAGCCGGAGGCCCATCAGCGTTATTCGGTTTTCGAGAAGGAAGCGTAACGTTTATGTAAACGGGACAAAAGAGCAACGGCGGACACCCAAGCCAACGAAGGCGAGAAAGCGGTGGTTCAAGTACTTTGGAAACCTTTTTCAATTGACCCCGTAGTATATGTACAACTGCTACATCAGTTATTCAACAAAGCATGAAAAATCGCGACATTTCCGGCCGACTGATGTAAGGCGTCAAATTGGATGCGAAAGTTGAATTGCGTCATGTGAACCTACGAAGGGGCAGGAATGAAGGACATCGTAGCAGAAGCAAGCCCAGGACCCAGGTGGGGCAGTCTCAACAAGGCACTTCAGAAATTTGAGCATAGGTTTGATTCGACCGTAGGTGAAGGCATTGACGTACCTAGGATTTTTTTTTCTGGAGGGGGCCCAGGGGGACCTGACTTAAGATGACTTTCAAGCAGCATGGACGCCCGATAGTGAATATGCAAATCGGCATTGAAATTTTGAGGAATCGAAACGACTGTTTAAGATTTGTTCATAGTTTCGTAAACTATATGAGTATGAGCAATTCCTCCTTGAATTTTTCCATAGTTTTATCTAGGGATTCCACCAGACATTTCTTCGGAGATTTGTCCTGGCATATCTTTAGCGGTTCCTCCAGTGATTGTTACAGTGTTGTTTTCAAGATTTGCTTCAGGATTTTCTCTAGAGATCCTTTAAGGTATTTCTGCAGGTATTCCTCCAGAGATTTCTTCAAGAATTTATCCAAATATTCCTTCCAATATTACGCAAGAGATTGCAGGAATAATTCCATCTGGAATTGTTAGAAGACTTTCAGCAGGAATGTCATCCTATTTTTTTTTTTCAGAAAATTTTATCAATTATTATTCAAAGCGAATCCAGGAATTGCTTAGAAATTTTGTACAAAAAGTCCTTTAGGAGTCCATCCAAGTATTCCTTTAATAAGTCGTCCAGAAATTACAGCAGACATGGATTTCTTATTATTTTTATCCAGGGATTCCTACAGAATTTTTTCCAGGAATTTGCTAAGAAATCTCTACTGAGATTCATTAAGGAATTCCTCATGAGAATGCTTTCGGGATTCCCCTCATGGGGTTTCTTCAGGAACTCGTCCAAAAAATTCTCCAAAGATTCATCCGGGAATTCCTTCTGTGATTCTTTCAGGAACAACTTCCAGGATTATTTTAAAAATGCCTTCAAAAACTCCTCTTGAGATTTCTGCAGGAATTCCTCCTGGAATACTTTCAGAAACTCCTCCAGAAGTTAATCCAAGACTTTCTCCAGAAATTGGTTAGAGATTCCCTGAGGAATTTCTCTTTGGATTGCTTCGGAGATTCCTCTTGGGGTTTCCTTAGGAACTCCTCCAGGGATTCCTTCAGGATCTGCCACAGGGATTCCTTCAAGGGTTCTCGTACGTATTTTTATTTAGGATTCCTTCAGAATTTCTTCAGCAATTTCAGCTATTTCATCAGTAATTCCTCTGGTTCTTCAGAAACTCTTCCTTAGGAATTGATCCTTGGACTTCTTTAGAAATTCTTCCTGGGATTCCTCCAGGAATTCCTTAAGGGATTCCTCCAGGAATTCTCCCAGGATTCCTCTGGGAATGTCTGCAGGGATTCCTCTAAAAATTTCTCCAGAGATTTGTCCAAAAATTCCTATTCAGATTCCTCAAGGAATTTCTACAGAGATTTCTCCAGGATTTCCTGTGGGCATGGCTTCAGGAATTTCTCCAGGGGTTCCTCCTGACATTCCTACAAGAATTCCTCTTCGGAATCCTCTATGGATTGCTCTATGAATTCCTCCAGGAATTCCTTTAGGAATTTGTTCTTTTTTTTTTCATTAAAAAAATCACCTGGGAATTATTCCCGGAGTTACTCCAAGAATTATTCCAAGAATTACTCCAAAGAATCCTGCATATATTTCTTCTGAGGTTCCTCTACTTAGGAGTTTCTTAACGGATTTCTTCGGGAGTCCCCCAAGAAATCCTCCAGGGGTTCTTTCTGAAATTCCCCCAAGAGTTCCTTCCGGAATTTATCCAGAAATTATTCCAGGTACTCCTCCAGGCATTCCTCAAGAATTCCATCCAGGCATTTCTCCAGGGACTTCTCCAGGAATGTATGGGGATTGACTGTGATTGTGGTTATGTTACGGGGATTTTTGGCTTCCAGTTTTCGCGTAATCATAAACGTTTAGGCGAAGACTGGAAGCCGAAATTTCCCGTAATATTCTCCAGGAATTCCTCCAAGAATTCCTCCAGAAATTGCCCTAGGAATTTCTCTAGGAAATCCTCATCATCGTTCAGAAAGTTCTTCAAGAATTCTTCCAGATTTTTTTCCATGGCATCTTCCCGGAATGCTTCCAGGGTTTCCTCCAAGAATTTTTCCACCAGGATTCCTTTAGGTATTATTTCACGGATTCCTCCAGAAATTTCACCAGGAATTCCTCCAGGAATTTACCTAGGGATTCCTCTAAGGATTCTTCAGAGATTTCTCCAGAGATTCTGCCAAAAATTATTACAGAAGTTCCTCCAGAAATTTCTTCTGGTACACTGCGACCACTTTCTATAGCCGCACCCTCAGTTTCACATGTCTAGCAATATCAAAGATACAATCGATATGGAAAACAATATGCATCTGATAGTTATTGCAAAATATGATGTTTGCAAGCATAACTTTCTTCATGTGTATATTTTCCATATCAAAAATACAGTTTTTCGACAATTTGGGCGACCATTTTCTATAGCCGCATTTCGGATTTTCCTTAGATCAGCTGCTTTATCATAAAGTATGCTCATTATTACTGCTTTAAACGACCAAATAAAGCTTATCAAGACCAAACCAAAGAAGTTTAACGAAATACTTAAGTAACAAGGTCTTTTAATACGATAAATAGGGCACAGACTTTGTAAACTGGTGTTTTATGGATAAGTTATTAAAGATATCCCAAAAAACTAAAAATAAATCGAATTAAATCTCAAGTATAAATGCTGCTGACTCAAAACAATCATTGCATTATACTTCCGGTTTCAATTTTTTGCGTATAACCCTTATTAATCTAATTAAATTGTAAAAAAAACGATTTTTCAAGCTTTTAAATGGAAAATTCATAAGTTTTTGTGTATCAATCCTGATGAAACTTGGAAAAGACATCGTATACAACATCAATATACAATGAAGATACTTCGGGAATTCATCAAACTCAACTTGGAAGGTCAGCATTGTCTTCGCTACCATTAAAACATAAGATGAATATTTTAAATTATGAAGACGATTTGTAATAACAGCTTTTATCCAACTTTCCATCAATTTGACGATATTTGGTTAAGTAAAAATGATGTGTTTCTATCGAATGATTTCAAATATAGATGTTCCTGTTCATTTTGGGGCAAAAGAAAAGAAATGGGGTTATGATTGTAGTCTTCCTGTAGTTCTGGTTGATTTTATATCATAAATTGTAAAATTGGTTTAAATTTAGTGAAGTGCTGGCGCAAAATTAGGCTCTTGCATCCATTAGGATTATTTAAATCTGTATTCATGAGGATCATTAGCAACTGTTTAGTTGAATTTTCAGTGATATAATGTCATAAATATTGCGTATTCATCCAAATAAAGCGAATATTAGGCTAAATTTAATTCTAAAGTTCCAGAAAAGTGGTTGTTAAATTGGTATTACAGCCTTAAACCTTATGGAAATCATCCAAGAAATCATATTTCAAATAAATATTGCCGATAGGAAGCAATACAATATATTTGTCAACTTAAAATGTTGTTTTTGTGATTTAAAGAGAACTTTTAAGTAAAAATAGTGAAAGTTAACTAGTTTTTTGAACTAAGAAAACTAATTGGTTGATTTTTTCATTGCTTTTCGTTAGTTTTATTTCCAGTTTGCTTAATATTGTCATTTGAGACAGTTTAATCAAATGATTTCTTATAAAAAATCAGATTACCGAAGAAGAACCCGTAGTGCGGCTATAGAAAATGGTCGCCCAAATTATGGAAATAACGTGTTTTTCGCTTAACAAACAAATAGTTTACAATACTTATTCATGTAAATCATATATTTTACAAACACTAGTTGATACACATCGTTCCACATATCGATTGAATCGTAAAAATTGCTAGAAGTGCGAAATCGTGGGTGCGGCTATAGAAAGTAGCCGCAGTGTATTCCGACAGGAATTGGTGCAGAAGTTCCTCCAGGTATTCCTCCTGAGGCTCCTCCAAAAATTCAGGAATTTTCCAAGAATTCTCCAAGGTATTCTTCAAAGATTTTTTCCAGACAGTTCTCTAAGGATTCCCCCAGGAGTTTCTTAAAAGATTTGTTTAGAAATTTCTCTAGGAATTCCTCCCAGAAATCTTCTAATGAATGCTCCAGGAATTCATCCAGGGATTCCTTCAGGATTTCTTCCAGGGTTTGCTCCAGGTATTCATACAGGAATTTCTCCAGGGTTTGGTTCAGCTAATCCTGCAGGAATTCTTCCAGGAATTCCTTTTTATTTATCTGTTTTAACGAGATTTTTAGCCCTAGGCTAGTTCATCTCGGGACCCACGCTTTACTTCCCTTCCGAAGGAAGAACTCACATTTTGCGAGTTTGTCGGGAGTGGGATTCGATCCCAGGTCCTCGGCGTGATAGTCAAGTGTTCTAACCATCACACCAGGTCCGCTCCACAGGAATTCCTTTAGAAATCGTCCCACGGATTCATCTCACGGGGTTTCTCTAAGAATTCTAAATATTCAACCAGGAATATATCCAGGGGTTGTTCCAGAGATGCCTGGAAATCTTCCATTTATTCTTTCAGAATTTTCTTCAGGAATTCCTCCAATGATTTCTCTAAGAATCCCTCAGGGGATTCCCCCAGGAATTCGTCCAGAAGTTCCTCTAAGTATTCATTCAAAAATTTATCTAAGAATTGCTCCAGAGATTCCCCAAGCGATTTCTTCAGAAAACTTTCCAGTGATTGCTCCCAGGATTTCTATATTAATTCCTTCAGCAATTCTCCCAGGGATTCCTCCAGGTATACTTTAAGAAATTCCAAAAGGATTTACTCCAGGCATACCTGGAGAGATTTCTCCAGGAATTCCTTCGGGAGTTCTTCCAACGATTCCTGCTCCAGGAATTCTTATAGTGTTTTCTTCAGAAATTCCTCTTAGGATCTATTCAAAAATTATTCAGTGATTCAGTCAGAAATTTTAAAAATCCCTCTATCATCTTCCAGGGATTTTAAGGATTTCCTGAAGTGTTTTTTAATAACTTTAAGGATTTCTATAGCATTCCTCCAGCAATTTGTATTGGAATTCTTTAAGATAATTTAAGGAGGATACAGGAGTCAATAGGCCCATATAGCCGAGGCGGTAAACGCACGGGTATTCAGCATGACCATGCTGAGGGTGACGGGTTCGATTCCCGGTCGGTCCAGGATCTTTTCGTAAAGGAAATTTCCTTGACTTCCTTGGGCATAGAGTATCTTCGTGCCTGCCACACGATATACGCATGCAAAATGGGCATTGGCAGAGGAAGCTCTCAGTTAATAACTGTGGAAGTGCTCATAGAACACTAAGCTGAGAAGCAGGCTTTGTCCCAATGAGGACGTTACGCCAAGAAGAGAGAGAGAGAGACAGGAGTCAAGAAACGCTCCAAAAAGTCATCCAAGAATTCTTTCACAATTATCTCCGAGTAAGTAAAGGAGTGCGTCTACAGATGTATGCAGGAATTCATCTATGAATTCCTTCAGGAATACTCCCTGCTGCTGCTCTGGCAAGTCACTCTGACTTACTTTAAACATATAACTACAACGCGCATAATATAACAGAAGCGCTTTCGGACATTTCTCCACGAAACCCTTTAGGAACTCACCCAGAGAAGGCTCTTTCGGAATTGTCTCAGGGCTTCCTCTCGGAATTTCTTTAGAAAATGCACCTCAATTCATATCTCAAGTCTGGCTATATCATATTTTTAAACAAAACTTACAGAGTAAATTGCATAGAGCATGAACAATCATGAACAATTTTTGGGAGGGAGGGGGGTGGGGGGCAGGCTTATCCAACCCTCCTCTAGCTACGCCAATGGGTGGACATTGTTGGCCATTTAATATCTTACACAAGATATCTTCCCGACTAGAAAATTATATCAAGGTTATATCATATTGTGTTATGTTGTTATAATATTTTTCAATAACTTATTATGTTATAAACTAGATGCAGAATGATATTAAAATAACTAAAATTGCAACATAAAGTACACTGGTCTAATCAAGATAATAACCTGTTTTGTTATAATCAGATCAAAATTATAACAAAATGTGATATGAATCTCAGCTTTAGAATTACAAGTTTCTATCAAAATGTGATACAATTTTTTAACATTATTTTCTAAGTGTCGACAAATCAAAACTAAATTATAAAACAATGAGATATCAAACAACATTTATATATAATGTGATATATTTGAGTTATAGTATTTTGAAAACACCAAGGCGGTTGAACATGATTGTATCACAATGAGTTATAAATATCATGGTTTGTTATAATTATGTTACCTATATTTTTGATACAACTTCCTAGTCGGGTTTGAATCATATCAACTTGTTTTGAAACAAAACTGATTTCTCCCTAACATTGATTGGTCCTGATATATTTTGCATATTCACCATAAATTACTCAGAGAGCAAGCAGCCACCGCTCGTGGGCTGGAAACTTCCACCAGCGCAAAGCCGCCGACAACAATGTATCAGCATGATGAGCCTTCGACCTTCGCGGGCAGCGCACCCAACTGTTGCGCGTCCTGACCGTGGCGCACACAAACACATCCCACATACATAAATCGCAGCATCAAATACCGCTGCTGGCAGCATCTCGTCGTCCAATGGTCCGGATCTCAACGACGACGACGACGTGACGATGTGACGCGTGATGGATCCACCGGAACATGACTATTCATTAATTCGAAGGATAGTCCTGGACGGCGTTGCCACGCCACAGCAGGTCAGCGTTAGGCGTTGTTGTCGTCGATGCGGTGGCGGCTGGCCAGGCTCGAGGTTGATGTGCGTAAAAGTCCCTTCCAATGACATTCCGGTGCGGTCGGTGGACACATGGAAACAACCGAAGGCCATGCACCCACCACTGAGCACACAGGAGCAGTAGGATTAGCCGCATAGTTGTTGGGTGGATTTTCGGCTCGGAGGACTACGCATGCATCATTGAGACGATCACGTACGATTGGGCACGCGTGTCGTTGGAGAATGAGGGCCCATCTCTTCTGGGTGATAAATTGTATTATTTGGTACACCCTTAAATGAAACAACACAGCGCACGAGTAACTTTCACGCAGCGAGCAAAAAAGATAAAAGAATTTTCACGCAGATTTGTGTAACACCGGATCAGCACATTTTTTGTGTTGATCCGGTGTTACACAAATCTGCGTGAAAATTCTTTTGTCTTTTCGGTCGCTGCGTGAAAGTTACTCGTTGCGCTGTGTACATCGAGTTCTGCGTGTAGGAAAATTGCCAGAAAATATGTAGGCTGGAGAAAATGCGCAGGAGGATGGCTCAATGTCAATCAGGAAGTGTGAAGGCAACAAAAACGCGGGGGTGGCATTTATCAGTGATTCCGTGCATCGAGATGATACAACATTGCCTGAATAAAAAAAGTCAGAATTTCGTACAGTCCAGTTGAACAGAGGCCATATGAAAATTCTCACATATAATTATCAGAGTATCTATCTCGAAAGCATGTCACAATTTCGGAACAGCTGAAATAGTTATTTCAGCTTAACAAAAGCCACTTCCAAAAGCTATTATCCAGATCGATTGGCCGGAATCAAGATAACATTGCCACATTGTGGTGAAAGCCTTGCCGGCCCACTATAGGCACCGAGCAAGCATTCTAACTGAACAATAAAGGGCACCACAAATTGGTAGAACCCCATTTCCCATCTCACTCACTCCCAATATGCTGGAGAGCTTCTGTGGTTGTTACACTACAAAGCAATAATCTAAACCAGACCGTTTTCGATACTCCAGCGGTCCGACACCAGACCACGCCACGCCGGCAGTCAAGTGGATATTTGGAGATTTATTCCAAATGCCACACGTATGATTTATGTCACCGCGCCGCCGGCCATCACTGCTCGCGCGCGACTACCACAGCAGAGTTCGAATCGAAACTAGTAGGCAGGCAGAGAGATGTGGAGGAAAGTAGCCAGCAATAGACGTGCCTTTAGTTTTATGATTTAGAGAGGGGCTCACTGGAGTGATAAACCTAATTATTCAAAACAGAAATTCATAGCCGCCGTTTGTGTGCTCTCGCTCTGTTAGCAACAGTTCAGTCAGTGTCCAGCGCTGTTGGTGTCGCTTTGTGAACGCCAATTTTCATGCTAATCGAATTTAATGAAAAATACAGGTGAAAATTTTGACGATCTGTGACCATCAGGGTTCAGGGTGGGTTGAAATGAGCGAGATACACTTAGGTAATTATGACGTGTTACTTTCTCGTTTCATCGTAGCACTGAAATTAGTCCCACCAACCTAAGGCAATATCGGTTTTTGCAAATTTCTCACATTCTTCGGAAGCGAGTGCTCCCACGTTCTATTATCCCGACTACATGAGCGTTTTCTCTTCTTGTCATTATTTTTTTTCTTCTCGACAACCGCATAGGTCTGATGGACTACGGCTTTGGCTCCTCGTGTTTTCGCTCGTTCTACCGGGGCTTTGGCATTCCTCTGTTCCTATATCTTCCTCAAGGTGTCAATCACGACCCAATGTTTGCTGCCGGTGCGTAACTCACCCAGATTTTTCACGCCGATGGTGATGTAGCCCTCTCTTGGCGTAGTCACATTGATCTCAGTACTGTCATGGTAATCAGAGCTGCTTGCTCAATATGGGGAAGGAAAGCAAGTGATGATCGTAATCGTTTGTATCGTTTGTATGAAATGGTTGGCAATGGGTTCACACATATTGGTGCGTGGATGCCAGGCGTAAGGTGATTCCTGCTGGAGATCATTCTGCAATTCTTGCAGGACTTCTAAGTGCAATTACTGAAGAATTTGCAGCTAAAAGTGCTTGAGAAACCCCCGTGGTAATTTCTGTAGAAATTCTAGTAGGAATATCTGCTGCTACTCTAAGCGAACTCCTTGAAGAAATCTTTGGGGACATTGTAAAAGGAATTTATACAGGACTTCTAATAGATAAATCTCTGGAGGAATCCTTGGAAGGATATGTAAATAAATTCTTGGAGAAACCTTCGAAGCAATCCAAACAAGAATGTTTACAGGAATCCCACAAGGCATTGCAATTACGGAATCATATTTTCAAAAAACTCCCTTGGATTGTCTTCAGGAATGCCTTATGGTTTTCTCTAGAAATTCCTACTGGGATTAATTGGTTGTGTTAATCACCGTTAACTGATATTTATCATTTTTATTGATATTTTTCGGTGAGCCAAAAATGGCTCACCGAAAAATATCAATAAAAATGATAAAAATCCTACTGGGATTGTTGAAGAAAAACCATCATGGATTCTTCCAGGAAGTCCACTTGAAGTTACTCCAGGAATTATTCCTGCTATTTATCAAATGAGTTCATGAATTCCTCCAGGGTTTTTTTTTCTAAAAAAAATCCCACAATGGTTCTTCTACTGACTGCTCTATGGTTACTTTCAGATATTGCTCTCGAAATTCCTTCAGAAATTTCATCTGTAGTTCCTATGATTCCTCCAGATATTCCTATTGGGATTCCTTTAGCATTTTTTGCAAGGATTTTTCCAAAAGTTCATCTGATATTATCTTTAGAAAATCTTGCTAGAATTCCTCAAGCGATTTCTTCAGGAGTTCAGTACTCCTACTGGAAATCCTCTTCAGATTATTTTGGGAACTACTGCTGGGATTGCTCATAGCTTGCTGTTGGGATTCTTCTAGACATTTCTTGTAGGAATCCTTCTTGGCTTTTCTGGGTTTCCCACCTGCAGTGAATCATTTGAAAAATTTCAGTATGATATTTTAGTAGGAGTTCTCGAAAGAATCCTAGCTGTAATGATAAGAAATACAATGAGAAGTTCCTAGAAGACGAATGCTTGACAATTTTCAAAATAACTTTAGCAAAAATTTCTGAAAGAACTTCAATAGATTCTCTTGAGGTGTCCCAGGCACCCCAACAGGCATCCCAAGAAGAATTTTGACAGAAATTGCTGGAAAAATCTTTTGAGAAATCTTCTTGAAGTTCCTTCAGAAATGTCCGATGGGATTTATGGGATTATTCTATGGATTTATCCAAGGATTCCTCGTGAAATTGCTCCGGTGATTATTTTAAGTCTATTTTTCAAGGATTCTTCTAGGAATTTCTCAGAATACCTTCCAAAATTCTTGACTCCTACCAGGATTTCTCCATGCTTTCTTGCTGAGAATTCTCAAGCAATTCCAGCTGGTATTTCTGCAGTTCTCGCTATTAGGAGTCTTTCTGAAGGATTTCTAGTCGGAATAATTCCAGCAACACTTCTTGTAGGATTCCCACCACAAAAGCCTGGAAAAATCACAGCAGCAGTAATTCTCAAAGGAATCTGGAGAGGATTTCCAGAATACTAGAAGAAACTCCTAGAAGAATCTGTAGAGGAATTCTGAAGGATTCTCTGCAAAAAAAAAACCCTGGGTGAGTGTGTAGAGAAATTCTTGGATAATTTCAAGAGAAATTCCCGGAGGAATCACATGAAAAAATCCTCGAGGAAACGCAGCACACATTCTTGAGTAATTTCCAGGATAAGTTTGTGGAGGGATCTTTATAAAATCCCTGTAGCAATTACAGAAGAAACTTCTGCAGGAAGCGCAGTGGGTATACTAGAAGGTTTCCTAAAGGAATTCCTGAAGGATCTTTTGAAGAAATCCGCGGAAAATGCCAAGAGGAACTCTTGGGAAAATTCATGCACAAATCACTGGGAAAGTTTTCAAGGAGCTCCTGCTGAAATTCTGAAACTCTTGCTGAGATTGCTTCAGAGGTTTGTCCACGTTATCATAGAAAAACCCATCCGTGGATTTCTTCCGTGACTTCTATAGAAATTCCTCTAGTGGTTTTTCATGATTTTTCTTTTTAAGAATTTCTCTTCAAATACTACTAGAAATCCCTGAAGGAATCACAGTAAGAAATGTCTAAGAAATATCTGGGGGAATCACAGCAGCATTTTCGTAGGCAGAGATGGCATGCTCCTCAGTGCGAAACGTGAGAAGAGAAAACATACACTCTACACACGACTTTCAACGAGAGCGAGGGTGAACTACGCAATTTTTTTCACACACAAACCAGCCGCTCACTCTCTGGCATCCATCGCGGCACCCCCAAATGAGTGCTCAAACAAATGTTAGAACAAACATGTTTTTTCAGTTTCTGCGTGCACATTTTGTGCGCGCAGAAAATGTGCACACAAAAATTCGTGTTGAGAGCGCACTCAGTCGTGCTTCCAGTGCAATACTGTGTGTACCACAGGAGTATGAAAGTACTTGCTTGTCTTAAGATATCACATAAATCACAGACAAATAGATGTGACACTAACGAAATTTCAATCTCATATATCTCATGATCCTGATTACTTAGAAAGTTGGTATCTTCGGCAAAGTTGTTTGGCTGGTCAAGGACTAACCGATAATAAGATTTAAGATTCAAAATTCCACCGCTAGGCGGCGCTAGTGAGCTAACAAATTTTGTTTTTCATAAATATCAGGAAAATTTGCAAAAAAATGCAACTAGCGCCGCGTAGCTGCAAAAACTTGAACCAAACGGTAATTATTCTGAAAGCCCTTGATCTACCAAACAATACTGCCGAAGGCACCATCTTTCTACAAAATAAGGATGCTGAGATGTGCAAAATTTAAAATTTGTTTGCTCTCTAGCGCCGCCTAGCGGTGGAATTTTGAATCTTAAGTCTTATTATCGATTAGTCCTTGACCAGCGAAACAACTTTGCCGAAGACACCAACTCTCTAAGTTATCAGGATCAAGAGATATATGAGATTGAAATTTCGCTAGTGTCACATCTACTTGTCTGTGATTTATGTGATATCTTAGACAAGCAGATGCAACACTGACAAAATTTCCATCCCATATATCTCAGGATCCTGATTACTTAGATAGTTGGTTTCTTCGGCAAAGTTGTTCAGCTGGTCAGGGGCTTTCAGAATATGGGCCGTGTGATTCGTGATTTCACCGCTAGGCTGCGCTAGATAGCGTACAAATTTTACATTTCACATATCTCAGCATTCTGATTCTTTAGAAAGATGGTGTCTTCGGCAAAATTGTTTGGTAGATCAAGGGCTTTCAGAATAGTTATCGTTTGGTTCAAGTTTCCGCAGCTACGCGGCGCTAGTTGCATTTTTTTGCAAATTTTCCTGATATATATGGAAAACAAAATTTGTTAGCTCACTAGCACCACCTGTTGGTGGAATTTGGAACCAAAATATTCATCAACTGTAAGTCCTTGACTAGCTTAAGGCGTCTGCTTGCCTCTGATATCACAGGATTTGATACCCTTTAGAGGGTTTTGGACTCACTGGCATGCTTTCGGTTCACCAAATGCTCAAGCAACATTGACCCCTTTGAACACACTGCGTGTGCACTGAGTTCTGTTTTTTCTGCGTGCGCGCAGAAATTGCGCACTGGGATTATGACTTGCGGGCTCTCATTGCTCTCACGCAGCACTCTAATCACCCGCACAAAAACTCTGCGTGAGAGAAATTATGTACATTTTATTGTGCGTTTTTTCTCTTTCTCTTTCGTAAGGAAAATGAAACTGAGAAGTTCAGTGAAAGATGAGCGTAAATGGGCACAATTTCTGCGTGACATGCCATCCCTGTTCGTAGGAACCTCAGCTGTAAATGCTAGCGTTGGTAGCTTCACACTCCTCTGAATAAACACGAGAAAGATAGAAGAGCGGGGACTTGCCCCAACTTTATTCCGCTTTTCTCGTCTTTATCAAAGAAAATTAATGAAATAAAGATGCCTACGCTAGTAGCTGTAATTGCATGGAGAATTCCTGCTATAACTTCTGGAGGAGTCTCAGTATCACTCCAGGAATTTCTATGATATTCCTCCCAAGATTCCACCTGGGATTTCTTCAAGAACTCTTCCAGAAACTCCATTTAGGATTGAGATGCAGGCTCTGTTCCTCTTCGAGCTTTATTCCAATAAAAAAAAGGAGAATACCCAAGCAACACGCATATCATATAAGGGTTGCGGCAGCGCAAGTTTTAGTTGTTAAAATTACACCAAATTAACTTCTCTTATAAGAGATATGTTTTACTTGGGTAGGGTTATTTAATTACAACGAATAACTTTGTAGAACACACGAAAATTCCCAAAAAAAAACCCAGAAAAGTTAAAACTTTGAAAATGGCACCAATACTTAATTTATAAAAAGGGAATTTCTGTCGCACATTTAGGGGGATTAATCACAAAAACGACAACTTGAAATTCTTCAACTAGATGGCACTAGTCAACATTTAAATTTAATATCTCATATATCAGGTCCAATTTACTTTGAAAGATGGGGTTTTCAGCCAAATTAAATGAAAAAAAAAACTGAGGGCTTACTGTTGACAAGCCGTTTGAATCAATATTTTGCCACTTGGCGGTGCTAGTGCTTATCTTAATTCTCATGGTCATCAGAACTAGATCCTTATTATTTGGAGAGATGATGTCTTCTGAAAAGTGTTATAGCCATGAGCTTCTAGATTGTAGAAAGTTTCAAAGGGTTCCATAGAAATTTCAGAATGTTTTTAGTGGCATTCCAGGGGATTCCAAAGGATTTTTGGGAGGCTTTAGAGATGTTTTAGGCCGTCTGAAGAAGTTTCAAGTGGTATTTAGAGGTGTTTTAGATTGTTTCTGGAGCATTTCAGAGCGTTCTAGTGGATTTCTGGAGTAATTCATTGAGCAGAGCATCTACGTTCACAAACTTTTTTTTATAACGTTGGGGGATTCCGGGACATCAAAGGTCTTGAGGGCGGCTCCAGGGAAATTCCAGGAGTATTTCAAGGGTTGCAGTAGTGAGTTCAAATGTGCTTCCCAGAAACGCCTCCGAAGCCCTTTAAACCCCTTTAAAATCCCTTGAAAAAACACTCAATATCCTTGAAACGAACTGAAACCCTTGAAACCCTCAAGACCACGGTTTCCCAACCTTTGTTTCGCGACCCTCAACTGCTTGCAGGCACACTGCGATTGTTCTACGAAAAGCGCAGTGACAACAGACTGGTGGGTCGCGAAAGCCAAGGTTGGGAAGCGTTGCTCAAGACGCTTCTGAAACCCCCAGAAGCACCCTTGAAACTCTCTTGAATACTCTAAAAATCCCTCCAAAACCTCTTGAAACGTCATATTGGAACGCCCTTAATCCCCTAAAACGTCTCTGAGGCTCTTAAAAAAGCTTCTAAAAATCCCTAAAACTCCCCATATGCCCCTGAAAATCACATTAAAGCTTTTAAAACCATCTGAGACGTCAATCTTTGAAATGCCCTGAAAACCTTTAAAACGCTCCTGAAACCCTCTGAAATATCCTGATAAATAACTAAAAGGCCTGGAAACGCCCTGAACCCTTCAAAACGCTTTTGTAACTTCTCGAAATCTCATGAAACGCTCCCAATACCCATTACAACCTTCTGGAATGTCACTTAAACCCCATGAATATCTTAAAAACCTCCTAAAACTTTCCTGAAACGCTCTCAAAACCTTGGTGAATCTAGAAAAATAACTCATAATCACCTTCTTTAAACGTTTCTGAAACTCCTTCAAAAGCACCTCCAATTCTTCCACTGGAACTCATCTGAAGTCCTACTTTGACCCACTCTGGATCCCCATGGATCTCCTCCGAAACGCTCAGCCTAAAACATTCTTCCGTTAAGTCAAACACAGATACCAGTACAGGACCAAGCGGGAGAGTGCATACGGCAGTGCTTAGAAGGCAAGATGTTTCCCAGATATGTGTGCAACTCACAGCCGATAGCAAGTACTCGCATCGTTAGAGTTGATTGTGTTGTCTCGTAGCAGCGTGTGCGATGTACAAACAGTTTTGCGTCGCATCCTATGCCTGGTCAGGAGGTATCAGAGTGCTTCAGAGGCCTCCAGAAGAGCGCCAAAGGGGTTTCAGGAAGATTTCATGAGGCTTTAGAAAAGTTTAATGGAACTTAACCATCTTCGAATCAAGAACGAGCTTGTGAGATAAAAATCCTATAGGATCCCAAGAATCGCAGGATTTAAGTGTAATTCGTGAGATACTGGGTAAAGATTCCTCTATTTGACTTAAAGACATAATACTCGATTTGCAGCTGCAGCTCTCCAACGTCGGTCACGCCCAACACTCGCCAGATCACGCTCCACCTGGGCCGCCCATCGTGCTCTCTGCACTTCACGCCTTCTTGTACCAACCGGATGGTTAGCAAACACCAACTTTGCAGGGTTGTTGTCCGGCATTCTTGCAACATGCCCTGCCCACCGTATCCTTCCGGCTTTGGCCACTTTCTGGATGCTGGGTTCGCCGTAAAGTGCAGCAAGCTCGTGGTTCATCCTTCTCCGCCACACACCGTTCTCCTGCACGCCGCCGAAGATCGTCCTTAGCACCCGTCGCTCGGAAACTCCGAGTGCTCGCAGGTCCTCCTCGAGCATCGTCCATGTCTCGTGTCCGTAGAGAACCACCGGTCTTATTAGCGTCTTGTACATGGTACATTTGGTGCGGGGGTGAATCTTTTTTGACCGCATTTTCTTCTGGAGCCCATAAATAGTAGGCACGACTTCCACTGATGATGCGCCTTCGTATTTCACGGCTCACGTTATGGTCAGCCGTTAGCAAGGAACCGAGGTAGACGAATTCTTCTACCACCTCGAAAGTATCCCCGTCTATCGTAACATTGCTGCCAAGGCTTGTCCTGTCTCGCTCAGTCCCACCTACCAGCATGTACTTTGTCTTAGCCGCATTCACCACCAGTCCGACCTTTGCTGCTTCACGTTTCAGGCGGGTGTACTGTTCTGCCACCGTTCCAAATGTTCTAGCAATAATATCCATGTCATCAGGGCCCTACATTTTCAATTTCAATTGAAATTTTCAGGCGAAGTTTGTAAACAATGTTTTCAATCGTCAATGGAAACAAGGCGCCGTCGTCGTCGCTCAGCCCGACTGTCATCGTCACCGATGAACCGACGCTGCTGCGTCGTCGCAGATGCCACATTGTTTCGCACTCACAAGCTCACGCACGCTCGTTCGGCATCGAATGAATTTCTCTGTTATAACTCAATTAATGAGTGTAACAACCGTCAAAGCTGTGTAATGTTAATGAATGCTATGCATATTTTACTGAAATAGTTTATTACCCATAAAAATATTAAGCAAACATACATTTTAGACAATTTGAAAATTTCAATTGAATCCCAGTCGGTGTGAAAATGAGCCGCCACCCGTCGTTGCGTCGAAGAAAGTGACAAGAAGGGCGGCTGAAGCGAAGCGCATGCATGTTGTTTTGAATGTTCCCGTCGTCGGCGTCCGTCCGATGCTGATGGGCGCTCGCTTTCAGCGTCATGTTTTGGTTTCGACGATGTAGGCCCCTGCATGTCATCCGCAAAACAGACAAATTAGCTGGATTTCGTAAAGATCGTACCCCGGCTGTTGAGCCCCGCTCGTCGCATAACACCTTCCAGGGCGATGTTGAATAGTAGACAGGAAAGTCCATCACCTTGTCGTAGTCCCCGTCGAGATTCAAATGAACTGGATAGTTCACCCGAAATCCTTACGCTGTTCTGCACACCGTCCATCGTTGCTCTTATCAGTCTAGTCAGCTTCCCGGGAAAGCTGTTCTCGTCCATAATTTTCCATAGCTCTGTGCGGTCGATACTGTCGTATGTCGCTTTGAAGTCGATGAACAGGTGATGCGTTGGGACCTGGTATTCACGGCATTTCTGGAGGATTTGCCGTACGGTGAAGATCTGGTCCGTTGTCGACCGGCCGTCGATGAAACCGGCTTGGTAACTTCCCACGAACTCATTTACTTTAGGTGAAAGACGACGGAAGATGTTCTGGGATAGCACTTTGTAGGCGGCATTCAAAATGGTGATCGCTCGAAAGTTCTCACACATTAACTTGTCGCCTTTCTTGTGGATGGGACAGATTATCCCTTCCTTCCACTGCTCCGGTAGCTGTTCGGGTTCCGAGATCTTGACTACTAACTGGTGCAGACAGGTGGCCAACTTTTCCGGGCCCATCTTGATGAGTTCTGCTGCGATACCGTCCTTACCAGCCGCTTTGTTGTTTTTGAGCTGGTGGATGGCATCCTTAACTTCCCTCAGCGTGGGAGTTGGTTCGTTCCCGTCCTCTGCTGCACCAACATAGTCATTTCCTTCGCTGCCTTGGTCCTCCGTGCAGACATTCTCTTCGCCATTCAGGTGCTCGTCGAAGTGCTGCTTCCACCTTTCGATCACCTCACGTTTGTCCGTCATGAGGCTCTTGTCCTTATCCCTACAGATTTCGGCTTGCGGCACGTAGCCTTTGCGGGATGCGTTGAGCTTCTGGTAGAACTTACGATTTTCTTGTGAACAGCACAGCAGTTCCATTTCCTCGCACTCCGCTTCTTCCAGGCGGCGCTTTTTGTCCCGGAAGAGACGGGTCTGCTACTTCCACTTCTGTCTGTATCGCTCCACATTCTGTCGGGTTCCATGCTGCAGCATTACCGCCCGCGCTGCATCCTTCTCCTCCAGAACCGCTCTGCACTCCTCGTCGACTCCGTTCTACGTACCCGATGGTGCTCTCGGCTGCGTTGTTGATGGCTGCTTTGACTGTACTCCAGCAGTCCTCTAGAGGGGCCACATCGAGCACACCCTCGTCCGGCAACGCTGCCTCGAGATTCTGCGCGTATGCGGTGGCGACATCCGGTTGCTTCAGTCACTCTAGATCGTACCGGGGCGGCCGCCTGTAATGTACATTGTTGATACCGGAGAGTTTTGGGCGCAGTTTAACCATCACCAGGTAGTGATCAGAGTCGATATTAGCGCCACGATAGGTCCTGACGTCGATAATGTCGGAGAAGTGCCGTCCATCAATCAGAACGTGGTCGATTGGCGATTCCGTTTGTTGTGGTGATCTCCAGGTGTAACGATACGGGAGGCTGTGCTGGAAGAAGGTGCTACGAATGGCCATGATATTGGAGGCGGCGAAATCGATGAGGCGTAGGCCATTTTCGTTCGTCAGCTGGTGGGCGCTGAACTTTCCAATCGTCGGTCTGAATTCCTCCTCCTGGCCTACCTGAGCGTTTAGAAAAAGAAGCTCACAGAGAACTTTTATAGGAATTCCCTAGAAACTCTTGAAGGAATTTCCAGGGAGCTTCTGCAAGACTTTTCAAGGAACTTATGGAAGAATTCTCGGGAAACTTCTGTAATAATTCAGGAAGAACTCCTGAAGATATGCCCGGAGACCTTGTAAAGGGATTTTGCAGAGAGAATTTCTGGAGGGATTCCCCAGAGGGAACTCCCGGAGGAATTTCTGAGGATCTCATGTAGAAATTCCCATAGAAGTGCTGCAGGAACTCTTAGAGGTATTCTCGAGGAACTCTAGGAAGAGTTTGTGAGAACTGCTGGGTGATAATCTGAAAAATACCTGAAGAATTTTCCGAAGATCCTGGAGGAGTTCCCGTAGAATTGTTGGAGGGAAACCCAGGGGGAAGCCCTTGAGGAATTCCTGAGTAACTCATAGAGGAATTTCCTAGAAACTCCTTATTAAATCTCTACGGAACTATGGTAGGAACTTCCACGAAACTCTTGGAGGAATTCCCGAGAAACTCTTAGAAGAAGTAACAAACTCATGGAGTTTTTCGGGATACTCCTGGAAAACTTCTAAAGCATTTCCTGGAGTTATACCCGAAGAACTCTTCGAGAAATTTCCATGGAAAACCTGAAGGAAATGTTTGTTAACTTTTTTTCTGCTTGGCGTGACCTCCCAAGCAACACACATGTTATATTAAGGTTACGACAGCGCAAGTTTTGGTTATATAAAAGTTATTTTGACGTTATTTTAACATTATGTTAAAATTACGTAAAATTTACTTCTATACAACCAAAACTTGCGCTGCCGTTACTATTATATGACATGTGTGTTGCTTGGGCTCCCAACTGGAACAAAACCTGCTTCTCAGCATCTTGAATTACTAACTGAGTGCTATCTCTGACAATGCTTTTTTGCATGTGTGTGTATATCGTTCATGAAAATGTAATACGCATAAGAATGCCAAGAAAATTTTCATTACGGAAAGTTTCTGAACCAATCGGGAATCGAATCTCGTTGCGCGTTTATTTTAGGTTTTATGTATTTTCACAAAGGCATTTGTTTCAAAATGTTTCACTAAGCTTGTCTGGAAATAGTTTCGGTAATTGAACTGAGTGAATATCTCCCCAATTATCACACTTTCTCACTGACCAAAACGTTTCAACACGGTTTCTACTTCCCCATATCTATATTGCGTAATCAGTCAAGTCTCGAACCGACAAATCTCTAACAACCATCATTGTCAATTGTCCTCCGCTAGTGTGTCTGTTCTGAAATTGGACGGCAGGAAACGTTCTGCCTCCCCCCCCCCCATCGTCGTCTGCTGGCAGCGCATAGTCGTCATCATAGACAGTCAACGTCGTTCGCTACTCTACTAGGTACCTAGTTGTCATCAGGAACGACTAAAGCTTGCTTCATTTAGAATTGGAACAAACTTTTGCTCATATTGTGGCGCTCCTGGTGGACGGATTTGGAAGTTCTTTGCGCCCATGTGTCGGGAATTTTGTCAGCTTCACGTATATATTTTTGACATTCCGCAAATCGACTGTTCTTTGTAAACAATCAACATGGAAGCCGAAAGAAGGGAAAAAAATGTGCACAGTTATTTGGAAAATCCATTGTGGTCTGCATCTAGACTAGTAAAACAGCTGAAATTGCCCAGAAATACCGTATGGCGCGTTATCACTCGGTATAGGGACACATTGACGACTATTTGGAAGCCTTAAGCCAATCGTCGGAGTGGAACTGTCGACCAGAAACTGCGTGGTAAGATTTTGAAGACGATTACGAGGAATCCCAATCGTCGGACTGTGATTTGGCCAGAAAATTCGGTGCTGCCCATAGTACCGTGAGGAGAACTCGACTCCGGGACGGAATCAAGTCGTATCGAGCTAGCAAACAGCCAAATCGAACTATAAAACAGAACAGTGTGGCCAAAATCCGTGCTCGGATGCTAAACGACCAGGTGCTGACCAAGTTCGACGGGTGTCTTCTGATGGACGATGAAACCTATATCAAGGCAGACTTCGGGCAAATTCCAGGTCAAAAACTTTACTTGGCAACGGCTCGGGGGGATGTTCTAGACAAATTTAAATTTGTTTTTGCCGACAAATTTGTACGAAATTTTATGATTTGGCAGGGCATTTGCAGCTGTGGCAAAAAAAAAGGTGTGCGCCGCCCAATGAGCCGTGTTACAGGAAATATTCGAGAATTCCTTCGAAACCGTGACGAATAATTTTATCCGTATTTTTTCTTAAAAGTATAAAGAAAACGCTACATTTGTATAAAAAAAGATCTTGCATTCATTCATAAATACCTGAAATACAGGCAATTGTTTTTGTTCCAATTCTATCTGAAGCAAGCTTTAGACTTGGCTCAGACTCAGACTCTCGAAGAAGCGGAAAACTGATAAGCATCTCTCCGGTGCGCCGGCCGGCCAGCCAACCAACCGACTATTGCACTATTGCTGCTAACGACAAACGGACGGACGCGACGGTAGCGGCGGACATCTCATGGATGAAATTGGACAAACGAACTGCTTCCGAGATTGGATTTCGCGCGCTAGGACTTTAATTAAAGTGTCGTTTTGCCTGGTTGGTTATAACAACAGCCAGTCAGTCAGTCAGTGCAATCGAAACGAAATTGAAAATGTGAAATCATTCACTCGAGCCGGTGCGGTGGAGTGGTTCCGGTGAGTGGCACGGCACGGCGTGGCCCAAAACGACAAAATGGTTGGTGGTCTTCGCTAATTGGTTTTCAGCGGGTTTCAATGGGAAAATGAGGAGCCTGAAAATAAAAAAAAAATCGCTCCAAGGGGTGGTTTCATAATTGACATTTTTCAGCTGGTGGAATTTGATCAAACGCGCGTGTGTTAAGTAATGTTTTCGCTTTTCTGCTTTAATTTCAGGTATGTACGCCGTAGTCAACGTGTGTATCTAGTTTGGTCGTTTGGGGGAAGACTACCCACCATCAGGTAAAACTGTATCACTTATTCACTACTCATTACTATTCCGAACCGGTGGCCGAAACCCGTTCAGCCGAAAAGGCAAACACAATTAGAGAGAACCGCCGCCCTAAATAGTGAATTAGTTATTGCCCTACGGGCGTTTTTAAGACACAATAAAATTTCATTTGAATAAACGCGAACTCAACCACAATCAGGTTTTTGAGTTGGAAGAGCAGTGGTTAAGGGTATGCGGTATAACGAGGGGTTTCAACAGACGCGTTAACGTCACGTGTTTTACAAATTCTTTAGCAATGTCAACATTTTTGGCAGATGCATGCAAACTGCCCATTTGTCAGACTTCTCGTTAAAGTTTTCTAACAAACTTCATTTAATGTTTCTTATGACTTCCCCACCGAGAATTGTAATATATTTCTGATATTTCTGGTAGCTGAATTCCAAAGTTTGTAGAAAATTCCATAAAAAGGTCATTGTAATGCTTTGACAGATTACTGACAAGATGTGTGATAAATTATTTCCAGTGCTGCCATGGTAAAATCAGAGCTAGATAGCCAAGGTTCCCCGATTTGACCGCCCTTTTACTGATACATTCCCATGGATGAAATCCTGGAGGAATCTCTGAAGGAACCGCTTCAGTAATTACTGAAGGAATTGCTGGAACAACTTCTGGAAGAATCCATGGAACATCTTTTGAAGAAATCTCTGTTGAAAATTCTGAAGTAATTCTAGGAATATTGAAGAAGTCTCGAAAGATATTTCCGTATCGCTGAAAAAATTTCAAAAGGAACAAAAAAAAATCTGAAGAAAATTCCAAGTGAATTCCTGAAAGAATTTCTGAAAAAAAAGGATTTTTTTTAAGAATCCATAGATGGATTTTCTGAAGAGATTTCAGAAAGAACATCTGAACTGAAGAAACACCTGGAAACCCCTGGTGGAATGCCTCACAAAACCCCTTGAGATAGTTTTGAAAAAGAAAACTGGAGAAATTCCCCAATAAAAATCCTAAACATGGAGGAATTTCCGAGAAAATGAATAGAGGAATACACGGCGGAATTTCTGATGAAATCACTGTGTTGTTTTCTGCAGGAATCTGTGCAAGAATGTATTTCAGATTTTATACAAGAATCCTCATAATTATCTATAAAAGATTCTGTAGAAAAAAAATCTGAGGAATCCTTAGAGGATTTTCAAATACTTTCTTATGAAATCCTTGGAGCAATTTCTGGAAGAGAAATGTCTATAAAAAATGTAAAGAAATCTTGGGAGTTTCCTTAATAATTTCTTGTAGCATTTCTAAAGTAATCCTTGGAGAGTTTTTTTAGAAAGCTTCTGAGAAGTTCAGAATATCTAATGCTTAATGTATCCGTGAATCTAAAAAAATACATAGAGTATTTTTCAGAAAGTTCATGAAGGTTTTCTAAATGCTTTGAAGAATTTCTGATTCCTCCATAAAAAAAATCTGAACAAATTCGTAGATGAATTTCTGGAACAATGTATGAAATAATTTTTGAAAGAAATTCTTGAAACATTTCCTTAAGGAATCCATGCAACAGTATTGGAAGCTATCCATGCAAGACTTTGTTTTGGAGTTCTTGGAGAAATTTCTGGAGGATATTCTTAAGTCTAAAGGAATGCCTAGATGATTTTGCGAACGAATTTCTGACTGAATTTCTTTAGGATTTCCTGGATAGATTTTTAAAGTAATCAACGAGGAGTTTCCATAAGAGCCCCTGTAAGAATTTCCTTAAGAATCCCTGAGAAATTTTTACAGAAGCTCGTGTAAGATTTTTTAAATGAATCCTACGATGGATTTTAGCAAGGGTTCAAGAAAGAATTATTGAAAAGTCTGTGAAAGTTTTTTTTTAAATGAAATTTGTGAAAAAATCTTTGGAGGAAAATCTGGAGATATTTCTGGAGGAATTATTAGTCAAATTTATAATAAAAGCCATGGGAGATTTTTTGAAACAATCCCTTAAAAAAATGTGAAGGAACCCGTACGGTAGTTTAAATAAAAATCCTTGCAGAAAATTCCCGCCTGGATTTCATATTTTCTTAAAGTGTCCCTGGAGGAATTTCTCAAGAAATTCCTGGGAGATTTTCTGACAATTTACCAGGTGAGCCCCTCTGGCTCACCTTTCTCAGGAAAGAGACGAACCAGCCAAGGGCTGAAAGTCTCTCTAATAAAGACAAATCAATCAAATTTTCTGACAAATAATTGTGGAACTTCTGGAGGGATCCCTACAAAAATTTGTGGAGAAATAAGAAATTGCCAGAGAGTTTCTGATGAAATCCTAAGAAGAATTTTCAAAGTTATTCCAGTACAAATTTTTGAAGAAACTTTTGAAACATTTTCTAAAAAACTCTGGAATAGTTTGTGAAGGCATAGCTGAAAGTTTTATTAAAGGAATCTCTAAAGAAATTTCTGAATAATTGTCTAAAGAAATTTGCGAAAAAATCTCAGAACGATGTTTTTTAAAGAATCTCTGGAAGATTTTTTGCTCAAATTCATGGACATTTTATGAATAAAATGGAGGAATTTCAGTATTAAATCATGCAAGATGCTTTGAAAGAATTCTTTGTGAAATTTGTTGATTAGGAGAAATTTCTAAACAAATCTCTGAAGAAAATTTCCTAATGATTCCATAAAAGATTTTTAAATAATCCTTGAGGGATTTTTTGGTCGAATACTCGGAGAAATTTCCAAAAAATAAATCAAAAAGATTTTAAAAAATAATTTCTGAAGAAAGTTTTGGTGGATTTTCTAAAGAAATAGCTAATACATTATTCAAACGAATGCCTTGAGAAATTTCCTTATAAATATCCGGAGAAATGTCTGAAGTAACTTCTGGGCGAATTTCTCTAACAATCTGGTTTGTGATAAATCATGGAGGAATAAGTGGAGCTATTCATGCCAGGTTTCGTAAAAGAATTCTTCGTGCCACTTCTGGAGGAACACATTGAAGATTTTCTAAAATAGTCTGTAACATGGCGATTTTCACGGTTTTTTTCAATAATTTACTCCCGGATTATCTCATAAATTCCTCCAAAAATTCCTCTACGATTTAAAAATCTCGCAGAGAAATCTATCGAAGTTTCATTCGGAAATTTTCTCATATCTTCAGAAAACGTTCTAGCGACTTCTTCTAGGAAATATCGAGGATTTCTCTGAGAAATCCATCAGGGATTCTTCCATTTGTTCTTTGAGTTCCCTCAGAATTATCTCCAAAGTTTTCCAGAGATTTCCACTGGGTGTTATGTGTGTTGTCCGTTGTCTCATGTTAGTGTAATGTTCAGTCTGTGCAGCCTCTGGCTGAAGACGGTGTAGTGTCTTTTTTTTTTTTTAATTAATTTGAAATACCATTAAACCTTCCCTGGATTACTGTAGACATTGCTCTATGGTTTTATTTAGAAAATTGCCCAGGACTTTCTTTCGGAAACTATTCCGCGGAATGCTTTAGAACATCTTCCATGCATCGCTTCAGAATTCTCGCTAGAACTTTCATCGTTATTTTCGTTAGAGGATCCTTCAGAAATTTTTCAAAAAAAAAAATCTTCTAGAAAATCGTCCATGAGTTTCCTTAGGAAACCCTCCATAGATTTTATCAAGAATCCGTATGAGAATTCTTTCAGAAATGCATTTAGCGATTCTTTAGGAAAATTGAAGGTTCCTCCCAAAATTTATTCATAGACTCCTCCAGAAATTCTCACAAAAATTGCTTCATAAAATCTTTGAGTTATCCAAGGAGAGCTTCTATGAATTTATTCCTTAATTAATCCACAGATTCCTTCAGAAATTACTCCAGGAATTCGGTCTCAAAATCTACCAAGGTTTCTTACAAAAATTCCTCTGGCTCATTTTTCAGGTTTTTTTTTTCAGGGCTTCCTTAAGTTTTTTTTCCTACAAGAATTACTCTTTGTAGATTTCCACGGGTTCCTTCTGAAGCTCCACCGGAAATTATTTAAAGAATTCTTCTGGGGATTCATTATAAAAATCATCGAAAATTTCTTCAGGGATTGCTTTAGAATTTTCTACAGGGAATACTTTAGAAATTGGAAGATTTTTTCAAAAATCAGCCTTTAGTTTTTTTTTCAGAAAATTTGTCAGATATCCATTGAAAAATATCTCAAATATTTCTTCAGGAATTCCAGCAGATATTTTTCTTCAGGAACTGATGAAAATTCCCACATGAATGTGTTCAGAAATTACTTCAGGATTTTATCCAGAAAATCCTGCAGAAATTCCTACAGGGATTCTCCAATAATATTCCTATGGATTCTTTGAGAAATTTAATCAAAGTATTTTCTAGGAACTGCCACGGTAATTTCGTAAACGATGTTTCAAGAGTTTTTTTTAGGAATCTTTGCAGACCCTTATCTATGCGATTCTCTAGGTATTCATGTTTTTTTTTTCAGAAGTATTTAAGATATTCCTCCTTGGCGCTGTCCATAAACAACGTAGACTCAATTTTGGCAATCTCTGACTCGCCCTCGTCCCCCCTTGTAGACTTTCGTCCATACAAAATTTTCGAAATTTGTATGAACCGTAGACTTTCGCCAGACTACCCCCCCGTCCCCCCGTCCCCCATTATTCCGAGACTACGTAGTTTATGGACAGACACCTTCAAGGTTTCCTTCAAGAATCTCTCGGGGATTTCCTCAGATATTCAGAGTTCAAGCTGACAGTTCAGGGAGCGTCCACCTTCGTAACCAAGGAGCTCCTCAGGGATTTTTTTTTTCAGAAATTCCTTCTGAAATTCCTTAGAAGATGGTTTATTATCTGCAGAGACTTCTTCAGAATGTAGGAATCTCTGCAGGAATTTCAACAAGGGATTTCTTCAAAAGTTCTTCCAGAGAGTTTTTCAGAAAACCTCCAAAAAGTTTTGTTTTAATCGTACAAGGTTTGCTTCGGAATTTCTTCCCATGGCTTCCCCAATATTTTTTTTGAGAAATTCCTTAAATGATTTCTGTAGAATTTTCTATAAGGTTTTTTCTAGAAACAACTCCTGTGGTTCCATTAGAAATATCTCCTGGAATGTCTTTGGAGATCCCCGCAAAAATCGTTCAGATATTACTTCAGGAGTTTTTCAGAAGTTCTTCCAGAAATTTCACAAAATTACTGATATATTTCAAGATTCTTTATTTTGAAAATTCTTTAAGCTGTGCCTGAAGGAATTTCTAAGAAATCCCTGGAAGATTGCTTTAAAAATGCCTTATTCCTGGAGATACCTTTGGAAGCTCCTCGAAGAAATTCTTGATCACATTTTGGATAATTATTTAACAAAAGTTCTTGAAAAAAATCTGAAGTTATCTAGTAAGCAATTCCTAGATGAATGCCCAAGATAATACCTACGCGAACACATGAAAAAAAAACAGCTTAAGATATCGACTTTATTATCTGAGATTTAGGGGCCTGGCCATAAACTACGTTGACTCTTAGGGGGGACGGGTGGTATGGCCAAAGTCTACGCTCCATACAAATTTTGAAAGTCTACGGAGGGGGAGAGGGATCTGAGATGGACCAAAATAAGTCTACGTAGTTTATGAACAGCATCTAGAGGCTTATGTAGGAATTCTGCAAGTAATTCCAAGGAAAAGATGTTTGAGAAACCTCTGCAAGGGCTCCTGGAAAAATCCGTTGAGGAACTTCTGTTGTAATCTATATGCAATGTCTGCAGAAACCGTAGGCACAGGTTCTGATGAAGTCCTTGTAGAAATGCTTGAATAAATTTCTAAAAAATCCTTGGAGGTTTTTTTAACGGAATCCTTTGAGGACTCCCTGAGATACTACTGAACGAATTTCTTATACAATTTCTGGAAGGGTTTGTACACAAAAAAATCTAAATGAAAGCACGAGAAAGTCCCTGAATAAATGGAATAATACTTGAAGGAACCTCTACAGGGGGTGGCCAAAATGTTTGGAATAGGCAACTTTTTTTTCTCTCACAAAAAAGTTCAACCTGCTGTAACTTTTCATAGAGTGCATAAAAAATTCTCAAATTTTGACTGTTCATCAATCTATTATATGTGCATCATTGGTACAAATTTAAACTCGATTGGTTAATCTTTCGCGAAATTAAAACCCTTCTCGTAAAACACTATTTTTTTGGCAACCAATTTTTAAACTCTCATATCTCGGAAACCAATGAACCGAATTGAATGAAATTCGGAACGATTATCAACAATATACTGATACTTGATACGCCGTCAATTTTAGTAATATACTGATACTTGATACGACGTTATAAAATGTATTTTTTTTTATTCTCACGACGAATAAAGTCATTCCGGTTTGACCTTTGTACCCATTTAGAGGAAAATAAGTCAAATCTACAATACCCTCACATAAATTACTAAATATGTTCTTCTTTTAATCCAAATAGGCTCTAATACATCTTATTAGAGATATCTTGAGAACAGAAGTATCAAAACTAAAATTTATTGACATTGATGCAAAAAAAAATACATATTTTTCGAGAAAAATCCAAAAAGTGTCAATCCATGATAACTTTTCACAATGTTCAAAAAGTACCTATGTTTCAATAACTTGTGGAGCAATAATATATTGTTGATAAACGTTTCAAATTTCATTCAATTCGGTTCACAGGTTTCCGAGATATGACAATTCAAAAATTGGTTGTCTAAAAAAAGTGTTTTACGAGAACGGTTTTAGCTTCGCGAAAGATTAATCAATCGTGCTCAAATTTGTACCAACGATGCACATATGATAGGTTGTCAAACAGTCAAAATTTGAGAATTTTTGATGCACCAGGTTGTACTTTTTGTGAGAGAAAAAAAAGTTGCCTATCCCAAACATTTTGGCCACCTCTTGAAGATAAGCTTCAAAATTTTCGCAAATTTCTACAAAAAAAAAATGAAAAACAAACCTGATTTTCTTAAGCAAAGCCCTAGAGGAATTTTGGAAAGAATCTCCACATCTTTGTGGAAAAATGTCCCTTGGAATTGTATCTTTTGAAGAAACATTTGGAGATTTCTTTTCAGAAACTCCTGGATAAATTAAAAGAAAAATTTCTTGAGATTTCTCGGAGAAATTTCAAAGAAAAACTCTTGCAAAAAATTCTGACAATATTTCTGAAGAAATTCCTTTATAAATGTTTGAAGACTTATATAAAATAATCCAAGCATGTACTTATGGAGCAATCCTTTAAGGACATTCCTATAGAATTCCTTCAAGAATCCCAGGAAAAATCTTCCAAATATTTCCAATCTTTCGTAGAATTTCCACATAAATTTGTGGCGGTCTGCCCTGCAGGAAGTCCTGGTAAATTTTCTAGAAAATTTTGGAAGAATTATTGCAAAACTTATAGAATGAGTTCCCGTAACAATGTCTCTTACGCGATAATCACAGAAACAAAAACCGTGAGATAATTAGGTACAATATTGAAGTCATTTCCAAAGGCATGGACGAACCAGTATGGGGGGTGCGGAAATTTCAAAACCTTGAGTAACCAGCTCTGATTTTACCATGATAGCACTGCCGTTGAGAAGATGCTTAGAATCTCAGTCCTAAGTTTTGATGAATTTTATTGTGGATTTCCATGAAAAATTTTCTCAAGTAGTTTCTAAATTAGGAGTTTCTAAAATACCACAGTAAAATTATTAAAGGAAAAATGTTTAGTGATTGCTATTTTTTCTCAATAGTTTCCAGTTATGTCGGATATGGTACTACATATAAAATACTGGCTCACGCAGGAATTATAATGATGCTTAGTCAATGAGACTCAGGAGCTATAGATAGGAATCCATCATCAGCTTCTGATAGGAGGAAGTCTTTGACCGAAAATCCGTTGCAATTGCCTTCTCTGTCAACTTTAGAGCACATTCATCCCAATCGCAGTCTCCGCCTTCCGAGCGCCATAAAATGATTAGCAGCATCCATAATATGGATTGTCTGACAAAAGCGATGATGCATCAGCAGCAGCAAATCTCCGCCCGAAGTCATCGTCGACGTTCCCGTCGTCATCGTCAGCAAAATCTCTCAACATATTAATTTCAGTATGAGCATAAAATTTTAATATCACACCCACCGACCCGAGACCTGAGATGATGGGGAAACCACGCGGCGGCGCGGCGGGGGCTTCGCGGTCTTGCCGCCTCCCCTGGAGCTATTGTTCAAATGACAAGTTCAATAAATTTTAGTGCCATTTACTTTGAAACCGCGTTCGCGCTGAAAATAGCTTTCGGTTTGTTGGTTCTGCGTCCTTCTCCCGCGACTCTGTAGGTACTGTCGTCCGTCCAATCAACCCATCCATCCATCCATCTGGCGGCGGCGGCGGTGCGGTGGTGGTGCTTTTGCGGGCTTGCATTTCCATCGTCATTGGAGTTGTTGCTGTGGGTTTGCTGCTTGGGGCGAAATAAATTACAGCTAGTTTTAAAATTAACTGTGCGTATATAAAGGAGACAGATTTATGACCACTTCTAGAGGGTGAGCGCAGCGGCAGTGGAACTTTTGTGTACGAAGTGGACAAAAATCCAGTCCGATGGGTAAGAAGATTGGTTACAGGGTCAGTGAGGGAAGAAGCATTTTCCCACTAGAAAGTAGTAAAGCACCGTAACGGCTAGTGCATATCTATCGCTGGTGATAGAGGTATGCGATATACCATATCCCTTTCGTGACGAACCAGCACAATTGTGCTGTTGAGCGGTAATAGTTTTGCATATTTTTTTCATCTGTTTAGACTTTGTTTTATGTGATGTAAACTGTTTCAATAATTCAGCCATTACTTATACTTGTATGTGTGCAAAAAACTTTTGTTTACGTTGTCTGTGAGATTTACCACAACAAGGTAAACAAAAAGTGGCCAAAAACCGTGAAACATGTAAAAGTTTTATCTGTCGCATATTGTTTATTTCCAATTTATCTAAGTAGTCAAAGCTAGAAATCGGAAGATAAAGAGTAGTTCTTTCAAATAAGGAAAAATAATAGCTGTTTTGTGGAGAAGTCTAGCAGTTCGGGAGAGCCAAAGTTGAGCAATTTGTATGGAAATTTGGCTTTTTTGCGCTCCGTCACAAAAGGGATATGAAAACAAACGATAACTACCTAACTACAATCGTTTTTTTTTTCTTAAACCACACCTCTAAAAAAGTGCCACCTAAATAATGCATTCATTGGGATCTACTTGCATTGAATTTTCTCAGTGAAAGTCGGTGCCAATCAGTTTTTCCAGCATAGCCACGTTTAAAGATATCATGTAGTTCTTCAAAAAATAAAATTCCGAATATGTTAAATGGACATATATTGTTTTAGGTGGGGTAGGAATTTACTTCGTCATTTGCGCTAATTCCCGTCATCTTCTTCTTCTTCTTCTTCTTGGCGTAAGTCCTCACTGGGACAAGGCCTGCTTCTCAGCTTAGTGTTCTATGAGCACTTCCACAGTTATTAACTGAGAGCTTCCTCTGCCAATGACCATTTTGCATGTGTATATCGTGTGGCAGGCACGAATATACTCTATGCCCAAGGAAGTCAAGGAAACTTCCTTTACGAAAAGATCCTGGACCGACCGGGAATCGAACCTGTCACCCTCAGCATGGTCATGCTGAATACCCGTGCGTTTACCGCCTCGGCTATATGGGCCCTAATTCCTGTCATATCAGACGTAATTTAGTTGCTTACTTTCAGTCCAGAATACCCATGGTGGTGCAGAAAGTCGATTTGAAAGATCTCTGTTCTGGGCGTTTGCCCGCCATCCGCCTTGACCTGTGGCCAGGTCAAATTTCTGTCGTCTTCCTTTATTTCCTCGTTGAGACTGCACCACCATGAGCCCCCGGGGCTGCCTCTGCTACGACGCCCTGCTGGATTATAATCTAACACTTGTTTGTAGATTTAGTTCCCGCCCCTGCGTTGAGTGGGGCTGACCCACCTCCACTTTCGCTCCCAAATTTCTATCACTATCGGCTTTTAATGACATCGACGATGGAGCTCCACGTTGGAGATCCAATTTTGAGGCCATCATACACGAATTATATACCGCAGGCATCTATTGATGAAGACCTGCAGCTGTTGAGTGTTCTCTGCTGATACACACTAGGTTTCACTGGTATATAGCAGCACAGATTTCACGTTCGAGTTAAAAATTCGGATTTTGGTGTGTCGACTGATCTGGCTGTTTTTCCATACATTTCTTAAACTCGTAAAAGCAGCCTTCGCCTTCTTGATCCGTGCACCTATGTCGATCTTTGCACTGCCATCGGCTACCATTGGAAGCTTTCAACATTCCCACCTGCTTGCCCAGCTGCCACCATAAAGCAGGAGGGCTGACTGTGATTACATCCAACGATTTGGTCTTGTTGACGTTGTTGATGGTAAGACTTGCCGCCGAGGAGCGATTGGCAAGATCATTGAGTTTACTCTGCATATCAGAGTGCCGTTGAGATAGGAGAGCAATGTCATCAGCCAGTTCGAAGTCGTTTAGGTGCTCCATGGCAATGGACTACCACAGAAACCCTCGATCGCACCTACCAGGTTCTCGGCGATTACGATGAGGAACAGTAGCTGTGTATACATCCCCTCATCACTCCAGCAATGACCCGGATGGGATCGGACAAAACACCGTTGTACAATACTCTGCACAAAAATGCCCTGTACTGTGCTTCAATGAGGCCAATGATTTTCCCAGAGACACCCTTGCGCCTGAGGGCTTCTCACATGTTTTCGTGGTTGAGACAGTCGAAAGCTTCTTCGTAATCAATGAACACCAGGTAGAGAGACTCTTGGAATTCATTGATTTGCTCCAGAATAATACGGAGTGTAACAATATGGTCTACACAGGATTGTTCGACACGGAATCCTGCTTATTGTCGTCGGATAGTTGCGTCAATCTTCTCCTGTATCCGGTTAATGATCACTTTGCAGAGGACTTTAAGAACGATGCACAGCAACATTACACTCCTCCAATTATCGCATACAGTCAGATAACCGTTTTTGGGTACCGTTACTAAGACGCCTTGCATCAAGTCGACTGGAAATGTCGCGGTTTCCCAAATGTTGCAGAATAATTGATGCAGTAATTGTGCGCATAATACGGGGTCAGCTTTGAGCATCTTAGCTGATATGCGATCGACCCTTGGGGCCCTGTTCGATTTCATGCTACGGATGGCTGTTTCTATCTCCTGCACTGATGGAGCTTCGGTGTTGACACGGGTAATGCGTCGAACCCTTGGCGGAGCATGCTGAGGTGTTAATGGCTTGACCGACTCTTGAAAAAGGTGTCCAATGTGCTCGAACCAGCGCCAGCGTTTCAACTGGTCAGCCGGGTCGGTCAGTAACTGTCCAGACGTGTCTTTCACGGACATCGTAGCATTCACCTTGGTCCCATTAAGGCGGCGTGAAACATCGTAGAGAAGACGGATGTCGCCGGTGTTTGCGGCTTTCTCGCCTTCGTCGGCTAGGGAGTTCGCCCACGCTCTTTTGTCCCGTTTACATGAGCGTTTCACTTCCTTCTAGTGAGCCGAATAGCGCTGACGGGCTACGGTTTTGGCTCCTCGTGTTTTCGCTCGCTCTATCGCGGCTTTGTCGTTCCTTTGCTCCTCTATCTTCCTCCGGGTGTCATCTGTGATCCACTGCTTCCTCCGGGTGCGTAGCCCACCGAAATTATTCTCGCCGGTGGCGATGAAGGCGTTCCTGATGGCGCTCTATTGATCTTCTGCGCTTCCACCTTTCGGCATATACACAGAACAGTTCTCCAGCTCCTCGATGAAGGACCTTTTCACCGCATAACATAGGATCAAGGTAAGGTTTTGAACCCCTGTTCTGAATCTGGCCACAATTATCCTCTCATTTATAGGCTCACACTTCATGAGCTCAGTGCGCGTGGGCATGAGCACTGAGCAGGAAACCAACTTCACGGTGGCGAGGAGCGTGTTCACCTCGTACATAGGCCAAATAAGTGTAGCAAAATTTGACCCGACGCCAATCTGTGTTCTCCAAAATTCGGCCAACAGGCATCTCTCATTTCTAGGATCTCAAGCTTCATACGGCATGCCTCATTGGCTAGTTGTACCAGTTAATGCTGCTGGGTTAGGGCTAGTACATTTCAAGTCCCAATTCTTGTCCGTTGTTTCGCGCCAAAATCGTTGCCGTTGCATCAGTTCGGATTCTTTAATTTTCGGTTTCTGAAACAGTTATTTGGGTTTTTGCGTAGGTTGTTGGCCTATGGTCCCCTATCCACCGTGGTAGGGTTGCCACCTTAGGTATAGCTTCCGGTGGAGGCGCATTTTGTACTCAGCCATTGGATGCCAGAACAAACTTTGTGTATTATGTAAAAAGAACTATCCGAACCATCCTGCTTATTTGACTGGGGGATGTGAGTCTGTCCAGAACCATCAGGAAATCAAATTTCACCGACAAAACTTTGGAATTATAAAGTCAATCAGTAGAGTCTTTATAAGTAGAGTAAATTATTGAAAATGGATTTAGTCTGCAAGTTTCAATACCCTGTCACCAAGGTTTCATGATATTTCTGGCACAATATGATTCCCAGATATTCATGTCCCTGAGAGGTCGTTAAATTGTATGGGCTTCTGAATCCTATGAATTCCACGCGTGGCCACGGTAATGTTCAACTCTCGAAACCAGCTAGGACGCATTACCGCTAATCATAATTGCTCATCGAAACAACTACCGAGCAAAAGCCACTTTCTACTAACAGACGGAGACTTCACCGTGGTAAGCACCCAGAATGAACGTAGGATCAAACTCCATGTAGCATAAGAAGAACCAAGACCATACTTGCACCCAACCGAAGCAGCAGCGTACGCTTGTCGAGGTCGTCATCATCGTCGTCGTCGTCGTCGTCAGGAGAACAATATTGAAACGAATGACTGACTTTAACTAATTATAATGGTGTTTTATGATGTGGTATGCGCTGACATTTTTATGAGTTTTTAAGCGATGTTTTACGATACACGGAGGACGGGTTGACGACTGCGACGACTGAAGCGAGCGACGATGGATGGACGGGTGCACGCGTTATTGTTGTTGAAAGACGGATTCTGGACGGAACAGAAGATGATCCACCCGAACTGGAATCTCACAGTGAGTATGCGTCTGCGTTGGTGGGCTGGGCGGCCGTTTGCTTCCATTATGGGTGCAAGTTATGGCCTTATCGGTGGTTTCTGTCGCCTTCTTTCGAGGTTAGTTTGTTGGGATTTTTATGCTTTTGGTTTGAACCGAGGGTGCACTCTCGGAAGCCATCTCATAAATTACCGGTAAAATGTTGGAAGGCTCTCTCTCTCCAAATGAAGATCAGTGATTGATAGAAGCTTGGATCTTGGATGACCCAGATTGTTATCGACTTGTAACTTTTCTGGAACCAGTCTGCTTTTCGGCCTATGTCCTTTTAGCACTCTCAGAGTTTATACCAGTTTCTCATTCCTTCCATCAATTCTCTGTAGTAGACAACTTCGCACGAACTCATTGGTTTTAGACACTTCTCATTCGTCAGTCGGAAATGATCCAACTCCTACGCTGAGGGGAGGTAAAGGATGTCAAGTTTGGACTGTAAGAGGACTTACGTAGTCGTTTCTTCCGTTGCCCTGATCTTTCGTACCTACATCTCCTCACCATTCAGGTGTGCATTGAAATGCTGCCTCCACCTTTCAATCACCTCATCGTTTAACATCGGGTAGTGCTCCCGTGGTTCTTCAATACGGTACATCCTTTCCATTTCCTCGTACGTTCCGGCCCGGACGCTGTGATCCGACCATATTCTTGAAGGTAGTGATTGGTACAACACCAGAAGTATCTTTCTACTGAAAAGTCACATGGGTCCATGCACACCAGTATGAAAACACAAATTTCATGAACTGCTCACAGTCGACGATTCCGCCAACAAAGACATACACCAGGCTCAACTTTACACAGACACCAGAATCCACCATCCAGACCAAGGCGAGGGCATATGGCCCTCCTGGCGCATATGAGCCGTGGCGAAGAAGCGCAGAAGGAACAAGCCAAGGAAATTAAGTAATGAAAAGCATAAACACAAACATAAGTTTTAATTGAAAGCATAAACATGCGGCGGCGTCAGTGAGTGCTGCTGCACAAGCCATCAAGCGGAACCGTTGTTGGTTGCTCTTCTCCGTCCGTGTCCGTCGGAGTCTGTCTGAGTCTGACGACTGACGAGATTGCCGGCGAAAGATGGAAATTTCTTCGGGATGCAAAAGTGGATGCGGAACGCTTCATTATGTGTGCTTCAATCTTGGTTTTGTCGATTTTGCTAGCTCCGTGTACCGTTAGTTAGCGATCTGCGCCGCGCCCGCCCCTAGGGTAACTGTACACTCCGACTGAGAAGATGCTTTCAAAAAAATCGCTTCCCGAAACCCATTCAATCAGCCGGAACATTAATTCGACACAGTCCTGCTCCCTTCTTCCGTCCCATCCGGTTTGCGTCATTACTACCACCAGGAGTAGTACGGGAACATCCCAGCCCCAACTCACTCTCGGCGCATGATGATTAACTCCATTCCAACTTTTATGACTTATTCAAACCAATTCAATTACTGTCACTTTGCATCAAATGGCACACCATTAAAAGCGCGAGTGCATTATACCGACCAACCAAAAAAAAAACTTCGCCGGCTCAATGACACCAACTGGAGTCTTTGTTGCATCAAGCACCACACATTGCAACGCGTTGTCGTCGTCGTTGGTCGGTCGGTCGCTTCTCCTTGCACCACAAACACTCAAAAATGATTACGAATGCGCGCGCGGGCTCAGAACTGGGGGGCATCATCTGCGAAAAATAAAACACAAAAAAAAAACCAAACGGTTCCGACAGATACACTGCCTGCCCAGCCATCATGTTCGTCCATGAATCTGAGAGTGGCTGTATTTCGTGCATCAGCCAACAACGAGTGAGTATAAACGTGACACCACGGCGACACCACTTTAGTCAGCGATCCTGGAAAATGACGTCACAGATGGTCGTTTTTTTTTTGTTTGTTCGGATTTGTTTCTTTACTCTGCAATGGCACAGTTGGAACATAAATTGCACTAAAGCGAATCACATTTCATCATTCTGCTTTTTTTGCGATGCGTTCAGTTGGTTTCTTAGCTCCGATGTTGATATTTGAAGGTTCTTTGTACCGACGTTGATCAACCTTCTAGGTAGAGCTCTTTTAGAAACTGACCGATTTACAAGTGTTCCAAACAAGTTTGAAAACGCGTTTGTTTTGGCTAAACGTTGACTCAACCCTTCCATTATAACAACTCTCAATTTCCTGCGATAGGCTTGAGAGGACGTCGAGGCAGTGGTATTTACTTAACTTTCTCAGGTGTCCAACTAATCTTGCTTTTCAATCCCTTAGCTGTCGCAAGGACATGGCCAAGACAGCGTTCGACCCTTGTAGGGATGCGTCAATCTTGCTTTAGAATCAGTGATTAACCCCAAATAACTGTGTTTAGGTAACGGACGGGAAGAAGGCAAATCTCATTACACCGGTCTGGAACTGTTCCGCCTACGAATTTGTACGACATGCTTAACCCGTAAACACACTTGAGCTGGTGGATGGCATCCTTAACTTCCCTCAGCGTGGGAGTTGATTCGTTCCCGTCCTCTGCTTGCGCCTACATATCCAAGTAACATTTTAAGTTTTGTTCGGCTCTACAAGAGATCTTCATGACCAATTTTATAAAACTCGCAATAAAACTGATTTTTACATCAAAACCTCTTGATAACCTCTTTAAGAGCATCTTCCGGCTAAGTGGACCGCTCTCGGTTTTGCAAACCGCATTAAGAGTAGCAATAAACCCGTTTTAAAACCTAGTTGAAATATTTCCCATTCTCGATTGTTGTTGTTTTTTTGTCAACAAAAACTATGACAGCTAAAGATGCAGAGAAGCTTCTTCGATGGCACGTGAAGTTTAGGACGATACATCATTCGTAAGTAGAAGCGGTCATTTTAAAGTAATATTTTAGTTGTTATTGTGTTGGTAGGCTTATGCGCATTCAATTTTACCGTGAATTTATCAATGGTTTTCATAAAAGCAGTCATAAAACTGTGAGTTTTAATTATTGCTGTAATAAAATCCTAATAAAAATCAAACAAAACTAATCAGCAATGAAATTGATACTTGGGTAGTCATATCCTCCGCTGTCTTGATCCCCAGTGCCTACATTCTCTTCGCCATCCAGGTGCTCGTCGAAGTGCTGCTTCCACCTTTCGATCACCTCACGTTTGTCCGTCAGGAAGCTCCCGTCCTTATCCCTGCAGGTTTCGGCTTGCGGCAGGTAGCCTTTGCGGGATGCGCTGAGCTTCTAGTAGTACATACGTCGAGTCAAGTACAAGACACTGAAGACGACCTTACAGTTGAGGTCGAAATACGTATCTGTCAAAGGATGCAAATTCTTAGTGGAATTCAAAGGAACAGTACTTAACGCGATTTTCTTTTTATTTAGTACTTACGTATTTCTTGTGAACGGCTCAGCAGTTCCATTAACTCGCACTCCGCTTCTTTTAAGATGCACTTTTTCTCCCGGAAGAGGCGGGTCTGCTGCTTCTGCTTCTGTCTGTATCGTTCCACATTCTGTCGGGTTTCATGCTGCAGCATTACCGCCCGCGCTGCGTCCTTCTCCTCCAGACCCACTCTGCACTCCTCATCGAACCAATCGTTTCGTCGATTCCGTTTTTAGTACGTATCTGATAGTGTGCTCGGATGTGTTGTTGATGGCTGCTTTGCCTGTACTCCAGCAGTCCTCTAGAAAGGCCACATCGAGCACACCCTCGTCCGGCAACGCTGCCTCGAGAATCTGCGCGTATGCGGTGGCAACATCTGGTTGCTTCAGTCGCTCTAGATCGTACCGGGGCGGTCGCCGGTACTGAACATTGTTAATAACGGAGAGTTTTGGGCGCAGTTTAACCATCACCAGGTAGTGGTCAGAGTCGATATTTGCGCCACGATAAGTCCTGACGTCGATAATGTCGGTGAAGTGCCGTCCATCAATCACAACGTGGTCGGTTTGCGTTTCCGTTTGTTGTAATGATCTTCAGGTGTAACGATATGGGAGGCTGTGCTGTAGGAAGGTGCTACGTATGGCCATATTTTTGGAGGCGGCGAAATCAATGAGTCGTAGGCCGTTTTCGTTCGTCTGCTGGTGGGCGCTGAACTTACCAATCGTCGGTCTGTCGCCCATCACTCAGCTCACGTGTGTTGCCGCAACTCTGGTAGATGGTATGACTACCACTAAACGTTCGCACCGTGGATCCTGTCCAACACCTCCAGCAGCGCTACGATGCCGAACCCGCGGTCCTTCAGTATATCAGCGAGTATGCGGGTGCTCCCGATGAAATTGAGAGATCTGCAGTTCCACGTATCGAGCTTCCAATCGCAAGTCCCTTTTCGTCGCTGTCGTCGTCGCCATTGGTATCGGTTGGCGTTCTTCTCTTGTTGATTTTTCGATGCTAGTATTTTTTACGGCTGTCTCGCAGGGTCTGACTCCAACCCACTAACCCAGGGAGCTGGGCTTACCTTCCCGAAAGCTATGGGTTCTGCATTGGCATTTCCTCCAACTACAGTGCTGAATAGCTAGGCTCAAGCGCCAGTCTTCGCCAGGGGTGGTGTTCTTAACGGACACCCAGGAGATAATATTTTACCTGAGCTTCCCCTTCATCCAAACTACTCTGGAATTCATTTAGTTAAGATCTACTGGATCTACCATCATTTGTGTTCACTCTGTTCAAGAAATTTCGTCACGTTGATGTCCATTAGGCATCGCAATGCTACGAGCAACTTGATGAGTATTGTGGTAATTGGACATTCCGTGAAATACAAATGGCTTCCAATACACTCTGAAGTTTGGATTTAGATATCCTACATACTGTATCATGCTTGAATTGTAAAAAAAATATTTGTGGAACGTAGTCTATAATGCAGATGAAGCCTCAGTGTACAACGATAATGCTTTTGGCACATCTATGGAATATTCCAGGCTATTCTGGAATTAGGACCTTCAAGGTCTACAGGCTCTACTCTTGTTTCTCTTCACTCTATCGGCATAATTATTTGTTTCTTAGTTCGATTGTGTCTGTTGTACCTCATAATATTACGAGTATCTCTATGTGTTGCTAGTTGGGTATCCACTGGTATATAAATGGGCCTCAATGTATTTAGAAGTTTGGGTCGCAATATCTTTTTTTTTATTTGTATTAACGAGATTTTTAGCCCTAGGCTAGTTCTTCTCGGGACCCACGCTTTACTTCCCTTCCGAAGGAAGAACTCACATTTTGCGAGTTTGTCGGGAGTGGGATTCGATCCCAGGTCCTCGGCGTGATAGTCAAGTGTTCTAACCATCACACCAGGTCCGCTTCACAGGTCGCAATATCTGTAAATCAATGGATATTGAAATTGTGGTGAGTGCTCGCCGAATGTAATCTACGCTACTCCTAAACGGTCGTTCTACAGAACTTTAGACTGCAAAGCCGAACTCCCACCAATTGTTACATCCAAACAGTCGAACCCTCGAACATCCAAAACTCTATCAGTAACATTATTTCAGGATTTTGTTGTACTCCAAGACTTCTGCCAAGAACGCCTACAGGATTTTTTCCAGGAATACCTCCGAGAAATCCTTCATGAATTTCTCCAGGATCCAGCGTGAAATCCTCCAGAAATTATTCCTGGCATTACTCATAAAATTCCTTTGGGAATTCTTGAAAAGTTTCTCCAGGATCCCTTTAAAAATTTATCTAGGAAATGCTCAAAAATTACTTCAGGAATTGCACTTGGGATTTCTCCAACAATTTATTTCGAGATTGCTCCAGAGAAATTCTCCAGGATTTTTTTTTCGAATATTTTTCAAAAAAATTTTCTTAAAATCCTGCAGAAATTGCTCCAGAAATGCCTACAGAAATCCCTCCTGGACTTCCTCCAAGAATTCTTTCAGCAATTCCTCCAAGAATTCGTTCAGGAATTCCTCCATAAATTCTTCCAAAAGCTTCTCCAGGAATTCTTCCAGGAATTACTCGACGAATTTATCCAGGAAATCCAAGAATTCCTCTAAAAGTCCCTCAAAAAAGCCCATAAGGAATTCCTCCAAGACTTTCGCCAAGAATTCCACAAAGAATCCCTCCAGGTATTTCTCCAAGAATTTCTGCCAACAATTCCTTCAAGAATTGCTTAAGGAAGTTCTCAAGAAATCTTTGGAAAATTCTTCCAGGAATTCCTCCAATAATTCCACAGAATATTCTAACAAGAATCCCTCCCAGAATTTATCCAGGAACCGTAAAACGGGGTGAATAGAAACAATGGGGCGAATAGAAACAAATAACTTATTGTAAAAAAGATGGCAATTATGTTTTAAAATTCATCAAAACTTAATTTTATTAGCTAGTTGGATGCTACTAGTGTTTCAATAAACCTTTTTTGAGATGATAATTCCGTTAATTTTTTTGTGAAAATTTTTAAAAGCAAAGTATCGATTTGGAGGCAAAAAAACTTCCGCCATTTAAATTGCGTTTTATCGATTTGGTATGTATTAACAGACTAAAGTATTTTTCAACATTCGACATTTTTTTCTTCACTAGGTGAATTATTATAATCTAGTGTTAGAGTTTTAATTGAATTAAAAGTTATTTCTGTCTTGTAATTGGAAAAAATATCGAAAATTGTTTAAAGCTGTTTCTATTCGCCCCATTGCGGGGCGAATAGAATCAAGCAACCTTTTATCAAATTAGTTAACGAAATCAAAATTAGTTTTGAATCCTAATTACAGCAAATAAAGAGGGAGGAGGGACCCAAAGTTAAGACCCTTGCAACTGACTTTATTACGCACGGTTCCAGAGATACTTGCCTAAGTATGCTGGAAGGTGTTTCTATTCGCCCCGTTTTACGGAATTCCTTCGAAAATTCCACCAGGAATTTCTCCAAGAATTTCTCCAGATAAACCTCTAAAACTTCTTCCAAGAATTCTTCAAAGAATCCCTCTAGGTATTCCTCCACAAGAATTTCACCAGGAATTCCTCCAAGAATTCCTTTGAGAAATTCCCCAAAAATTCCTCGAAGAATTCCTCTAGGAACCTGCGGAAAATCTTTCATAAATTCTTCCAAAAATTACTCCAGAGATTCTTCCAACACTCCAGTTAGCCTAGTGGTTGAGGCTTAGGATCGCCAATCCGAAGACGGCAGGTTCGATTCCCGTTCTGGTCGGGAACATTTTCTCGACTCCCTGGGCATAGTGTATCATTGTACTTGCCTCACAATATATACAAATTCATAGAATGGCAAGCAAAAAAGCCCTTCAATTAATAACTGTGGAAGTGCTCAAAGAACACTAAGTTGAAGTGAGGCAGGCCAAGTCCCAGTGAGGTCGTAATTTATGGCTTTACGACCTCAAAGAAATCTTCCGAGATTACTTTCATGCATTTTTCCAGAAATTCCTCCAGAAATTTGTCAAGAAATTTTTCAAGGAATTCCTATAGAAATGGCTTCAGGGATTCCTCCTGGAAGAATTCCTCCTGAAATTCCTTCATGAATACTTCCAGGATCCTTCAGAATATGCGATTACTCTAAGAAATCGTCCGAGTATTCTTTCAGGGATTTCCCCAGAAACTCCTCCAAACATTTCTTAATGAATTACGACAAAAAATCCTCCCTAAATTACTCCAAGAGCTTCTTCAGGAATTCCTCATGGAACTGCTTCAGGAAGCACTCCAGGAATTTTTTGATAAATTCTTTTTGAAATTATACCAGGAAATCCTCCAGAAACAGGCTCAGGAATTACACCGGAAATTTCTTCAGGAAGTCCTCCAGAATTCCTCCTATAGTATCTGTCTAAGGAAATTTATCTAAAAATTCATCTAGGAATTCCTTCAAGACATCTGCCGAATTCCTCCAGGAATACCTAAAAATTTTCCCAAGAATTCCATCAACGGATCCAACTAAGACTTCTGCCAAGAATTCCTACAAGAATTCCTTCATGAATTTCGCCAGAAATACCTCCATGGTATTCCTTCAAGAAATTGCTTCAAGAATTCATCCAAAAAATTATCCATAAATTTCTCTAAGATTCTTCAGGAAACTTCCAGAAATTCCTCAAAAAAATACTCCTGGAAAAGTCTAGGGATTACTCCGAGAATTCCTTCAAGGATTTCTGCGGGATCTGCTCCAAGACATCTTCCAAGAGTCCCTCCAAGAATTTCTCCAGGAATTACTCCAAGAATTCTGTTGAGAATTTCTCCAAAATTCCTACCAGGAATTTCTCAAAAAATTTCTCTAAAAATTCACCTTGGAAAATTTTGGTAGCATATTGTTGACGAATTCGAACAAACATCATTATTATTATTATATTTATTATTATTATATTTTATTGAAAACACTTCACCAAATAAGTTGGCATTCGTGTCCAAAACAAACGTCTTGCTAAGAGCAAAATACCTTAGGTATCTTTCAAGGACACCTTCAGAAATTCTTTCAGGTATTTCTTCAGGAACTTCTCCAGGGATTCTTTCAGGAATTCCTTCAGAAATTCTTTTAGCATTTTCTCTAGGAATACCTTCTAAAATTTTTCCTGGGATTCCTACAGGAATTCTTCCAGATTTTCCTCCAGGAATTGCTGCAGGGATTCCTCCAGAAGTTCCATCAGAAATTCCGCTAAGAACTCTGGCAGAAACTTCTTAGGGAAATTCTCCACGAATTTCTCCAAGGATTCCCCCAGGGATTTCTTCAGAAATTCCTTCAAGAATTTTTCGCTGGTCTTTTTAGAAATTTCGTCCAGAGCTCCTATAATTCAGTAACAAATTTTGAAAACGACGTATAATCAATGCTACACCATTGATTATACGTCATTTTCAAAATTTGTTACTGAATTCATCCAGTAATTGTTTCAAGAATTTCTGTAGAGATTCCTTCAGGAATTCCTCCAGTAATTCCCACAGGAATACCTCTACGAATTCCTCCAGCATTTCATCCAGGAATTGCTCCTGGACATCCTTCAGAAATTATGTCAGCAATTTCTCCAGTAATTTCTGCATGAAATCTTCTAGGGAATTCCTAAGAAATTCACAATTTTTTAGGGATTCCTCCAGGTGTTTCTCCAAATATTTCTCCAGAAATTTCTCCAGAGATTTCTTCAGGAATTGCTGCAGGGATCCCTCCAGGGATATCTCCACGAATTTCTCCAGTGATTTTCCCAGGGATTCCTCCAGGAATCCGTTCAAAGATTCCTCCAGGAATCCGTTCAAAGATTCCTCCAGGAATCCGTTCAAAGATTCCTCCAGTAATTCCTGCAAAGAATTTTCCAGGAAATCCTTTGAGAATTTCTTCAGAAATTTTCCAGGAAATTCTCCAGTCATACCTTTAAAATTTTCTAGAGATTCTCCAGGAATTCCTCCAGAGAGTCCTCCAGGAATTGCTTCAGGGATTCCTCCAGGGATTTCTACATAAATTTCTGCAAGGATTTCTCCAGGAATTCCTCCAGAAATCCCTCTAGAATTTCTTCCAGGAATTACCTTAGGATTTTTTTTTCATGAATTACTCCAGAAATTTCTGCTGGACATCCTTCAGAAATTATGTCAGCAATTCCTGGAATTTCTCCAGGAAATCCTTCTAGGGATTTCTTTAGGTAATCTTCAGGGATTCCTCCAGGCATTCCTCCAGAAATTCCTCCTGATATCTGTCTAGGAATTGCTTAAGGGACTCTTCCAGGGATTTCTCCATGAATTTCTCTAGGGATTTTCCAAGAGATTTACTCAAGAAATCCTCCAGAAATTCCTCCAAGATATTTTTCAGGTAATCATCCTAAAACTTCTCAAGGGATTTTTTTTCTGAAATTTCTCCAGGAATTGTTCCAAGAATTCATCATGTAATTTCTCTAGGAATTCCTGCTGAGTCTCATCCAAGAATTGCTCCAGAAATTCCTCCAGGGATTTCACCAGGACATTATTCAGAAGTTCCTCCAGGCATTCCTCCGCGATTTTCTCTTAAGGTTTTTCCAGGAATTGCTTCAGGAATTTATCCAAGAACTCCTCCAAGAATTCCTTCGCAGATTTCTTCAAGATTTCTTTTAAGAATTTCTCAAGAGATTCTTCAGAAATCGAGTAGTATTTGAAGATAATTTAACCCTCGTTTGGCATTAGGGTCATTTTTTTTATCCAAAACATACACTATGCCAGCGAGCCCAACGCTATGCAATAGGAAGGTTTAAAAGAAAACATATAGGAACCAGGAAATTATCAAGGGATTTTTTCAGGAATCCCTCCAGCAGTTTCTTCAGAAGTTTACTCAGAGATTCCATTAGGAATTCTTACAATAAGCGAGACAATAAGTCCCCCAGGAATTTTTAAAAGCAACACACATTCCACAAAAGAATCACGGCAGCGCAGGTTTTGGTTTCATAGAAGTAACTGTGACTTACTTTAAGCACATAAGTACTTACATGCTCAAATGCTTTCAGATATTTTTCCAGGGAACCCTTCAGAAATTCACCTGGGGAAGACTGTTTCAGAATTTCTCCCAGAGATTCCTCCCAGAATTTCTCTAGGAAATGAACCAAGAATTCTTCTAGGAATTCCTGCTTAAATGAATCCCAAGATTTTTTTTTTCAAAAAATCCATTATTCCAGAGTTTTCCGGAAATACCTGCAGGAAATTCTTCAAGAATGTATCCAGACCTAGATCCAGACATTCCTTTCAGGAATTCTCACATGTATAACTCGAGGGTTTACTCCAGTGATAGTTTCAAGGCTTTTGCGAGAATACCTTCAAAAGCATTGCCAAGGACCCTTCCGGGAAGACATAGTATGTATTTAGAAAAAAATCTTCGGACAGGTTTCCATTATGTTGTACTAGAAAAAATGTTGAAGGAAATCATGAAGAAAATTCGGGGTTAGTCCTCAAAAGAGTTTCGTAATTCCTAAAAGAATTTAGCTATTATTTCTTACGAATGTGTTGTTGATATTACAAGAGATATAAACAAAAACATCTGAGTTCCAAAAGAAATTAATAAAAATCCTAAATCTTCCAGAAATTGACCACCGCAACCAGCACCACGTTGATTTGTGTAGAACAGGCGAGCTTTTTTCAAAGTATTGCACAAAATGCAATAACGTTACTGTTAAAGGGTTAAATAATGCTTTTAAAATAGAATGCTATTATATTTTATTTCATCGTGTTGCGTTTACTTACGTTAGTAGGTACAGATTTTCTAAGGGTGCTTGCCGAAAAGCTGGCTAAGACCTTGAATCGTATCACATAGTTCATACATATAAATAAAATATACTGCCTCAAGTAAAACAAATAACAATACAATTATTTTTTTAATGTTTCAATTAATGCTAATTTTTTGAGAAATTTGTGTAAGAATAAAACCCCTGGGAGAAATTCTTTAGAAATTCATGAAAAAATTTCTAATCAAATCCTTGGAGAAGTTTCTAGAGGATTTCTTAAACTTTTGTTTGAAGGTATCTCTGGAAAACTTCTTAAAAGCCACTGTAGAGATATTCCTGAAGGAATTCCTGGCTATTTTTTTTTCGAAAGAAAAACATGAAAGTTTTTCTTAGAAATTTCTGGTAGAATCTATGCAAAATTTTTTTTTTTTGTTTTTTTTTTTGTTTTTTTCTCAGGAGAAATACCGAGGCAAACCAGCCTAGAGCTGAAAGCCTCGAAAATAAAGCTTATAATAATAAAAACCAAGAGAAATTTCTGAAAAAAAAACCACTGATGAAATTCTATAGAAACCCGTTGAGGAATTTCTGAAAAAAAAATCATGAAAGATCTTCCAAAAGACTCCTTGAAAAATTTCTTATAGAACCCCAGGAATAGCTTATGATGAAATTGCAGAAGAAACTTCTGTAGGAGTCCTTAATTATATGAAGGAGTTGTTGCACTATTTTTAAAGAAATCCATGGAGAAATTACTGAAGAAAATTATGCATGGTTTCTCAAAAGATTTTTTTGAATACTTTTTGTGCGGAACATCGATTTTGTGAATAATAATCAGGTAGATTGAATTCCTATTATACTGTAACCTGTATTTAACGCCGTTTGATTTTAAATAACCATCGCATCGTATCTGCAGTAGACACTTCCAAAAATGAATGTCAGATTTACAATTGAATCGAAATGGATCAAAGAGAACCATAATAAATTGCTGCAGGAAAAGAGCTCCAAAAAGATCAAACAGGAGATAATTGCCCGATGATTTGCATCTTCGAACCTCGTCACAGTTCAGCTCCGAATAGGAGTTAAACTTCATGTCCAGACACCAGCAGTGCTTGCGTGCAAGAAAGAGACTCGGGTTTGCTACTCTAGCGTGAAGCAGCAAATCCTGAAAGCCAATGATTGATTTTTAATTATAGAATTCCAGCTGGATGGTATCGTCATAACAATCAATAGGTTCCATATAGTATCATGTATTCAGGTGAAGTTGTTCTCATTCAACCAGATGTTCTGTTTCAAGAACATTGTACTGAAGGAATGATACTCCTTACCGAGAGTAAATCAAAGCACCGACCGTGTCGTCAGGGGACGAATCTGTCCCAAGTAGAGGTGAGATGGGAATCTCCACGACACGAAACACCACTTTAGTCCAACTGTGCAAGCCGAGAGCAGCAATGGAAGAAACGTCCCTCGGGGAAACTCTGGAGGAAAATAGTTTCCAGCAAGTTTCTTTTCTCTCTCTTTCTATCTCAACTCCAGGGAAAAAGTATAGAAGAAGTTTGGCCGTTCGACATGAGGCCGGGGAAAATCGATTCAATTGTTTTCGGATGTAGCAACAACGCGGCTGGGGACTTGTTAAGTGAGAATACACGACGCGGGCGGCGGCGGCGGCGTGGAAGAAACCCGAACGAGAATTTCCAGGTTAATGGCTTTGAAGGCCTTGTTGCGTAACATCTTTGCCGTTTGTCTTCGATTCTTTCATAACTCTTTTGAGAAGGTGTTCAATATGTGTAATTTCACAGGACTGTTATAGGGGTGTAATTCATTTGATAATCAACAACCTCACTTCCGAGGATAATGATTGACAAGCGCTCAATCCAATTACTCACACCTTTAGTTGACTTTTTCCGCAGAACTCAAACGAAATGTTGTCATTCGTCTCTGAGAAATATCAATCCTCCAGATAATCGCCGCTGGCACCGGGTCGCCTCTTTGGCGACTCTCGCGCATGACGCAAAGGTAATTAGAGTCCGCGCGCTCAATGAAAGTGTATCTCCACATCGCACACGAATGCTCTGTTCACATTAATTATTCGCTGGAAATGGGAAATATGTCAACCAGTTTTCCCAAGTAAAATAAATGTCTTCGCCTCGCCTTGCTCCACCCAAAGCGCTTGTGAGCCAGCAGCAAGCCATCGCACTGTGATCGGTTGTCGTCGTAGGTCGCCGGGTGATTTATCCACATAAAACCCCAATAACTCTCATCCACGGTGAATCCGGAGCACGCGATGCATCGTCGTCGCGAAAGTGCATCTCTTCCAATAACGGCGACGAATACAACGACGCGACGACCACGATCAAGGGTGGTGCATCATCTAGATTAGACTGATTTACGGCATCGAAAGCAAGTGCGCGCGCGCTCGCACAATTCCTCTAGTGTTCCCATCAACCGAGATTTATGGCAATTTCTGAACAAACAACATTAAGGGGCACAGTAAAAAATTAAGGAGGAAAAAACACTCGATATTTTTGGTAATACTTAACATGAGTTCAGATATCCGTATCAGCTCATTCACCATCGCTGGACTCATTCACGGTTCTCATAGAAAAATCCTACAACTTTCTATTTTTCTTTATCTTTATTAACGCAATTTTAAACCCGGGGCTACACAGCAAAAAAAATATGAAAGTTAAACAGCACGTAAAATGAAGATCAACTGAAATTTTGCGGAAGAAAATCACCAGCATTCAAAGTCAGCCGAGCAGCCCGCTGCTGGTCAGACGGCTTGTTTACAGATTTTGAAGCATATTCGCTTTAAATTTACATGCATCTGCATTAATCCATGCCAGCCACTCTCCGTCATCAGCTAATCGAACGGCTGCTCGCAGCTGTGGCAGTTTTCCTCGTTGTCTCTCTCAGTACTCTCTGCAGCAGCCTAAGCAGGTCGACAATTCGTGCATTATGGTAGAAGCAGTTTAACTTTGACTGTTTGCTATTCAACAAGATGAGATAGCCGAGAGAGCTCGGGCGTGCTACTCACACCCCGAGGATTTGTGTTCAATTTTCTCTCGGAGCTCAATTTTACTTTGTATTTTCTACTGCAATGTAATTTTAAGATCGCACAAAATTTTCCTTCATATATGACGGGGTCCTTTTGTGTTACATTCGATCCGTCATAATTTTACAGGTTTTTTCAAACTGAGTAGTTCATCTCTGGACCCACGTTTTACTTCCCTTTTGAAGGAAGAACTCACACTATGCGAGTATCTTGGAAGTGGGATTCAATCCCAGGGCCTCGGCGTGATAGTCACATGCTTTAACCATTAAACCTGGTTCGCTCCACAACTTTATAATTATGAAAAATGCAATACAATTGGGTATTTAAAATTTGGAAAATTTATTCTTTTTTTTTTAAATTTTATCCCAAGGAAAGGAGCACCTTTTTCTGAGCAACTGTGATTCTTTTTTAGATTTTCAGTCCTACTTTATTTTGGTACTCAGAATAAATTTCTAAGAGATCTTTGGTATCGCTAGGCAACTGTTTCTCAGCTCCTTCGCTCAGTACAAATATCTCCCACGTGAACTTCAAATTGATTTCTCATAGGTCACGGGCAACAAAATTCATGAAAATTCTTTTACATTAAATATATAAACATTTTTTTTTTAAATTTAAGAACCCAATTGCAGGTAGTTTCAAAATTTCATGAAATGTGATGGCTACTGAGCTTTTTACTCCAGCAAAGGAGTCAAAAAATGGCTAGGGTTTTCTCAAAATGCAATATAGCTCATAAAAGAAGAGTGAATATTTAGAAATTTTGGAATACATGCTTGAAAGTATTTCAAATATCTTTTTTATATTTTTTTCGATATTTCTAAAACTCAATCCTTCTTAAATTTCCTAAAATTTCAAATAGTTTGTCAAATTTTCCATCTATTTCTTTTCTTTTTGGTGTAACATTCTAACTTTGAAAAAACCTGCTTCACTGTTTTCACTTCCACTGTTATTAACTGAGGTCTTTCTCTAGGATTGATGCATTTGTATATCGTGCGTTCTTGCTACATACAGAATACCCGCGGGATTATCGCTGGTTATACCAGCCCACCAATTTTCCCTATACTACCAAAATCGATATTTCATGTGATTTTTTCGAAAATTTTAAGAATTTTCTAAAAAAATTACAAATTTTTTAACAGGAATTAAGATTGGTATGAGTCGTTTCAGCATATTGTGAAACTTTTGATCAAATTAAAAAAACAAGCAAACAAAATCTGTATGTTTTGTTGAAATAAAATCATCTAAATATCTCGTTTTTTTTTCAAAAGGTCCTGAGCAACAGAATTTATTTTCGAATATTTTAAGTTATATCCAAATATGTATACAGTCAGGTTTTTTTTTACGCGAGGGATACGTAACATTTTGTATGTTCCATTTCAATAAGTAAAAGTAAATATTTTATATGTCATTATGACAAAGGAAGAAACTCGATTAATGGAGGTTTCGGGCAATATAGGCCGTTTTGTAAATCTAATGTCCAAACACATCTCGAAATATCTGTTTTACATATTCATGTTTTGAGATTTAAGGATTTTTCAACCGATTTTTTTTTTTTGCTACTGTCGACTCCAAGAATACATTGCTTGATCTACATATATATTGGAAAATTGGAAGTTTTGCGTTTAAACTTTCTGTAATTTTTGGTGAAAATTTAAACTTCATGCACTGTCTGAACCAGATAATATTTACGCCATAAATCTGAAGGTTCAAGCAGCATTTTGGGCATTTTAGCAAAAAAAAAACAAAATTTGATTGGAGAAGGTACTCTATTTTGGATTTTTTTAAAATATCTCTGTGAAATATACCATTTTGTGGCCTGAATATTTCAAAAAATAAAACCAAAGCATTGAAAAAAAATCGTATAAAAAACTATTGTTTGAAACAGTTTTTTACACAACTTTCTAAACAAAAAACAGTAAAAAAATAAAATAACATGGAAAATAGACAAGATATTAACACAAATTCAGAAAATTTATAAAATATTCTACTTTTCTTCTAAATAAGGGTGCTTCTGTTTTACGGATATTTCAAAACTCATAATAGAAAAGTGCTGTCATGGTAAAACTAGAGCTGGTTACCCAAAGTTTCCAAATTCCAGCGCCCCATATGTTTTTTTAATAATTCAAAAGTTATTGCAGGAACCCTTTTCATGATTTCAGTAAGAATACTCCAAGGATACCTCCGGCATTTTTTTTAATTTCCTTCCGATTTTTTAGATTTTTTCTGGAATTCCTCTAGATATTCCTCACTGCGTTTCTCCAGTTTTCACCCAGCCATTCCTTCAAAAATTCAACTCCTACAGAAACTCCTGCGTAGATTGCAGAGGAGTTCCTCTTGTGATTTTTTCAGAAGTTCATCCAGTTCCCTAAATATTTTTTCCAGAGATTGCACTATAGACTTCCCTTGAGATTCATTGAGACCGTTTTACAGGGATTCTTTCGGATTTTTTTCGGTTGGCCCTTCATGAATGCTTTCAGAGATTCCTTAAGGGATTCTTTTAGAAATCACTTCCAGATTTATTTCTTGTCCATTCTCCAGAAATTCGTCATGGAATTTCTGCAGGGCGTTGTCCAGACTTCAAGCATATTTTCAGATTCTTTCGGAAAAAAATCTTTAGAAGTTAAAGGACTCTAAACTAAAGGAAACTATTCAGATTTTTTTTTCAGAAACTCCACCAGGTTTTTTTTCTTGATTTCATCCAAAAGTTTCCCAATAAAATATTCTAGGGATTCCTCTAGCTAGAGCCATCTCAAGGAATTCCTCCAGGTATTTTCCAGAGGTTACTTCTCCAAAGACTACTTCAGATTTCTTTCAAAATATTTTCTCGAACTCTCCAGATGTATCTCCAGGAAATCCTTTAAGTGATTCTTGAAATATTTTTCAAATGTGTTTTGTATAATTTCATGAAGCACTTCGGTAAAATCCGTGAAGCAATATCTGAAAGAATTCGTGGAGGAATGAATCTCTGGAGGAATCCCAAGTGGTATTTCTGAAAAAAAAAAAAAACGCAGGAGCAGTACCAAAAGGAAACCTTCTAGAAATTTTGTTCAGTAACTCCTGACAAAATTTTCCAAGGGATTGCTGGAGCCGCCCGTGGAAGAATTTCCAAAGGAATCGCAGATTTTTTTTTTTTTGAAAAAGTTCCAGATGAATTTCTGAAATAATAATCCATGGAAGAATTTCTGATGCAATTTCTTGTAAGCATTCGTAGGAATTCCTTAAACTAATGACTTCCAGAGATTCCGGAAATATTTCTGGAGAAATTTCTGAAGAAGTTTCAGGAAAAAAAAATCTATGGTGGAGCTTCAGAAAGAACGGTGGAAGTAATTTTTGAAAAAAATCTTATGTCTAATTACTGTAGAAATCTTTGAAGATGTAGAAAAGCCCAGGAGGAACAACTGAAATAATTCCTGGGGAATTCCAGAAGCATTCCTAAAAGGTGTTGCTTAAGAGTAATACCTGAGAAAACAGCTTGAGAAACCCTTGTTCAAATCGCTTTTGGAACTATTGGAAAACTAGCTGTCCCAGCAATCATTGTATTGCTGAATAAGCTGTAGTGGCTTGACATCTGTTGAGTTCATAACAGCACCGTACTCTAGATTGATTTCATTTAGATCATGTTGATTTTTTTTCCAGCTCATTTAGTATCTGTACTGAATAAATTTTCGTACTTTTTTACTTGATTTTCGTAACATTTTCTACTTATAAACACGGCCATTATGAATACGAATTGATCGAATGCAGTGCAAGAGTCATGCTGATCGGTTAACCCGTTTGTGAGTTTTGTTACCTCAAAGAGAATTCAAACTCATTTTTTTATATATCTGTAGAAGATTTTTAGATGAATTTTTGAAAGAGTCCCTTATCAAAATTCATGGATTTACTGAAAAAAATACCCGGAGGAAGTCGTAGTATTTTTAAAGGAACCCTAGTAAAATGTCTAGAAAAACACTTGAACTTCTGTAACATTCAATGGAAAAATCTCATAAGAAATTTCAAAATAGATTTTTATAATAGTTTCTAGGAAAAACTTATAGGTACAGAAATTCCTGAAAGCAAATTTATAGAAAATCCTGGGAGTATTTACTGGAAATAAGAGGAACTCCTGGAAGAATCTCTGTCTTTATGAATTTCTGCAAGAATCTGTGGAATGAATACCTAATCGGAGTCATGGAGAAATTAAATGAAGAATCTTTGAATGAATTTTTAAAGAAATCGATGGAGTTCCTAGAAGAATCTTTTGAACTATTTTATGAAGGAATTCCATGAAGGAGTTTCTGAATGGGATCCTGACTAGAAAATTATTTCAAGTTTATATCATATTGTGTTATGATGTTATAATATATTGAAAAATATCTTATTATGTTATATAAACTAGATGCAGGATGATGTTATAATAACTAAAACTGTTACAAAAGTTACTCTGGTCTAATCAAGATAATAACCTATTTTGGCCCATATAGCCGAGGCGGTAAACGCACGGGTATTCAGCATGACCATGCTGAGGGTGACGGGTTCGATTCCCGGTCGGTCCAGGATCTTTTCGTAAAGGAAATTTGCTTGACTTCCTTGGGCATAGAAGTATCTTCGTGCCTGCCACACGATATACGCATGCAATATGGTCATTGGCAGAGGAAGCTCTCAGTTAATAACTGTGGAAGTGCTCATAGAACACTAAGCTGAGAAGCAGGCTTTGTCCCAATGAGGACGTTACGCCAAGAAGAGGAGAGAGAGGAACCTATTTTGTTATAATCAGATCAAATTCATAACAAAATGTGATATGAATTGAAGTTTCAGGATTACTAGTTTCTATCAAAATATGGTACAATTTAGTAACATAATTTTCTAAATGTCGAAGAATAATAACTTAATTATATTAAAATGAGTGATCAAACAAAATTTATAACAAAATATTATATAAATTAGTTATAATTTTTTTGAAAACACCAAGGATGTTGAACATAACTATATCACAATGAGTTATAAATATCTTGATTTATTATGATTATGTTATACTTTTGTTTTCTAGTCGGGAAATGTCTAGAAATTACGTCACACTTTGATGACGGACGGAAGATCAGACCAATAAACAAATTTCAGAGATCCCATACAAAAAGTTTAACATATGTGGGAACGGGAGTTGAAAATGAAATTTTTTTACATGACGCATTTTATGGGATTTCTTGTCAATAGTAACTTTAGAAGAAATCCATAGAAGCTCCTCTATGGAAATTCTTAAGGCATAACAAAAAAATATTAATGTAAGAATATTTGGAAGATGTTTTGAAGACATCCCGGAAAAAAAATTATGTAGCAATTCTAAACTATTGATTTCCTAAAAATAAAAATGCTATAAAAACGTATAGAATCTGTGGAAGTTTTAGAAGGAAAATTCTGAAATGATCCATAGAGGAACTTCTTAAGCATGGAAGGTTTTCTGAAAACATCTCTAAAAAAAGACACTACACCGTCTTCAACCAAAGGTTGCACAGACTGAAATTCCTTAAGGTTCCTCTAGAGGGAGGAATTTTAAAAGAAATTTATGGAATCAGTGCAAAACAATCTAAAAGGAGTCTATGGAGGAATCTCTACAAGAATTCCGAAAAAAAAAAATTCCTATATTATATTGAATATTCGGTATCCACGTAACCAATAAGCATATAGACAGGCCGTATTTCAGCATTATATCTACATTTCACCTGCATACTGCTTAATTGTAGCAGTTCAGCTGCTGAACTGTACAACATTAGCAACTGAACCGCAACTGAAAATGTGACAGCTGTTGCGTAGCATTTTAAATGCACGATCTTTTCTTCAAGCAAAAAAACTGTCCAGCTCCTCCGAAACTGTTTTGAAGTAGTTTTCAAACCGTTTTGAAGCGCAGAGTGCAGAAAATATAAAAAAGAGAGAGATAGAGAAGACAGCGAGAGAAGAAGTGTGGAATTCTACTCATTTATTCGTTTTAATTTTCGATACTCTGAGAGATAAGTATCCGCAAAAGTATGTGTATGTCCAGGTCGTGTGCGTTCACGACGAACAACAGTTCTTGGTCGTGACCATGTTCGTCCAGTATGTTTTGTTCGCTTCGCAATATTTTTAGATGCATAACCTGTGCATAATTGTGTTTAAAATCTTGCTAAGGTTTAAAAGCGGTGAAACAGTTGAAAAAAGAGCGAACTCTCCGGGGATGCAACCGCAAACTTTGTGGAAGATCTCGTCGTCAGTTTGTTTGTGGATTTCCATCGAAAATTTCTCCATGAATTTCTTTGAAAATTGCAATGAATACTCTGCGAATCATGAGAGGAATTTTCACGAATATTTCCTGAAATTTCTTTGGAGATTGGCTTATAAATGAATTCAATAATTTCATTGAAAATTTCGCTTGTGACTTCTGCGGAAATTGTCTAATGTCTAATACATTTTTTTAAATATCCATAACTTAAAAAAAAAAGTCTTTAGCGTGTTCTTAAAAAATCTCCCAAAAGTCCGTCCAGGCTTTCATATAGAAGAGGTTGCGTCAGAACTTTCTCCGGATTTTTTTTTTCTAATATCGCTTGACTTTTCTCAACAAATCGCTTTAGAGATGTTTTTCTTTGACTCTTCAGAAGTTCCTTTAAGAAATGTCCAACGATTTCTCCAAGCAGCATTCCGCAAAAGAGTAATCCAGAAACTTAACAATTTTCTTCAGGTTTTCCTTCAGCATTTTCTCCTAGGATTCTTCCTGCGATCTTTCTTCAGATTTCTCCAAGAGTTCCTCTTCTAGGAACACTTCAAAATATTTTGTTTGAGTTTTCTTTTGACATCTCTTTAGAAATTCTTTAGGGTCTCCTGTTAGCTTTGCGGTAAAGGCTACGGATTGCCAATCCGGAGACGGCGGGTTCGATGCCTATTCCGGTCGGGAAAAAAATCTCTACTCCCTGGGAATATAATTGTACTTGCCTCACAATATACATATTCATGCAATGGCAGGCAAAGAAAGTCCTTCAATTAATAACTATGGAAGTGCTAAAAGAACACTAAGTTAAAGCGAGACCAGCCAAATCCCAGTGTGGACGTAGAGTCATAAAGAAGAAGAAGAAGTAGAAGAACAACAAAATCTTTAAGGGGTTTCTCAATGATTTTGTTGGGAGTTTTCCAAGAATTTCGTATTAGTCGGTAATCCGATTTTTGAATGAACTTTTTCATATTGCGCGCAAACCCCAAAATTTTATTTCCACCTTTGGCTTTCCGCGCCGAGAACCCAGCGCCAGATTCGGCGACAAAGAAACATGACAGCCGTCGCTGGAAAGTTGGCAATCCTGATATTTGACGGCGGTCACCCGTTAACTGTGGGAGTGGATTGTTGTCAAGTAAATAGAGCATTTAGCTGAAAAGGCGTTTGTATTAGGTTATTGGTGACAGATTTCTTGCTGTGTTAGTGTGAAATTCGGTGATTTGCTGTACCGCGTAAGCTTTCGCTGGAAGAGAATGTCATCTTATCAAGCGAAGCAAGGAAAATTTTCAATGATAAATGCAATATTTCTGAGGTTATTTCTGGCTCTCACGCCCCAAAAATCATACCTTTTTGTTTTCAAAAACTCGACCAATATAACAAGTATCTTGGCTCTAAGTAACGTCGCAGCTAGCGTCGAAGTTTTCATTTATTTTTTTTACAGTGCCGATGAAATATAAACATCCCGCGGTCCGAGCGCAAACGGCACACAATTTAATCAACACCCTGAAATGAAAATCCTCTCATGCCAAAACTTTGTCCCTGCATCATCGTCTGACCGGGTGTTCCCAGTTTTTTCCCAAGTGCTCCCTCGGGAAATTTATTGCCACAGGAAACATAACGCTCGCGCGTAGCGTCGTGGCCACTAGAAATCTCTCATCGCTAGTGAACGAGTGATGTTCGTTCGCGTTTCACTCCGTTTCATCATCATCGACGCTGCTGCTGCGAGCGAGCGAGTGTCGTTGCCAACGAATCACTCACTCGAGAGTCGCGAATAAATTTCATTTTCATTCAATGTTACAACATTGACCCGATTAACCAATCATTCGAATCGCAACCGCGACGACTACGGCGCGGCGGTGACGACGACAATCAAACAAAGGTAGCCAGCTCGCACGCTGAATCGTCTCTCTCTGTAGTTGATTGGTTGTAGGTACTGTGTACTGATTGAGTTGGAATCAACTCTGAGAGCAAGACTTGACGAAAATGCAATCATGCGATGCAGCGTCGATGTCAGCGACGACTCTGGCTGCGAATCGAATGCGTTCATAGTGCGCAATAGTATCTACTGGTACCAACAGCGACCAACAACGCGCGCCTATCACAGCCGGAGAATCTCCGGTGGGGTCTGCTTCAGTGGGGAGGGTCAGACTCGTGCGTGCGATGTTCGATTATGGTTTACAATCGTCGTGGCGCTACGGTGCGCTGGCTAGCAAGCTTGCAGGGCCGGGGACTAATGTGTGATGATCTTTGATCTGGTGGCGACTCCAGCGATATCAACGCATGTTAATCTGGGGTGCAACGAATGCATATTAAATGGCGCTACATACTCTCTCAATTGACAGCAACTGGCATCGCGTAGTTGGTTGGGATTGGCCTCAGCGTATGACGTATGTATGAGAGACGGAACCTAAGATTGGATACAACCGCCATAAACCGGAGTCACGATGATCTAATTGAGATACACGTCAAAGTCTAGCTCAAAATTGCATTCGTCATGTTCCGTGCGAGTCCACCTGGTAGCTTAGCCAGGTAGGTAGGCAGACAGATAGAATCAAACGATTTAATGCGCAATTAAACACACCAAACAGCTTTTTGGACTCTCAAGACAAGACACAGGTGCTGGCTGCCGACCGACGAGCATGTATTCATTCGGTTCGGTTGGCTCGTGCTCGTAAAATCTTTAAATCTGCATTTAGGAAAGACAACCTCTCCAAAGAAGGACGTTTAGCTATCCGAGTCACTTCAAAGACCTACCAATGCGCTTACAGCAGTCACTGGATGGACGTGAACCGGACATTCGAATGAATCGGTACGCAAGTAGACAAGCAGAAACAACAGTTGAAAGAAGATCTGTAGTCTAGTCAAAAACGTGGCTTGTGGCCAGCTGAAGACGCTTTGGAATGTGTGCATTAGCGTGGGACACAAAAAGACATTTTACTCCTGTACACTTTTCGAGTTCCATTTTGGTCCCATATCAACTGTGCAAAATTTCAGATCGAGTGGAAAAACTATATTTTAGCGCCAGCCATTTTAAGTTTTCATACGATTTAGTATGGGGAAAATCACTGTTTCAAAGAAAAATCGCCACAGGTTGCCCCTCAACCCCTAAAAATAAATCTATGAATGATTTCTGTTGGAAATTTTACAAAGAACCAACCCTCCGAAGACCGCAAAGCGATCTGAGGCATGTGGAAAAAGTTATTGACTGAAAACCGAATGGCATGCAAACGCTGTTTAACATGTAAGGAATAACAATAAATAATAATCTCTCGTTATTTTATCGATCGGGTGAGGCCTTATAGCTTTTTCCACGAACGTCGCATTGATTTGCTGTCTTCGGAGGTCTGATTCCTAGTGAAGTATTCTACAGAAATCATTCGTCGACTTATTTTTAGGGACCCAGGGGTGACTCCTAGCGATTTTTCTTTGCGGGAGTAAAATTTCCCCATAGTAAATCTATGAAAAACTAAGAATGGCGGGCACTAAAATATAGTTTTTCCGATCGATCTGAAATTTTGCACAGATGATATGGGACCAAAGTGGAACTCAAAAAGTATACAGGAACTTGAGTTTTTCCATTTTTTGTATTTTCCCATATAAACCGTGTACCAGGCTAGTGTGCATCGGGTGCTCCACGACGGGGTTTGGCTGTTGTTGCTTTTTTGTTAGTTATGACTACGACACAACACTCTAAACTAGGTAGATAGCTATGAGCTCGACACAGGCAAGGCGATGTCGAAAAAAACGGAGACAAACACGGACACGAAGCAAAACAGTTTGGCAGTAGGAACACGATTTTGGCATTTGTCTGACTGGGGTTTTGAGCTACTAGGTACTGAGAGATAGAGAGAGAACGATAAACATTCAGGACCCCAGAGACACGTACATATAGTACACACACATACTGGAGAAATACATATGATGACGATGATATATGTTATTCCATATTAATTTTGATTGGAGAAAATCTCAGTGATTGTAACTTCAGAATCTTAAACAGAAGATGCTTTCGATTCACTAATGATCACCACGGTCTGACAATTAATTTTGCCCAGTTCCAAAATTCACGATTTAAAACTCATAAATCCGAAGATTTGGCCCTTCCAAGAAAAGATGAAAGAAGCATTGATTTAAAATTTTGGAAAATCAAAAAAAAAATGTCGGGGTTTTACGATCACCTTTTTGTTTATATGTTTGAATGACCCCAAACTTTTAGCTGATACATTATATTGAAAGGTGACCCAAAACTTTTAATCGGAAGTGTATACCCCAGACAACCAGAAGTCGCCTAAGGATGCACGCAGTACATCGTATAAAGTACTACAGATACTCTTCGATATATCGTACAAATAAATCTTTCTATTTGTACTTTATATCGAAGTGTATGTTATATCGAAGCAGAGACATTTTTCATATTTTTTATGCTAGTGTTGATGAATTCGACGTGAAATTAACCCCAAATTATGATTTCGGTGAAATTCACATAACCAATAATAAAAGACATGAGTTTTCACGAAAAAATCATTTCGTTTTTGTGTTTCAATATAACGTACATTTTGCTTCGATACAACGTACACTGAATTTTTCCCTAATTTGCATCAATTCTGAGTAACAAGGCTAATGTTGCAGCAATACATTGATTGTGTTTTCGTAGTTTATCTGAGGGATATTAGTGGAAAAAAATATAAAATTTTCGAATGTTGTACGTTATGTCGAAGCAAAATGTACGTTATATCGAATTCGTTATATCAAGAGTACGCTATATCGAGGGTACGTTATATCAAAGATTACCTGTTTGTTGATTTACTATCGCATATACACAGATTCCCAAATTTTCTAAAAAACATTGATATAAACTTATGGCAGTATCGCTGGAAATTGGGTCGACCAAATTTTAAGATGAGAGCAGCAATTTAACCTTTTTTTCTATTAGCTTTCAACTGCTTTTTACCGAACTTGGCTTAAAAATCTAGGAAAAAAGTTATTAAGTAAACTAACTCTTGATGTCATCGGCCAAAAGTTTGGGGTCACTATCGTAAAACATGGATAAGCGATTTGTTGATATCTTGGTCATCTTTCTTCCATTTTAATTCTTCTTGGCTTATTTGAAACATAATGAATGGTACTTACTGCATATAGACATTGAACCACACATATTTGTTAAAATTTACATACTAAAACATAACGTAGAGTTGCCTCATTTTTTTAAATGCGTTGAAATGTGTTAACATTACATAACATTTTTATATATAAAAATCGTTGGATACGTTATATTAAAGACATCTATCGCAAATTTAGTTAATTATCTTTGAAATGAGCCAAAAAGAATTAAAATTGAACTATATATGACGAAGATATCACCAAATCAGTTTTCCATGTTCTACGATAGTGACCCCAAACTTTTGGCTGACGCATCACATGGTGGGGTCACCCCTCACCAAACTTTTGGTCGATGACAGCAAGAGATAATTTACTTAATAACATTTTTCCTAGATTTTTCAGTCAAGTTCGGTAAAAAGTAGTAGAAAGCTAATAGGAAAATTGTTATATTGCCGCTCGCATCTTAAAATTTGGTTGACCCAATTTCCAGCGACACTGCCGTAAGTTTATATTCATTTTTTAGAAAATTTGGAAATTTTGGGTTAAGTTTACATACACATAATTTTTAAAAACTTTCACCCAAATCATGTTCAAAGTTACTTTGACTTATTATCTTTCGAATGAAACCTAGGATTTTGAAATCGGAAGCAAATTGACGGAGATGTGGGCCTAAAAAAATTGACATGTTTTTGAGGGAGTGACCCGAAACTTTTGATCGGGAGTGTACCTATGATGTTATATTTTGAACTTATTGCGATGCATATGGTGAAGTCTCATTAGAATATGAATCAATGTTCATAAGGTATGACTACATCGTAGCCAACAAAATTCTGTTGTTTCATTGCGATGAGTTCGACTTTTTCGAATAAATGTGCGAATTAACTCGCAAAGTGTCAAATGAACTCGCATAATAAAGAACTGCGGGGTGATTGTTCGACTTCTATTAATACTTTTGTTACAAAGCCAGTTTTTCTCGCGTTGGTGTCCGAATTAAATCGCATAGATGTAAAAACCTACTCGTTACAGAGTGCATACAAAATCGCATAAGCTTATGTTGACATTCTGCGATTCGATGTGTGATAACATTGAAAGAGCTGCTGTTGGGCTGTGGATGCAGTACCAAAAAGCTACAAGAAAGTGAACAGTCATCATTACAATTACATAAGGTATGTATGCCCCCATCAGTAATCTCATGCTCCCATATTCATCCTATTCCAAAGCAAGCGATTACGGCGCCGATTGATTGGGGGGATTGGAAATGGCAGCCACATGTATAACCTTCGCGTACCCAACGTCTATTTCGGATGATTTTCGAATCTTGAATCAGCTATGAAAAAGACATTTCCCAACCGATTTCGAAGTCAATTGCATTCGCTCCAGGTTTGTCCAAATTGTCAAGGACTACTATACGGAACCGGTTCACCCATCCGTTCCAGAGTTATTCCAGATTCCGTTGGGGTCATGACCGGCCGGAAAATGACACATCAATGCATTTTACTCTGAATCTATAGTTATTTTGGAAATTTGCACATATTATACGCCAGGAATACAGAAACTATATAACTGCAAGGAACCATTGACTGGAAATGACACAATCAAGCAGTCTCATAAACCGGAAATGTCCCGGGTGCCCCAGGGATGTGGCCAAAGTGGCCATTCCAGCAACATTGTCAGAATCATTCATGCGGCACCTCGAACTTCATGAATTGTCGAAACATGAAGAAAAATAGTCCTTCCACGCTCATAAGACCCCTCGGGAACAGCCTGGCCATACCCAGAATGTTCCGAGTGCCCCCAGGGATGTGACAAAGGTGGTCATTCCCACAATATTATCAAAATCAATCGTGCGACACCTCTATCTTCATGATTTGTTGGAACCTAAAGAAAAATAGCCCTTCTAGGCCCTTATGGCCACTTGGGACCGGTCTGGCCATACCCGGAATGTTCCGGATGCCCTCAGGAAAGTGGTCATTTCTAAAACATAGTCAAAATCAGCCGTGTGACACCTCAAACTTCATGATTTGTCGAAACATGAAGGATAATAGTCCATTTAGGCTCGCATGACCCCTTAGAGTGGTTCTGGCCACAACCGAAATATTCCGGATGTCCCCAAAAAAGTGGACGAATTGGCCATTTCCGCAATGTTAGTCAAATCAATCGTGTGGCACTTCAAACTTCATGATTTGTCAAAACGTGAAGGAAAATAGTCCTTCTCAGCTCTTATGACCCTTCGGGAACGACCTGGCCATACCCGGAATGTTCTGGGTGCCCAGGGTTGTGACAAAAGTGACCACAACGTTGTCAAAATCAACCGTGCGACACCTCTAACTTCATGATTTGTTGAAACATAAAAGAAAATAGTCCTTCTAGGAAGTTTTAAACACTGAAGTGAGTTAGAATGTCTTGACAATGTACTGAGGTAACACGAATTAGTTTTTTTTTTCGAATATTCTTAAGTCGGTTCTTAAGTCAAATGGTGCTATATTGCATCGCAATAGTGCAAATCGTAAATCGTATAAGATATCGCTTCAAGTCATATAGGCGTTATTATTGACCCGCCAATGCACATATGTCGCCTCTATTTATGTATTCATAAGGCACTTTTGCGGTATCTCATGCGATGTAACTTTTAATCCTTCCGTTATACGAGGAGAGAGTGGAAAAAAACACTCTTTTCGCTATTACTTTTTTTTGTATTTCAATATTTTTCAACCATATTTTGACATAAGAAGCATAAATTCTTATAATTTAGGGATATGTTGGGAATCGTTGGAATGGCCATCTGGTTCCGGCGTTTTTTCGGAATCAACATGGGTCATTGGAATTGATCATTTTGAGAAAAATGAGTTTTTGATATAAGAACATTTTAGTTTTCAGACCTGAGTGAACTGTAATGATAAAAAAATGTCTGAAAGTCCATTCTGGTCACTAACTGCCTTGGAACCAGTTTTACGGATCTTCCGGGAAACCGGCTCCGAGTTCAATTTATGAATATGTTTCCATACCATCATGATTTACTGATTTCACAAGATATATCATTGTGTTATCCGAAATACGATTGACCATTTTGGAACCGATATGCGGATTTCACTAGAATCGGTTTCGGTGGTTCCGGGGTCTTTTTTCGAAGATGAATAAACACTATCATGCGACATATCAAACTTCATGATTTAGAAAGTTAGAGCATATTATCACGATGATTGGTCACTTAGAATACATTTGGACATTTTGGAATTAGTTTACCGATTTCCCGAAATTCGGCTCCGGAGCCAAGTTTTAAAAATAGTTTAATACTATCATGCCGCATTTCAAACATCGTGGTTTTCGAAATACACCATTTTGTGCTAGTACGTTATGAATGTCTAAAATACTTCTGACCATTTGGGGCCCGATTTAAAGATTTCCCGGGAAACCGGTTCTGGGATCCATTTTCTGAAAGTAAACAAATATCATCAAGCGACTCCTCAAATTTCGTGATTTGATACTGAGCCTTTTCTGAATTATCTGGAATATTTGCACCAGCGATTCATTCTTGAACTCCTCCAAGAATTCATCTAGGAATACCTCTATTGATTTTCCCAGGGATTTCCCAAGGTATCCCTTTGTGGATTCATTAAGATATTTCTCAATGAACCTCTCTTAGGATTCCTCCAGGAAGCAATTTCCTCTGACAATTTTTCCAGGAATTCCTCATGGGATTCCTACAGAAGCTCCTATTTGCCTTTCTTTGGGAATTCGAGCATCCATTGCTTCGGCTTTCCAGCAATCTCTCCTAGAATTCTTTTAGAAATTCTAACTGTGGTGCCTTCAAGAATTCTACTAGGGATTGCGCTATAGTATTCTTCTGGCATTTTCCTCCTGAGATTCCATCCAGGGTTTTTTTTTCAGATATTCCTCATGGGATTTCTCCAGGAACTTCGTGGGTTTCCTCCAGGGATTTCTCCTGGTATAGTTGCAACAATACTCTCGGGAAATCTTACTGAGATTCATCCAGGAATGTCTCCTGCGATTCCATCAGGAACTCTATCTATGGAGTCCTCCAGCATATCTGTGACAATTTTTCCAAGGAGAACTGTAGGAATTTCTCCAGATATTTATTCAAGGAACTTCTCTTAAAGTTTCTCCAGTATTGCTGATGTGGTTTTTCTAATAATTCCTGTAGTTATCCCTCCAGCAGAATCTTCTACGAACTTGTCCAGAAGTTCCTTCATGAATTCCTGGTGGGATCATTCAATACAATCTTCCTGGAATTATTCCAGAAGCGCCTCCAGTGAGTCCTCCAGGAACATCTTCAGAGATTTAATCCAGAAAATCGAACTAGGATCCCTCAAGCAATTGCAACTGTTATTCTACCATTCCAACAGTCCAACACTTTTATACTTTTCCTGAAAACTTATATGGGATACAGGTTTTTAGAATAAGAACATTTTGAGATTTTATGATTATTGTTGGAATATTTTTATTTTGTTTTTCTTAGATTTTTTTGTGTGCAACATGAAGAAAATTAATTTGAGAGTGTATTGACTGAGGAAATTTTGATAATATGTTAATGGTAGCGATTGAATACAAAAGAAACAATGACATATGAAAGATGATCAAAACATCAATCTTTCAATATTGTTTTTTTTTTTTTAATTTATACCCTAAACCATTTTGATATACACATACAGAACAGTTCTAAACATCAAAAAACTTTTTTGAAATTAAACTATGAAACATGTGCAGTGTTCCCGAATTCCAGAAAGTCTAGTATTGGGAACATTATTTTATATCTTTTAGACAAATATGGCGGTGACGTTGTTCACAATTCATAGCAAAAATGATGTCGTGGATAATACAGAATTAATCAAGGATACTTTTTTTGTTTTAGATTTACTTGAAGCACATTTGGAAAAAAAATATTGAAAGGCAATTTAAAACAACTTGCAGAGAAAATAAATAAAAAATGGAAGGACTTATGCGAAATTTCCAGGAAGAGTTACACTCAGAATAAAATTCAACCTCAACATCGATATTGAATTCATTTTCAAATTTTCAAAGAATATTAGTAAATAATATCAAAAAATACATAAAAACCAACGAAATACCTTATTTGAAGAACAGGAACATATGCTTTTAAATTTTTGGAAATTTTGTTTAAAGATTCATTCGAGAATGAACACTCGTTTGATTACGAAGCAAAACTGGTAAGGAACTATTTGAAAGGAATTCTTAAGCTGCTTGTATTTCAGAAAAAAATATTATCTGTGAAAATATCGCATTTTAAACTCTAGAAGATACTCCATGTAAAGTGTTACAAAAACGTGTTGTGAAAAATGATTTTTTCGAAATATATTTCAAAATGTTTTGGTTTGTTATGAAAATAACTTTAAAATAAGTTCCACTTATGAAAGTTTAAATTCATTCACATATAACATTATCAGCACTATTGGAAAACAATTTGAGGAAAAACATATGACTTATTCTCTAAAAATGAATATTTTTAGTATAAATTTAAAATTAAAAGTTTAAATCTTAAAAAGGTGATTTTGATTTTCTGTATCTTGTACAATTTAAAAAAAAAACGTGTTGATCGCAAATTCATTTTTTTTCAAGGCTGGTAAATTAGTAACTTTCTACCAGAAAAAAATAAGGAGAAAACAAAATTAAAAAAAAAATGCTCCATTATTTATTAAAATGAAAACAACAATAAAAAAGAAAATGCATCCGGCATCCTTATAAGTAAATAGATTCGATTCAACAAAATTAATTAGCCACTCTTTATCCCAAAATCTCAATTCCTCAAATGAAAATTCCCCAATCCAATTTAATCAAACGATATTCTCACCTCGTCAATCATTCGAAAGTTTTTCCCTGTCATTCCAATCAATTGCGGGGTCCCCGTTTAATCAGAAGAAAACACAACTCATTCGCATTCCCTCGTCTCATTCAAGCAGAGACGACCGAGACCAACAGCAGCCATGCAACTTTGTTTAATTTTCCCAATTGTTTTTCCTCCAGTCAGTCTCTGATTGAGGAATGTCACCCCTTTTCCACTTTCCCACTTTCGTTGCGATATGTTTGGGTATCCACCGCGTCGCGTCCCGTCGGAAACTTTATGCATGGAGACGACGGCATAAACAGATAAATAACTGTCTACTTGAGCGACGCAGCAAACGCTCCTGCAACTTTCGGAGCGACCGAGTTTGGTCAAATGGGAAAAGTTTTACCCCGTTGTTCTGGGTTGGATAAGCTCTTTTTCTGCTTCTTTTAGAAATTATTTATTCTGGGTGGAGTTGGACGCAACTGAAGGTGGAAATGTGGGAAAGGTCAGGATCATTGAGTTGGCATGGTGAACGCCCAATGTCGCAATGCTTTTCGTTGGTAATCTATCCTTCTTGAAGAGACGTTCCAAATGCTTCTCAACTTCGTGTTATATGAGAACTTCCACAGTTATGAACTGAGAGTCAAATTTCTAAAAATCAATTACGGAAAGATCATCGCACGTAACCAAATCATGGTGGAATTTACTGCAGATTACTAACTGACGTATAAAAGGTCATAAAACGAGAGTTTGGATTAACAGTTTTTTCAACTAATACAATAAAAAAAAAATAATAAAAAAAAAAATCAAGTAGAACAAAATATTTGCATGGAATGAGCTCACCAATAGTGAAGCTATGCCTTCTTATATAAGAATTCGCCTCATTCTGTGCATCATCCTGAAACCAAAAGCAAACCGACATAATGAATCATAGTATGAACTTAACGTAACTTACAAAAACAACAACATTAAAAATTAAAAATAAAAATAAAAAATTCACAATTTAAGTGATGTTGCATTGGAACACAACAGATATACTTTGCTCAAATCCATAGTGTTACCGTTTCTGGACAAAATTATATTTCCAACTTGTTATTCACATGAATACTTTTTACACCGTAATTGCGTGGATCTCATTGATTATGATAATAATGCACCTCGGAAAAGAAAAACATGTGGCCCAAAATACCTTTCGTAATAGTCAATAAGCAAATAGCCTCCAACCAAACAAAAGAGAAAGAGAAACACATTGCTCGCTGGTTTCGCTTGCTTCGCTCGTCTCTGTTGCTGCTGCTGCTGCCGGCTGGTTGTTGCTGGCTAGTATTGTGTTTATACCTATACTACGTGACTGAAGGAGTTTGCGCAGCAGAACAGAATGAATAGAGACCGTACCTCTCGTTACGTACGTCGATAAGTATAATATGTAGCATTTATTGGAGAGTTTGGGGCAAAATAGGTTGTGGTGATGAGGTGACCTACCTCAACATTTAGGAAATTATGATTCAAAATACTTTTTATAATTTTACACAAATTTTCAAAACTTTCTGATGGTTTTACCAATTGTTGCAATTTTTCAAACTATTAGTTGAATCCTAAAATTTGTTTTTTTTTTAAATTACATTCAAAGCCATTTGAATTCGATTCAAATACATAGAGCCTTTCTTATTTCTTTCTAAATGCCTCATACAAATATGATCTAATATTAAGCAAATATTAATGTCTTGGACCACGAAAAAAATCATAATATTTTTTCAGTTCCATGATATCGAGTACTACTTTCCATCCATGAGGAAAAACCTTCAGTAATGTTGGATAAATATGGAAAGATAATGAATTTCATATTTTTTATATTTTTTTACACTTCTCTTAATTGAGGAGATATTAAAAAAAAATAAAACAAAAATAAATAAGAACGTTAAATTTTCTCATCCGTCTTGGCGTAAGGTTGCTAATTTATCAGTCAACAACTGACATCAAAAGAGGGTGAAGTATCATACAGATATAAATCGAAATAAAAGAAAAAAAAAAGAAATGAAAAAAAGAAAAAAAATAAAAAATATAAAAACTTGTTTTTCTAAAAAAAAAATTTTAAAGTAAGATCACTTCACCTTATTCTTCCTTATAAGAATCGGTTGCAGTATCATGTGACGACAGTGGTGCACTGAACGATTCATATGTGTTGCAGCGGTGGATACCACCTAAGCAAAGTACTCGCACTAATATGTATTATACCAACTTGAGTGTTGCACACGACGACGACGACGACGAAGACGGTGGCGATGTTTGAGATTCATGCACTTGCATACACAACACACCTAAAAGTACTGGGTACATGCTTGCATTTGGAAACAGGAACACAAGAAAAAGAAAACAAGTTGAAATAAAAAAAAAACGTGTGTTTTGTGTGGTTTGTTCTTCCATCCACTTTACGAAATGAATGGCACTTCCGAGAAAGCACCACCGAGAACACAGGCAAATTAGAATGAGTGCTTCTTTTGCGACGTTTATTTCGTTGCTGAATTTTGATGCACTTGCTGGTTGCTTCGGAAAAGTGAATTAAGGTAATTTTGTAGAGTGATATTAGTAGCTTCAAAGGGTAGTTGAACGATAACCATTTGTTATCTTGTTATAGAGGAGATTCATAAATTCCCAAGCAACACGCGTGTCATAAACTGTAGCGCAAGTTTTTGGAAACTCTTATATGATATGTGTGTTCCTTGGGTTGTTTGAAAAAACTTAAATTTTAAAAAAATAAATGATCCACATTTTTTGTAATGGTTTTCTGCATTAAATAATAAGATTAAATTTACCGTTAAGTCATTCAATGTTCTAATGATTTTGTTTTTCTTTTCTTTCCAGGTATGTTCTGTTATCTTTCGACAATGAAAACTGGCTGTCGCTTTGAAGGTATTTTCAGGTATTGGCATCGATTTAAAATATAAAGAAACCTATGAAAACCGTTACAAAACTTAAACGACGTGTTATATCATAGTATCAAAAAGGCCTTCGAAGTTTGAAGTATCTTACGAAAATTACTTCGGAGGAGTTTATAATAACCGTTCACGTCTTTGCCATGTTGCTTGGTTTTGTCGACTTTTTACACTCACAAGAAAAAGGCATACAGTTTTGCTTCCTGAATACTCAATCAATAGTAAAGTATCAATAATTCAACAGATTAACTCTAGTAGGGTATTGGCGTCAATATGACCCAGACAAACACGCTGATCGCCAAAAATAATTAAAATTGAACTATAGATGACGAAGATATCACCAAATCACTTTTCCATGTTTTACGAAAGTGATCCCAAACTTTTGGCCGATACATCATATTGAGGGGTGACCCCAAACTTTTGGTCCATGACATCAAAGATTAATTTACTTAATAACTTTTTTTCTAGATTTTTAGCTAAGTTCTTTTAAAAGCAGTTGAAAGCTAATAGAAAATGGATTATATTACCGCTTTCATCTTAAAATTTGGTCGACCCAATTTCCAGCGACACTGCCGTAAGTTTATATTCATTTTTTAGAAAATTCGGCAACTTTGGGTTAAGTTTACATAAAAAAATTTTTGAAAAAGTTTCTTTTAAATCATGTTCAAAATTTCTTTGAACGAAACCTAGGGTTTTGAAATCGGACGCAAATTGGCGGAGATATGGGCCTAAAAAAATGACATGTTTTTGAGGGGGTGACCCCAAACTTTTGAACGGGAGTGTATCTGTAAAACTAGCAAATATTTTCATAGTTATTTCTTGAAAATTTGTTTCAATGGTTGCTCTAAAAATAAACCAAAAATCCCAACGATCAATTCCAGTGTTCGTGAAGCACTGTTCAAGATCTTCTTTGGATACATTTCAATCGATCAACTTGAAACTTCAGCTAAACAAATGAAACAATCTTGTTGAATAATTCTGTGGCAGTTTACTGAACGAATGGTAGGAAAATATGAAGAAATAGATCAACGGAGTCTCCTCAGAAGTCTCTTGAAAATTCTAAAATTTCTGGATTTTTTTTGAAAAAAATTCTCTTTTAGGGTGAAAAAAAAAGAAAAAAAATGATACTCTCTGGGTTGTTTGTTATTTGTAAATATTGCATTCCTAAAACTTCCTAAATAGATTTATTATATTTCTCAGTTTATCCACACTGTTTAACTGAAGACTTTCCAAGAAATTCTGAAAGTGTTGTGGTGTGCCAATCTAAATGTTTGCCATGAGCGCAGACGAATCATGCTAGTTCTCTGAACTAGTGTAGACACATAGTTTTTGAGCTTTAAACAACAGGAATGGGGCGGAAAATAGAATCTTCAGTAACATTCTTTCACGATCTCTGAAACACAGGGCACTTTAACTATTCGCATCGAAAAGTTTAGGCTGTTGCCAGTGTTAAGTTTATGAAACTTTTTTTTTATGTTTCGCTGGAATAGGTTGACCTCAGTATTTTATACATATTTTTAACGCATATTTGTCAACAACACTAGAGCTAATATTTTTTAAATTGCTAATGGATTAACGATTTTGTATACGAAGTAAAAAAAAACTTTTGTCAAAAAAAAAGTTCTGATTTTTCTACATAGCCTTCAGCAGAATCTGGTACAAAAAATCTGAAAATCTGAAAGTTCTGTAATCGGTATTGAAACGGCACATTTGAAACCGAAAAAAATGTGCATAGATCAAAAAGCATTCAGCAACATAAAAAGAAAAACAATATGAAAAAGTTCATGAAAATGTATTGCATGACACACTTTTATCATACAAAAAAAAAAACGATATTTTTATTTCTTTTAATTGTTGCACAAGTGTTTGTGTTGGTTACCCAAATTGAAAATAAGATCAATTCCAGAACATCTCTAGAATTTGAATTTAAGTTTTAGATTCAGAAGTATATGTTGAAGCTAAAACCAAGCTAAAGGTTAACTGGAAACACGCAAATAAACAATTATGATTGCCTTTTTTTTTTTTAATTTGACCTTGTGAACATTTTGCAATGAATAGAATTCGATACACAAGGATGCTCATAACAGTTTTATTTTGAGCAGCACGTTTTCAAGGTAACACTAAGGACCCAAGTAACCACGGTGCTGAAGCCTTATTGCATGCAGATATACGGTGTATTTAGGGCAATCATTACTTTACATGCAAACTTAAGGTTGATTTGAAGTGGAAATGGGCAACTATGCGACTGAACTAAGATTATACCAGTATAATCTTAATTTGATTCTATAATTGCCCATCTCCACTTTAAATCAACCTTAAGTTTGCATGTAAAGTAATGATTGCTCTAAATACACCATATATCTGCATGTAATAAGGCTTCAGCACCGTGGTTACTTGGGGATACAGTGTATCAAACAATTGTCCGTACAGGAAATTTTTGGTCAAAATAATTTTTCAGTCAAATATTTATAACTTTTTTATACGTCAATCAAAAAAGCTGAAATTTTGGCCAATTATGAATCATTGGTGAAATTTTGAGCGAGATCCAATAAGTTTTCTGAAAGTTATAGAACTTTTAGTAAACTTATAAGATTTTTAACACATTTTTAAAACATTATATCTCAATATGTACTCGATGAAACTTTTTCATTTTTTTTTGTGCTACAGCTTAAACCTAACGCTTTTATATGCAGCTACGTTTGAGGATTTATATTCACTACTAAAGATATAAAAAAATGTGCTTACGTATTTGACGATATTTTAAAAATTACCATATTTTGCACATATAATCTGCCAAACGTTTGCCACCAATAAAAGTGCATTAAATGATCAAAAAATACATAGGGCCTACTCTTCATATGTAGTTCAGTAGGTCCTGTATAAAAATTTTACATTAGGGGGGTTTAAAAAAGTTGAAAATACTTGGCACTTTTATTGATCAAAATATGATAAATTTCCAAATAAAACTCTGAACATATACAGATTTTTCATATTTTTTGTAGTGAATAGTAATCCTCAAACGAAGCTACATAGGAAAGCCTTATGTATAAGCTGTTAGACAAAAAAAAAATTGAAAAAGTTCATCGTGTACATATTGAGATATAATGTTTTAAAAATGTGTTCAAAAATCTGATAAGTTTTACTAAAAGTTCTATAACTTTCAGTAAACTTATTCAAATTCGCTCAAAATTTTACCAACGGAGCTTCAATATATGGTTTATGATTGGTCTAAATTTCAGCGTTTTTGATTGACGTATAAAAAAGTTATAAATATTTGAATGAAAAATTATTTTGACCAAAAAAATGAAATACGGACAATTGTTTGATACACTGTAGTGTTTGCCCTAAATATAACTGACAACATTAGTTGTTAATGTGTTGTTAATTTATTGAAAAAAGTGTGTGGTTACATCCATTCCCAAATGGAAGTAGGACTACAGAGGTGTGGTCATTCAAAAATAATGTGCTAAATGCTAAAATATTTGCAGGCAATTGAGCTGATTGTCAAAACTGGCGAATCAATTCACGTTTCATTGATTAGACATAGAGAAAATAAACAAAATAAAAAATAAAATAAAAAATCTCTTTATAATTAAACGTATTTTTTTATATTTCTGAAAGAATTGCATAAACAATGAGTTAAATAGTGAAAAGTTTACCCTCTATTGCTAATCATTTTTTAATGTCTGAGATACCCTTCCTTGATTGTATGTATGTTCTTCATCTGGTATTGCAGCACTGGACAGCATAGATTATAAGCATTGCCTTTTTCTAAATGTAGAAGTCAAATGTAGTGTGAGAGTTTCTATCTCACAGCTTCTGGTGAATCACTTTGATTGGACAAAAAGTTCAAGTGAACATTGAAAATGACAAAAAATCATCCTCAAATAGTGATTTTCACAATCTGTGTTGTGAGGAGATAACAGAAGTACCCGGAGAATTAATGAGATTTTTAAACTGTCTGGATTAGGTAATTACTGAATTTTGATTTGTTTTTAAGAATGTGCATTTATCCTATGGCTAAAAATCTCTATAATAAAGTAATAATTATGTCAATATTAAAGTTTATTGTTAAATATACGTGTATTTTTTAATGAACAACAATTAAAAATCAGTTTTTTTATTTTGGTTTTTTTTTATTGTTTGAATTTACTTAATTTCATGTTATTAAAAATGTACCAGCCAAGAGCTGAAAATCTGTATCGAAAAGTAATAATGGTAATAATAGTAATTTATTTCGTTTTATTTTATTCGATTTCATCGTTCGTTATTTTGTTTAATTTTACCAATTTTCGTTTGTTTTTTTTTCTTTTTTCCAAGTATTATACTTTTATCTCACTTTATTTTTTCCTGAATCATTTTTTTTTCTTAATTTCAAAATATTATATTATACTAATTTAAGTTTATTCTTTTTTTTTATTTTACTTTATTGTACGTTTGTCCCACGAAGACTAGCTTGAACACAAATTTCTAACGCAAAATCAAAATCATGTAGGAATAAATATGCAAAAAATTGCATTGTCTTCCTGAAATAATTTCGGGATGAGTCCTCGACAAAATTGGGGGAATAACTGCAGGAAGAATTGCTTCAGGAATCCCAGTTTTAATTTCTGGAGGGAGGCCGAATGGAGCATCTGAAGTCATTCCCTGAGAAATTTATGGAGGAGTCCCTGGATAAAATCCATCGAGGAATTCCAGCAGGAATCCCTTGCATGAACTTTTGGAAGATTTTCTTGAACAATTCCAGCAAGAATTCCTGATGAAATCCCTGGAAGAATTTCCGGAGGTGTAACAGTAAGAACTTCTGGAGGAGTTTAAGAAATAATAACAGGAACTGCTTGAGGAATCCCTCACAGAATTTTGGGAGGAAGGCCAAGGGGAGCTCCTAAAGAAATCCGATGAGGAACTTCCGGAGGAATCGTAGGATAAATCTGATGAAGAAATTCTTTTAGGAGTCATCGGGGAAAGTTTTGAAATATATCCAGTAAGATTGTCTTGAGTATTGCCGTTAAGAGTTCCTGAAGGAATCCTCATGGATATCTCTAGAGGGATGCCTATAAGAACTCCAGTAGACATCATAGTAGGCACTTCTAAAGAAATCTTGGGAATATCTCCAGGAATTTTTAGTGAATTCCCATCAAGAATCTCAAGAGAAGTTCCTTAAAGTGATAGTTAGAGAGTCCTTATAGAAGAAGTAGAAAATAATGTTGATTTTCATAACTTCTTGTTGGAATTTAAAAGTCGTTTTGTTAAACATACATATATTACAAGTTGATTTTTGTGCTTCACGTACGTTTTTAACTTATAAACTTGTACCTAAGTTTAATGCACATTTATAGTGCTCGTAAGTAATAGATCACCATGAGATCGCAGTAATATTCTTGTGATGGCCTACATCAAGAACATTTCGGGCAATCATTAACTAATTAATTCCACTACAAGATGTTATTTTAATATGCTTTTGTAGTGCTCCACTAAATTTTCGTAATACATAATAGGAGAATCACCTTTCCAGAATATTATGCCGGAACATCTTGTAGATTTCCCAGAGGAGTTTTGGTGAATTAAGTTCTGGCGAAATTAGTCGAAAAATTCATTTATTCAGTCAATTTTTAAAAGTGTTTTTTTTTTTCATTATGTTTTTGAGTGTGTCGATGTTTTTGAATAATAATGAAGTTCTTAGAGGAATTATCAGATATATAAAAGTCCAACTTTGTCTGTCTGTCTGTCCGTAACGCTTCTGAATGTTTCGCTGAAATGTTTCACCATAGTTGTATTGAATTTATAAAAATTACGAGAACTTTCTGGATATGTTTTGATTTTCCAGAAATAATAAGAAGAACCTTCTGCAATGCACTGGAACATCAATATTCTAAAGATTCCAAGAATTTTCTGGAAGTTGCTGAAGGTTCCAGAAAAAAAGGAAAAAGAACGTTCTAGAATGCTCTAGAGCAGCGTTTCTCAAACTATAGGTCGCGACCCACTGGTGGGTCGCGGGTTGATTTTTGGTGGGTCGCGAAGGCTTGAGCTTATCGCCAAAAATACCTTTATTACCGTATGTCAGATGCAAATGTTATCCATTTTTTCAAAATAAAAATACTCTCTCGGAGAAGCGTCAGAATTTCTAGGAATTCGGTTTCTCCCTAATTCTATTCAAACTTCTGTATTATAGGTTTTAGTCTGGAGTACATTGAAATCTGAATTGGTTCTAAAACTATGAGTTTTCAATCGAAAAGTTTAAAATCAGGGTAACATTTCAGAACTTAACTTGTGTGCTAGAAAGAATCAAGTTTTTTCTTGCAGTTTGTGTTTTTAGTTAGATATACATTCTTGTACATTATCAAAAAAAAATAGATATACTTAAAATCAGCAAAAGAAAAAAATAGCAAGCTGCGACAAGAAATCTTACTTTTACCGACCTTCAGTAAAGCTAAACTTCGGTAAAATTCTGCTGAATGTCAATAATCTATTTTTTTACGGGAAGCAGAACAACTGAAAAGTGATATAAAAAAACAGAAATAAAATAGGTAAGTGTAAGAAATTTCATGGAGATTCATTTGACCATTCAGCAACACTATAATTCTAAAAACTTCTACAGAAGCATAAAACTGTCACTATATCTTCAAAGACTTTAAAAACAATGTTGTTTTTTTTGTGTATTTCTAGAATATGTGAGAGATTACCTATGACCTGTTCTGTAGTGTTGCATTGGAGCCAGACTAGTTAAGAAACTTGAAAACTTAACACTTGAGCACCTTAAACTTACTCAGACTTTTCAAAAAAAAAAAACGAAAATAAGCACTGTGAAAACATATTATTCATGTTTGAGTGCTATGAGGGCCCATATAGCCGAGGCGGTAAACGCACGGGTATTCAGCATGACCATGCTGAGAGTGACAGGTTCTATTCCCGGTCGGTCCAGGATCTTTTCGTAAAGGAAATTTCCTTGTCTTCCTTGGGCATAGAGTATCTTCGTGCCTGCCACACGATATACGTATGCAAAATGGTCATTGGCAGAGGAAGCTCTCAGTTAATAACTGTGGAAGTGCTCATAGAACACTAAGCTGAGAAGCAGGCTTTGTCCCAATGAGGACGTTACGCCAAGAAGAGAGAGAGATGTTTGAGTGCTACATAGCGAAGGTATTAAAGTGATTAATTGTATTTATTTAAAAAGTCAGGCCGAATCAAGGGTCGAGAATCTACTTGTAGTTTCTGGACGCTTCAAAAGAAGGGGATGCACCTTCTGTAGCATTATGGAACATCTTGTTCTTCTTTTTCTTGGAGTAACGTCTCAACTGGGACAAAGCCTGCTTCTCAGCTATGAGCTTCTGTTTATGAGCTGTACCACAGTTGTGAACTAAGAACTTTCTCTTCTAATGACCTTTTCTAAGTTGTTAAACTTTTTAGAAAAGATTTTTTTAGAATGTTCTTCACATCAAAACTAATAAAATTTAGTAAACTTTATAAAAGTTGGGAAATAAGCAAAAAAGCAAAAAAAAACTTCTCGAATGTTCTGGAACATAAAAATCTATAAAATTTCCAGAAACCTCCTGGAAGTAACTGAATGCTCCAAAAGTAAAACAATAATCTGAGATATTCTGGAATATCACACTTTCTCAAATACGGAAAACTTTCTGTAAGCTACTAAAATGAGAAGAACCTTATGGAATGTTCTGTTACACTTCATTTTTTAATTTCGAGAACTTTCTGGATGTTAATCATTCAAGAAAGAGTAAAGGACCTTTCGGGATGTTCTAGATCATCAAATTATATAAAATTTCGAGATCTTTTGAATTACTGAATGTTTAAAAAAGAAGAATAATAATCTACGGGTATGTTCTAGATTATCAAAATTCTTAAGATTCCAAGACCTTTCAAGAAGTTACTGGACGTCCCAAAACAAGACTAAGAACCTTTTGCAAACTTTTTAAATTTACAAAAAGTGTCTGGAAGTTTGTGAACGTTCCAGGAAAAAAAATAACCTTCAAGAATGTTCTGAAACAAAATTCATATTTTGTTTTTAGATATTTCTAGAAGCTACTGAACGTTCCAAAAAAACAGAAAAATCCTCTAGAATATTCTGGTCGATGTTCCTGCTTTAAATACCTGGAACTTTCAAGAAGCTGCTGAAATGTTGAAAGCAGCAGAAAAAATAAGAAAACGAACCTTTTGGAATTTCCTGGAACACATCTTTTAATGCCGAGACTGTTCGAGGAGTTGGTGAGCGTTCATGAAATAATATAAAATGAACCTTCTAAAAAGTTCTGGAACATCTAAATTCATTAAATTTCGAAAACTTTCTGGAGATTAGTAAACGTTCAAGAGAGAAGCATTTTGGAGAGAAATTCTGGAATGTTTTCGAGAATTTTACAAAAATAGGTAAACATTCTAGAAATCTTTGGAACTCTCCTTTCTACCATATAAATGCATACGACCAGTAGATTCGGCAGTATTTTATGAACCGACAGACGTTAATGTGAAAAAGTGTTGCAGTGAAGAAGTGTAACTGGAACTTTAAAAACAATCTTTCCCTAGCAAACGTGGCTAGCCACGTCGGGTCAGCTAGTAGAAAAATAGTAAACTTGTAACTGCATTTGCAATCCACTCACTAAACCGTACCTCATTGTTGATCTTGACGTATCATCCTCATTGGGACAAATCCTGCTTCTCAGATATCAATATGTTGACTCCAGAGGCACATTCTTTTTCATTTGGATAATTTGCGCCATCAAGCCTGTTTGTTTCTCAGCTCAGTATTCTGTAAGCGCTCCCACAGTTATTACCTTAAACCGTCTTCTGTGCCAATGAGCTTTTTGCATGTGTTAATCGTATGGCAGGCACGAAGATACTCTACGCCCTAGGAGGTAAAAGAAATTACCATTAAGAAAAGTTCCTGGATCAAGCAGGAATCGAACCCGTCACCCTCAGCATAGTCATGCTGAATACCAGTTGTGTCAATAACTGTGCATCGCTAATGCAGATAACCACCAGTTGCATGACCTCCCGCAGGGGACGTGGATTTTCTAGTTTGCTGTGGGCGAGCGATTGCATAATCAAATCCTTTCCATTTCTCCAATAAAATGTTTTTCTGGCGTTTAAGGCGCCATTTTATCGTTATTAAATAAAATGCTTAAAACAATCATTAACTGAGACATCCGCTAGCTTTCTGCGTAATTGCACGTGATCTGGCGATTCTGGGGAGTAGCAATTCTGCGAGCGATGTTGTTAGCTCGAACTCAAGATGAATGTCTAGGCTCGGGTAGACGTATGTGTGGACGGGCTTGTGAGAATTTAAAGAAAACTGAGACGACTTAGTCCGATGAAACATTTCATATTATTGTATTTTCTCAAAAAGAACCAAAGTTGGTTTTCTGTTACACCATCGCGTAATCTATTGTTGTTCCTTGAATAAGCTTTCCATTCTCAACGAAGAAGAAGAAAGAATACAACCACATACACCCAAACACAATAACCCCCAAGTCGTTCGAGCCAAGAGAGAATGGAAACTGAGAGTAGGTCGGTCATTGCTACCGCCGGTCCCAAAAAAGCACACAACATCCTCGACGACGACGACGACGACGTCGAACTCACTCCCGGCGTCGTCATCTTTTATCGTCCTCGTCATCATCGGCAACAACCACCACACCGTGCGGTATGTTGTGGCAGCATCCTTCCTTCCTAGTGAAATTCAAGGCGGTTTCACCACATCCTTACCGGCTGCCACCTCTGCGCCGGTGGCAGCGTCAAACGTAAACGACCGCTACGACTACGCACAGCGTCCGCCACCGGGAAGGAATGGAAGTTCATTCGAGGTCCTTTGCCAAAATTTCTTTTCCCAGAATGGGTAATAATAACACCAAATACAGCAACAACATGGCAAGCCAAAGGATAAAAAACTTTTCGCCACTTTTGGCGTCGTCATAGTTGTCGACGTATTTTCGACAACAGTGACTTTGTTCCATGTTTTCACTGGGCTGGGATATTAAAACATTGTATAGTGGCGTTTCTCAGTGCCCGCTTTTGTCATAGCGTCTGCTTTTTCATTGTCCGGATTCGAGCAATGAGAAAGAACCCAGGCCATAGGAATGACGTTCACTGTGACAATTTATCTTTCAAATGGTTTTATCAATGTTTTATTGTAGCTTTATCTAAGCATTTCTTATTCCTGATCCTTCTTTTCTTCTTCTTTTTGCTGTTACGTCCCAACTGGGACTAAACCTGCTGTTTGTTCTCAACTAGTTCTCAGTATATTTCTATAGGCTCGCGCCGAACCCGCTCATAATCTAGTACCGCAAAATGGACTAGACAACTGTAGTAGTGCTAGAAACTAATAGAGTTAGGTTTGAATAAGCTTGTAGTAGTAGCCATGAAAGCTTTCTGCTTGAATAGTTTTAATTTAATAAATTAGTCTAAACTGAACTCCCAAGAAATAAAGTGCTCATAAATTGTTCCAAATCCAAGTTTGCGAGTTCATAAAGTGTTCCATAAAGTGCCAGAAGCTTCTATCCGTGCAGAAGAAATCCTCCTAGTGGCAGTTAGCTGCAACACCGTGAGCTTTGTGGAAAGTGAAGTAGCTCATTATCCTATGCCACCGCCACCCGCGCAGCGTAGAGCAACTCTACAGCCGCAATCCGATTTTCTACCCGAGAAATTCCACCGGAAATCCCGAACCTGCCCCAACACCTGCTTTTCAGTTTTGTGTTCTTTGAGCACTTCCCCAGTTATTAACTGAGAGCTATCTGTTCCAATGATCACATTGTAAATGTCTATCGAGGAGCTGGCACGCAGAAAGTCAAGGAAATTAAGGAAGTTTCCTTTACGGAAAATTGCAGTATCGATCGGGAATCATTCACACCACCCTCAACTCTTCAAGATCGTTAGTCTCCTTAGTCTTATGAAAGGTTTGTTATTAGGTTGTGATAGTTGCATAGTAGATAGATGTATATAGTTGATTTTGAAGGACAGGGATTGAAGTATCTTCGAGAATATTATAGAACGCTTCTTTCAGGCGAATTTTTTTCTCCTCCTGTAACAGATGGATCTGCTGTTTCCGTTTCTGATTGTATTGGTCCAGATTCTGCCGGGTTCCATGCTGCAGCATTCGCTCCGCTCTTCGTTAATCGTTTGAGCTATATGAAGCACCTGTGCCACTGAGTGGAAATCTTCGTATCGGTGTGAGGTTCGTTTTCTCATTGCCTGGAATCCAGCTATGACAACCCATGTCACTGAAGTGAAGATGCAGGTTTCGTAGTTTGTCTCTCCCCTGTATCAACATAAAAATGAGTGACTCCTGGCATCCAAAATCTCCGTTTCGGCACAAGATACGGATGGAGCTCATTTTTAGGATTGTCTCATCGTCTTCGTCGTTTAGGATGCTCGTTCCGGCAAAAGAGTATTGTGTAATAAAACATTTAGCTGGTTCTGAGTAGGAGACAAAGTTTAGCCCAAAAAGCAGCACATCGACCAATAGACCGATCGACCGAGAGCGAACTTTTCTTTCCCAGTGCAGTGGCAGGATGCTGTAACACTACTGCTGGGAATGCGCTGCCAACACGAAGAGATGACACATTGTCAAACGGTTGAATATCGCGTGTCGTAATAGTAGGAGCACGGTCGGTGGTTGATGATTGGAGCCGGAGAGGGGAAATATCCACGAGAAAAAGACAAAAACGCTGTATTCGGTTCGGGGTGGTGAACCGAGTAATGTGTTCAATCAACTTTCGAGAGGTTGATTGATGCTTGTTTGACGGTAATTTACACATGAAGTTTTTTTCCGAATGACTTGTTCAACGGAATGTAATTATTTGTTACGTTAATATAAGATGTCAGTCAAGTGTGTACTCAGTAGTTATCTGTTAGCAACGTGAAGAATTTCCTAAGAAATAGCACTTAAACTATGAAGACTGCTTTCTAAAAAAATCGATACATAAAATAATGTTTAACTTTTGATTACTTACTTACTCACAACTGATTGTTTCCACAAAAATGGCTGCCTTTTTAACGTGAAAATGGCCTTTTCGGTCTTGACAAAATTCAAATACTGCTTTACAATTTTGTCAGACGTTTCGGTGGCATTCGGGATCTTCTTCAGGGACTCAATTATCACAGATGCTTCGTTCAGTGTGTTCTTTGTTCAACAGAACACACTGGACAGAGAAATTGTTACAATTGAGTTCCCGAGGAAGTCCTGACTAGAAGATTCTAACAAAAATATAACATAAATATAACAAACCATGATATGTATAACTCATTGTGATTAAATCATGTTTAACATCATTGGTGTTTAAAAATATTATAACACAATAGTATCACTTTATGTTATAAATATTGTTCAATAACTCATTGTGAAATAATTTAGTTCTGATTCTTTGACATTCAGAACATCATTTTACACAATTGTATCAAAATGTGATAGAAACTAGTTTTCTTGAAGCTAAAATTTATATCATATTATGTTATAATTTTGTTCTTATTATAACAAAATAGGTTATTATTTTGAATAGACCGGTGTACTTTTTGTTACAGTTTTAGTTATTTTAACATCATCCTGCATCTAGTTTATAACAAAATATGTTATAGAAAAATTTCATGTCATCATAACACAATGTGTTATAAACTTGATATATTTTTCTAGTCGGGATAGCAAATACAAAAAAATGTTAAAATCGGTTAAGTGTTGGTGGTGATAGTTGAAATATGATACTTTCCATTTGAGAATCCTGTTCAAACATTTTTTAATATTTCCTCTTTACTATTCTAACTCTAGTTAGAGCCAGAAATACTAGTCTTTAATAAGAAAGACACTGCTATCACTTAATATTAGTCGCACATGTATTTGTCAATCTTATTTTTTTTTTGATTCACTTGTTATGCCGATTGCTCCCTAAACAGTATCCAGTCTAGTCATTTCATTACACTCGCCATTACACTCCAGAAATTTGTCAATGAAACGTCCTTGGACTGGTTTTCCCGAACGTCCTTCACTGCTCTGCCATTTACATTTCCAAACATACATAAATACATCACACCGCACCGTAGTCGCCGAACAGGGGTTCAAACACTTTTCGATCCGAACCGAAATCTCTTTTAGCCTTATATCCGGTGTGTCTCGGTTTCGTATTCTTCCACGTTCCATCACCGCCGCCCCCCTCACCCAACCCATTCCAATAGGAAGGAACCCACGCTCCTCGTGACAAGGAGGAACCGAACCCAACCAATCGATCTGCTACCGCTTGCTTTGGAGCTCTAGTACTACCACATTGAGCTACATTTAGTATGAGCGTCGTTGTCGTCCATAGGGTTCAATGTCCTCGCTTTCGGTTGGCTCCGCACAGTCATAAAAGATTATTCAATACACAACACACCGGTGGCGTTGTCGACGTCGTCGTCGTCGTCGTCGTCATCATCGTCGTTGACAACGACTACGTAGTCCTGCCCTTCGCGCCCTGTCGCCGCAGCCATGAATTCCTTCACACACATTCTTCACGGTCGTCACTATGGGATCGCGTGAGCAAAATAAGGGCAAAATCAAATAATTTATAATATTTGGCAAAATATAGTAAGTGTTTTCAATGTTTTCTATTGGTATTACGTCCCTATTAAAATAAAATAAAATTTTAATCTGCGCAGTGTGAATGCTTCTGAAAATTCTGGAAGAAGAGCATTGAGCTATTTGGGCAGCGATCTGGGCGATTTTTCTCTATGGAATGAATTAACGTTTTGTTTCCTGGCTCGCTTTTACCAAGGTTTAATCACGTGTAACCCGAGCAGAGGGGAATATCAAACTAATAACTATCAAATCACATAATCTGTTTTTATATCTTGTTTTCTCATTATTAACTTATCAAGGCATAACTTTTCCATAATAAGTTTTGTTTGACAATCTTATTTGGTTATGGTCAAGCTATTGACCAAAATAGATACAGCTGCCCAAATGGTACGAGTCCCTAGCACCCTATTACTTACTTTATTATTAGTTTGAAATCATAACTAATTTTGCTTTCTGATTATTATCAATAACTTCATAATAACAACTTCCAATATAGGACACTATAGTGCTCTAAGAAGGCGTCATTGTCTGGGAATTGGTAAACTTCATAATCGATGTCGTCATAACCTCGTTCATTGTTCAGTGCAAGTTGTATTCTTTACAAATGTGCATCTGGTGAGTAATGGTTGGCCATAAACCTTCTCAATACACACTTAGGATCTGATGTTTCAGCTTAGCACTTTTTACTTAGTTCATTATTTTTATATCTTTTTATTTGCTGAGTTCTCAACAGCAGAACCAACTCGGTGTACTCGGTAATCAATATTTTCCGTTCTACAGTAATTTTCGGCAATCAATTTCCTGAGGTCGTTCAGTCGCTTAAAGAATTCCAGAAAAATAAACACGAATGTATCGATTTAAATCTGCAACGGCAAACTCCCTAAAAAGATGGAACAACATAGCGAGCAAAGCTTGGTGGGTATATGAATAAGAGCTCTTTAAATCTAAACCATAACGCCACTCTAATAACTTATAAAAACAACTTTGAAGAGAACTCTGAGCCAACTGAATTCAAGAAAAAAAATATCCTGTGAAATTCTTCTATCGCAGATCTAACCCTCCTTTGCAAGAGAGTTTTTTTTTTTCAATCTGCATTAACGTGATGTTTGGCCATAGGCTTGTTCTTCTCCAGACCCACGCTTTACTTTCTTTCCGAAGGAATAACTCACGTTTTGTGAGTTTGTCGGGAGTGGCATTCAATCCCTGGCCCTCGGCGTGATAGTCACGTGCTTTAATCACCACACCAGGTCTGCTCCACAGTTTGCAAGAGAGTCTGCCTTCTCATTGCCATAGATTTAGCAATGTAAGAGGACCCATGGAAAGATGATCTCAAAGATCATGTACATCAATGGAACAGTCATCTTCAGGTGCTTGCCTTACAAGTTTTATCAATCGGAGAGCTCTATGATTTTATGGTTGAACATTAATAAACAACTTTTTTACTTTTTCGATGGTATAGCGATGGTGTTACTGTTGTTCCTCTTCAGTTCATTTTTGTATCGGTGCGGGTCGATCATCCTTTTAACGAGTTTCGTTAGAGTATGGGCTCAGGCGAGAGTCAGTGTTACTCGACGGTTTGTGTCGGCTTGACGAAAAATTGTTGGTGACGCTGCTGGGAATTCAACCCATGACCATCCGCACAGTAGCAAAGCAAACGTGTGATCATCATGACTATGATGCCAAGCCAACTTTTGTTTTTGTAGTGGAAAAAATCAACAAGATACTTTGAGAAATTCTTTACAACTGCTTCATGTTTTTTGAGACGAATTGTTGGGCCGTTTCTACTGCGACCATCTTGGCGTTGGAAATGAGCATACGATGATCCATGTCATCTTTGGCCTCTGATATAGGTTTAGGTAAGCAATTTACGAGAAAACACATACAGATATTTTCAGTATTAACTGCTGGCAGTTATAGCGCAGCTTTTGGAAGAACTTTACGAAAATCCATCTTTTTCAACACAATTTTGACAATGGTTTCTGAAATCTCCAGAGAGAAAACCGACAGAATGTCTTCCAGAACAGCCTACGGATATTCAGAAGATATACCTGAAGGAAATCTAGGGAGTTTAAAGGTAAAACTGCAACAATAATCTGTGGAGTGTCTTTTTCGATAAATGCTTGTAATTCTATGATTAGTTTATTACTATTTTATTGATTCTGTTATTAGTATTATTATTGTCGTACACAGCGTAAGCGTGGTGTTATTGGAGCTGGTCGAAGACGCGACTGCTGGTGAAACCCTAGGATTGCACAAAATATTCCAACAGCGAATTTCTGAAAAACAGTTCACTAAAATCATGCAGTAGATTACCGTGGAATTTTGAGAATTTCTATAAAAATATGTAAAAAAAATAAAATTAAAATGTTGATCAAATTCGTGTAAGAGGTTGTGGAGAAATTTATTGATCAGTCCATGGAGTAATTTAGAGAACAATTTAAAAAGACGTGAAAATTAATATTAAAAAAAGCAGACGCCGTCGTCAGCTAGAGGCTGTACGTACAGAATAAATAAAATTCTAGACAACTATCACTAGACAACGAAAACTGTACAAATTATTTACGTGTAATTCTTTATTACACCAATCACCCTAGCTCTGAAAATGTTTAACAATTATCAGATTCTGAGATTCTTATACATATTCTGACAGATCGCACATAAGCAAGAGAGTGGCAAAAATATATTTTACTTTACCGACCTTGTTGCCGTCCCCTTTATGCTCATGTTTCATATACCATATTCTCAGGTTCAGCTTCTAAAATGAGCTGTAGGTGATTAAATTTAGATATGACGAAATGAATTTTTCAGCACTATGAGGAACAGTGCCCTAATGTCACCCCACTTTAACTCAATGACACCCCGCACGACGGTACGAAAAGAATCACCATTCAGAGCAGAAATCAAACTCTCACCCCATTGCATGCTACAGTTATATGCTTGGTTAGGCTAACCGCATGGTCACGAGGCTGTACTAGCATTGAAATTTGTTCAAATTATTTTTATGAGAAAATGATTGAAAAAAAAAATTACGAAAGATTTTTAAGCATTTCTTCTAGCAAGTTTACAGTAGTTGTGTTGGTATTTCCTCGAAAGGTATTAGATTTTTTTGTAATTTTCGTGACATCTCGTTGAAATGAGATGTTCCCAAGAATGAAAATACCACGAAACACCTTGAGTGATTTTGTGGCTTTCTTTGAAACCAAAATTAATAAAATTTTAGAAGAGCTGCGTTTGTCAAACACACGATCCATGTCGTCGATTGATTTTTGGGGTCTCACGAAGCTTTTATCACACAAAACACAAAATAAAAAATGCAGATTATGTGGATGTATTTGACCAAGCCTCGAAATCTTTCGTCTTGCATGTTTTGCTATTGATTTATGAATTATAGGTCACTAACGGTTATAGAATTTCCCAAACGTTTCAACTTTGATCTGCAAGAAACAATTTCAAATCGTTTCAAGTGTCAAATCTCGATATTTTTTTGTCATTATCTACTGATTACGATTAGATTTATTGAAATTGGACTTTCACGTGATGTGTAATGCTCATGAATTCAGTGGTACGTTGTAGTACAGCAACAAGTCAAAATAATTGATGTATCATAAGAAACTTTTCAACCTATCAAGTTTTACTTTTAAACCGGTTCCATGATACCTACTATAACAAAATAAATCAATTCAAAATCTAATTATGTTGACATTATTGCTAGATTCTTGAAAATAACCGTAATATCTAAAATATCAATTTTGACGGTTCTGGATCATTCGGCCAAACGCCATTTGGCCGGAAGGGTCGCTTGACCGAATGCCGTTTGGCCGAAAAATGAATGATGAGCTCAAGTGATCACGCCACAGTTCTACGCATCGATATAACTGGAAAGAAAAGTCTACGATTCAAAGCAGGGAAAATTGATTAATAAAATATTGGCAGTTTCAACGCACACTTATCTCTGAATGGCGAAACTAAAAAGAATAGCCTATGATTGAAAGATGGAAATAGGGTACGTGTACCAATTATGGCACTACCTAAGGGAAGCTATTTATATAAAAATAACGAGAGGATCAACGAATGTCACCAATATGTTAAAAGATAGCTGAGCTGGCATACTTCACAGGAAAAATATAGAAACGGAGCCAAAACTACTTTCAGTATTTATTAAAGCGTGTGCCAATAATAGGAACCCTGTTCCAGTTATGGCTACATTTGTTAACTTCGGTTCCTTTTCGCACTATTTGCATGCATTCCTTATGGGATTAGCCATAATTGGTACACTATGGCGAAATAGGGTGCAAGGAAGCCGAAATTTTAAGGAAAATGATTTATTTCTACCATGATTTGAGCAAAATGTGGAATTTAAATGAGTGCAACCATATTTTGTGAACGTGATCTGTTGTTCACAAAATTTTTCTTGTTGATTTACATCGTTAAATGGTGAAAATCAACTATGGCGAATGTTTGTTACTATAGCCATAATTGGTACACTTACCCTATGTCCGATGAGTGTTTTGGCAGTTAGAATGTCAAAAACTTCCTCTAGATTCTTTTTATCATAATTCGGCCAAACGACATTCAGCCAAATGGCCAGACACCAATTTTGACAAAGCTTTTCTGATTACCAAAGAATCATGCAGTCTAGATCTCAAAATTCCAATAAAATTCTGGTAAGCATCTTGGAATCTGTTAAATTTCATTTAAACTACTGAGAAACTATCGGAAATACAAATTCACGAGGCAGCTGCAACATTTTTTATACCAATAGAAAATATATACTATAAATTTATTATTATTACAACAAGTGTATTACAAAAATGTTTGGTAACTAATCCTATCCTTCCGGCTTTGGCCAACTGCTGTATCCTGGGTTCATCGTAAAGTGCAGCGAGCTCGTGGTTCATCCTTTTCCGCTACACACCGTTCTTCTGCACAACCAGAAATCCTTTGTACAAGAAGCTTTTATTAAATTTTGGCCATCCTGCTCACACAGTGCAATGCCAAAAGACGTAACAGTTGGGAACTCTCATATCTCGTCCAAATCACCGTCGTCGTCGTCATCGTCGCCGTATGAATCCCGTCTTGTTCCTTCCCACAGTTTTTCACACGCACACTCACTTGCTTGCTTCTCTCTCATACTCACAAGTTCCCAATGTTCCTCCGAACGGGAGGACATCATCCGCACGAAACACTCTGATGGTGGTGTTGCACCATCGTCATGCAGGAGGGAATCACAAGGGTTGCTTGGTTGGTTTGTGCTTGAGCTTGGCACTCACTCACTAGCAAAACAACGCGCGCACACAGAACGAACACCCGGCACATACCCAGCCGGCTGGGGCACCCACCAGAGCATCAGCATCCGCACTGCCAGGCGGCGGCGGTGGCAGCAGCGGTTTCCCTGTTCATGACCTAGGGCAACACATTGCAGCCAGCCGGTCCACGACGACGAAGACGCAAGTACAAGTATCACCAGCACACAGAGCACACCGACGACCGAACGAGGGAGCAACAACGTGGTGCGACGACGATGCGATGTAATGCATGTTTATATCATCTGCTGAACTCTGTGCGGGATCGAAAAAGTAAACACTCGGCTTCGGCGGAGTCGAGATCTTGCATTGCGATGCGGTCGGGCATGGAAATCGAGTTTTCTGCTGAAATGATGTCAGGAAATTGGCGTGGAACTCGACTCGAATGGGTGTACCTAAGTATGACTTCATTTCCCAAATAATCAACAACGACGAGGTTGAATGAGTTCAAGCAATAGAACAACATTTTCCTGAAGTTTTAAATGAAAGTGAAATTAATTGATTTGAAGAAACTGAGAGCCATTTAGCTGTAGTGATGAACGTGTTGTGGAACTTTGCGTAGACATCCAAATAACATTTTGATGACCAATTAGTCTTGTAGAGGTTTTCACAGTTAAAACCTTACACCTTTTATTTTGGTGTTATGATGGTTTTAAGAATTTCTTCTAAGCTATTTGACTACAAAATGATACTTGGGCAGGCAGAATATCCTTCACTTCCTTGGGCGTAGAGTAGGAATAAAAAAGTTAACAAAAAAAAAACAAAACAATCAATTAGGCAACCTAGGGTGACAAAGGGTATTATCGGCAGGTTTGTTCTCTTAGTCATGGGTGGTTTTTTTGTGCACCCAAATTGCCTGAAATTTGGGCGTATGACTCAGCTTGGTCGGGAAGGATTTAAGGCCAACTCTGAGTTCAACAGGTTTCAAAAAAACCCCCATGATGAAAAGAACAAAACTGTCAAAAATTCGTAAGTTCCCCTATTTTAAAAGTAAAAAATCACCGAATGGTTTGTTGATGATGCGATTAAATTTATACACCAAAACGAGTTAAACTGACGTCATAAGATAAAATACGAATAAGTTACATTAAACACAATAAACCATCAAAATATCGTTTTTACCGATTGATCGCAATTTGTCATTATATTTCTACGATTGTGATATATTTTGGTAATTATGTAATAAAATTCGAACACTCATTTCGGTTCTGATCTGTGACTCATACAATTATTAACATGCAGTCATGCCTTAAATCAGTTGATTTGTGTGCTTTTACGAGTTTCCATATATGCGATATTGACCTGAGCTAGAAGTTTAAGCGATGTAATACGTGAGTACTTACCGATTGTCTGGGTCTATACTCAAGGGCGTAGCCAGCTTTTTGGTCAGGGGGGGGCAAGCACCCTTAGAAAAAATGTACCTACTAGCTTTTGTAACTAAACGCAACACGATGAAATTGAATATAATAACATTATATTCTAAAAGCTTTATTTAACCCTTAACCCTGTTGTATTTTGTACAATACGTTAACAAAAACTCGCCTGATCTACACAAATCAACGTGGTGCTGGTAGCGATGGCCAATTTCTGGAAGGTTAAGGATTTTTATTTACTCGTGCAATATTTTGCTCTGATTTTTTTGTCAATATCTACAAAACATTCACCAGAAATTATAGCTGAACTCTTTTGGAAATTACGAAGTTTTTTGAGGTAAACCTAGAATTTCCTGGTACCTGTATGCTTCCATTTATCTTCCAATACTATTTGCTGGAGACATTCCTCCAGAATTTTTTGAATTTTTGAATTCCAGAAGGAACTTCTGTAAAAATTTCAAAAAATAAACCTGTACGAATTCCTGGATAAATTATGGGAGGGATACCTAGTGAAATTTCTGAAGATATCTCATGAGGAAATCCTAGATAAATTTCTGGAGGATTCCCTGGAGGAAATTCTGGAGAAATTCCTGGAGGAATTCTGGACGGAATCCCTAGTAAAATTTCATAAGAAATGTCTTCAAAAATTCATACATGAAATCTTAGAGAAATTTGTGAAGGAATCCTTTGAGGAATGCCTGTAGAAACTTCTGAGCAAATTCCCGGCGTAATTCCTGGAAGAATTCCTGGAGAATTTCCTCGAGCAATTTTTTGGGTGAATTCTTGGTATCCCTAGGAGAATTCTGGGAGAAATTCCTGATGAAATCTCCAGAGGAACTCTGGGAGGAAATTTCTGAAAAAAAATCCCTTGAGAAATTCCAGGAGGATTTCCTGAAAGAACCCTTGGAGGAATTTCTGGAGGATTCCCTGGTGGAATCTCTGGAAATACCCCTCGAAAAATTCGTGGAGAAATCCCTGAAGTAATTGCTGGAGGAATCTCTGAAGGAATATCTGGAGGAATCCCTGAAAATTTCCTCAAAGTATTCCTGGAGAATTTCCTGAAAGAATCCCAAGAGGATTTCCAGGAGAAATTCCTGGACGAATTGCTGGCATAATTCCTGAAGGATGCCAGGAATATTCCAAAAAAAATCCAGGGGTATTTCCTGGAGGTATTCCAGAAGAAATTTCCTGGGGAAATTCCTAGATAACATCCCGGAGGAATAAATGGAGGAGTTCCTAGTGGTATTCCTGTGGAAATTTCTGGAGGAATCTCTAGAGGAATTCTTGAAGGAATTACTGGATGAATATCTAGAGGAATCTCCAGAAGAATTCTGAGAGATTTCTGTTTCTGTTTCTGTTATTTTTCTATTTTTGAAAGAACCCCTTGAGAGATTCCTGGAGGAATTTCTAGTGGAATTGCAAGTGGAGTTCCTGGAGAAATTCTCGGAGGAATTCCTGAAGGAATCCCAGGGGGTTTCCTTGAAGAAATTTGTGAAGAAATCCCTGGAAGAATATCTGGAGGAATCCCTGGTGGAATACCTGGAGGAAGCCCTGAAAAATTCTTGCAGGAATTCCTGGAGAATATTCTTGAAGAATTTCTGAAGAAATCTCTAGAGGATTTCCTGGAAGAATCTTTTGTGAATCTTCTGGAGGATTACCTGAAGGAATCTTCAAAGAATTTCCTGAAGAGATTTTTCATGGAGAAATCTCTGGAAGAATCCCTTCAGGAGGGAAATCCCCTGGATGAATATCTGGAGGAATCAGGTAGCAATTCCTGATAAAATCTCGGGAGAAATTCCTGGAGAAATACCTAGAGGAATTGCTGACATAATTTCTGAAAGATGTTCAGGAGCAATTCCTGGGGTAGTTCCTGATGAAATTACTGGGGTTATTCCTGGAGAAATTCCTGGATAAAATCCTGGAGGAATACCTGGAAGAATTACTAGAGGTATTTCTTTGGGAATTTCTGGAGGAATCTCTAAGAGAAACACTCGGAAGAATTACTGGATGAATTTCAAGAGAAATTCTGGGAGAATTCTATTTATATTCTATTATTTTTCTGTTTCTGAAATCCTGGAGGAATTTCTAGCGGAATTTCTGGAGGAATTCTTGGATAAATCCTTGAAAGAATGCCTGAAGGAATCTCTGGGGAATCCTAGAAGCAGTTTGTGAAGAAGTCCCTGGGGGAATCCCCGAAAAATTACTGATGGTATTTCTCCAGGAATTTCCTGGAAGAATTTATGAAGAAATCCCTAGAGGATTTCCAGGCAGAATCCTCTGGAGGATTTCCTGGAGGAATCCCTGAAATATTCCTGAGGGTATTCCTGGAGAATTTTCTGGAAGAATTTCTGAGAAAATCTCCAGAAGAAATTCTGGAAAAATTCCTGGAGAAATTGTTGACATAATTTCTGAAGGATGTCCGTCCAGGAGCAATTCCTGGATCAATTCCTAGATAAATTTCTGGAGGAATTCCTGATGAAATTCTTGGGGTAATTCCTGAAGAATTTCCTGGACTAGTTCTTGGAGATATTCCTGGATAAAATCTTGGAGGAATTGCTGGAGGTTCTCCTTTGGGAATAGCTGGCGGAATCCGTGAGGGAATCTCTGGAGGAATACCTTCAGCATCTTCTGGATGAATTTCTGGGGGAATCTATGGAGAAGCCCTGGGAGAAATTTCTGAAAAAAATCCCCTGAGAAATTCACGGAGGGATTTCAAGAGACATCTTTTAAGGAATTCCTGGAGAAATCTCTGGAAAAATCCCTGAAAAACTTCCTGGACGAGTTTTAGCGGAATTCCTAGAGAAATATCTGTAGCGATTCCTGGAGGGAAAGCTGGAAGATTTCTTGGTGGAATTTCTGGAAAAATTCCAGAAGGTATTCCTAGAAAAAACCCTGGAAGAGTTTCTGAAGCAATCCCTTATTTATGATGGTGTTCCTTGATTAATTCCTGGTGTAATTCCTGGAGGAATCCCTGAAAAATTCTTGAAGGTATTCCTGGAGAATTTCTGAAGAATCCCTAGTGGATTTGTTGGAAGAATCCTTGGAGAAACTTCTGCAGGATTTCCTGGAGGAATCTTCAAAGAATTTCCTGAAAAGATTCCATGGAGAAATCTCTGGAGGAACCCCTTAAGCAATTCCTGATGGAATCTCATGAGAAATTTCCTGAGAAATACCTAGAGGAATTCTTGACATAATTTCTGCAAGATGTCCAGGAGCAATTCCTAGAGAAATTCCTGGAGTAATTCCTGGGGGAATTCATGTAGAAATTCCTGGGGTAATTCCTAGATAAGTTCCTGGAGAAATTCCTGGATAAAATCCTGGAGAAATTCCTAGAGGTATTCCTTTAGGAATTTCAGGAGCAATCTCTAGAAGAATTTTTGGAAGAATTACTGGATGAATTTCTAGAGGAATTCTGAGAAATTTCTGAAAAAAATCCCTTGAGAAAACTTCGGAGGAATTTCTAGCGGAATTTCTGGAAGAATTCTTGGATAAATACTCGAAGGAATTCCTGAAGAAATCCTTGGAGGAATCCTAGAAGCAGTTCGTAAAGAAATTCCTGGGGGAATCCCTGAAAAAATGCTGATGGTATTCCTCCAGGAATTTCCTGTAAGAATTTATGAAGAAATCCCTAGAGGATTTCCAAAAATAATGTTCAGAGGAACTTCTGGGGGATTTCCTGGAGGAATCTTCGGAGGATTTCCTGGAGGAATCCTTGAAAAATTCCTGAGGGTATTCCTGGGGAATTTTCTGGAAGAATGTCTGAAAAAAAAATCCAGAAGAATTTCTGGAAAAAATCCTGGAGAAATTGTTGACATTACTTCTGAAGGATGTCCAGAAGCAATTCCTGGATCAATTCCTAGAGAAATTGCTGGAGGTATTCCTGAAGAAATTGTTGGGGTAATTCCTGGAGAATTTCCTGGAATAGTTCTTGGAGAAATTTCTGAAAAAATCGCCTGAGAAATTCCCGGAGGAATTTCTGAAGAAATCCCTGGCAAAATCACTAGAAAAGTTCCTGGAGGAGATTTTTGTGCAAATACTGGAGGAATGCCTGTAGCAATTCCTGGAGGGAATTTCTGGTAATTCCTAGAGGAATTCCTGAAGAAATTTTTGGATGAATCTCTTAGGGAATTCGTATAGGAATACCAGAAATAATTCCTCAAGAAATCGCAGATGGAGTTCTTGAACAAATTCGGGAGGAATCCTTAGAAGAGTTTCTGAAGAAACTCCAGAAGGAAACCCGGAAGAAATTTCAAGAGGAATTACTAAGGGAATCCCTAAGCAGTTCCTGGAGGAAGTACTGAATCAATTCCTAGAAAAGATCCTTAAAAAATACAATGAGGAATTGCTGGAGGAACCCTAAAAAGAGTTCGTGGGAGAATCTTTGGAGGATGTTCAAAATAAGTTGTTAGAGAAAGAATCACAGAAGGAAGTCCCGAGTTAAGTCCTGCAGAAATTCTTGGAGGAATCCCTGGGGGATATCCTAGAAGAATACCCGTAGAGTTTAACGGAGGAATCTCTAGAAATACTCCTGGAGGAATCTCTATAAGAATTCCTGGAGGAATTTCTGGAGAAATATCCATACGCATTTCAATTCCCAGAGGATCCCTGGAATAATTCTTGGAGGAATCTCTGAAGAAATTCATGGAGAATTCGCATTAAAAATTTCTGAAGAAATTGTAGATGGAATCCTTGGAGAAATCCTGAAGGAATACTAATAAGAGTTCGTGGAAGAACGCCTTGGGGAATCCCTGTAGCAGTTCCTGAAAAGAAATCCTGGGGAATTCCTAAATAGTTCCTGGAGGAAGTATAGGATTATTTTTTTGGAATCTTCTGAAGGAATTCTAAAAAGTGTTCCTGGGGGAACCCTTGGAGGATTTTTTTTTAAATAATTCCTGGAGTTGTTTCTGAAATAAACACAGAAGATATTCCCGGTCGAATACTTGGAGGAATGCTTGAAGGAAAATCTGGAGGAATCCCGAAAGCAATCCCATGATGAATTCCTTAGGAAATCCCAGGAAAGCTGTCTTAACAAATTCCTGGAAGAATTTCTGTAGGAAAAGAAAAATGAAGGCATCCATGTCTGCAATATTTTTTGGACGAATTATTGTTAGAATTTTTGGATGGAGAATGTTTTGTACAATGATTTAAGGAACTTCTGGAAATTTCTGGAGGAATTATCGAAAAAAGCACTGGAACAATCACTGAAGGAACTTCTAAAGATATCCCAGGAGAAATTCCCGGAGGAATGCCTGGCGAAACCCATACAGGAGTTCTTGGAAAACTCTCTGGAGCAGTCCATGCTAGAATCACTGAAGGAAACTATGGAAAATTCCTGAAGGAATTCATCGATATATCCTTGCAGACATATTTGTAAAAAACTGAAGGAATCGTGGGGGAATTCTTAAAGCATTTCTTGGAACAAACCCTAAAAAACTATCTGAACTCTGCAAGATGTCCATGGAAAAATTCACGAAAGAGAAGCTCCTGGATATGTTCCTTGAGGAATTTCTGAAATAATCCTTGGAAAAGTTCCTGAATAACTGCCTAAAGGAATTTCTGGAGGCTGTAAAAGTGAAAGAATTTGTAAAGAAATCCCAGCTATTATTATCTTAGCATGGCGTTTGTTTGAATTGAATACAAGTGAAAATTCGTGTAGCAATAGCATATAACTGCACTCTATAGCAGCATATAATTCTACAAAGTCCTTGTTTTTCCCGACCAGAAACTTGCCATGCTGTTTTTGTGTTCCATGAACAAACATCACAAAATTAACCCAAGCTTGTTATTTGGTTAAATTCTATGATAAGATTGAAGTAGATCTCTTGGAGAAATACTTGGCGAAATTTCCTGTGATTCTCAAGAAAAAAAAGGTTGGATAATTGTGGATAAAAACCACAATTATTAGAATAGTCTAGAGAATAGTTTTTTTTTTCAATATTTTTTCTGGAACACTTGAATTATTGACAATCTTTGAGTCGGCTTGAATTAAAAAAAAAATCTGTCGGCCAGGGGGGGGCAACGGCCCCCCCCTGCCCCCCTCTGGCTACGCCCTTGTCTATACTTGTGCTTTATATTCAAACTCCCCATGTGACTCCACATGAAAGAATCCCTGGCAAAAAGTCAATATAACAAAACAGGGATCACTTTTAGCCTAACTTTTTTTTACGTAATTTGAAACAAGACACGTCTAGTATAGCTGCAAAACCCTCTGTTACACACCTTTCATATCGGTTATGAATTGACAGACACCACAATTTCTGCCATATCCATGAGAGCAAATTCTGTTAAAAATCCCGATCACTCTCTCGCTTCCGATGACTACGGGAGTGCATTGAACCACATCCAAACCGACGCAACTCACTTGGGTTTAGGCCAAGGCAAAGATGTATCTACGTACGTTCAGATGCAATCCGTTGATGGGAGCAATTTATTACGGCATCCAACTGTAGTGAAGATCTCACTCATTTTAAGTGTACAATGTACACAAACACTCACATGTTCTTTTCTGTACTCGGGACCAAACAGGGGCTGCAGTCATCTCGATAGAATTGCATAAATCTGCAGTAAGAGGGGCACCAAATGCAGAAATAGCTACCAATACCAGTTTGTCGGTCGGTAATCGCTCTCATTAGTTGATTCACACCTCGCATTGGGTTTTGGATCCGCATTGACGAGTGTGGTACCATAACTTTCCATCCACCCCAAAGGTGATTTGCGCGGGAATATAATTTTCTCGTTGATCAGAACTGTTAATGTTTGTATTCCAGTCAATCAAGTTAAGATAGGGAACATGGTTTTTCGGGCGCTGTCGAGATATACGTACGATGCGCACTTACTACATCTAGATTAAATAATTAGAACAGAAGGGGAAGAAGGATAACTGTACTGCTGTAAATAACATAGCTGTAATTTCATAGTTTTGTGTTCAAGAAATACGTCTAAGAAAAATCGTTTTTCGTAATTCACGATAGCTCAAGCTGCAAAATATATGTGTTTGTTCATGAACTTCCCTATTCATTGCTACTCACATTCCAGCGACCGAAAGTGTATGTCGACGAGCCGTTTCACAGCTTTCTTATCGGTTGATGGTGGTAGAAACAGCTTTCAATAGTTTTAGCTAAAAGTGATGATTTCTAGACATCTAGGCATCTAATTGGCACTCCCTTTCCTAACATTCGACCAATGGGTTACTATTTAGCTCTTAAACCGAGGGGCTTGATGGTAACATACTTCCCCGTATGTCACAATTGTTTACGGTAGTGCATTATCCTCTTTGGAGCCACCATACACCGGTTTTAACTCCAATATCGTCAGTTTATCGACAGGTCTTCTAAGTACCCTACTTGGTGTAGAAATATCTACTTGGCATACTATTTCGTCATTTCCAGAATACATGCGCATCACACAGCCTCTAATCTATCTATTAATAGTTCGTTGATCGGCCAAATGATAACCGTATCACTCCCTTTTGCTCTCCTTGATAACTCCTCAAAAAACTTCCAAATACTTCTCTTGAATCTCAAAGGACTGCCTAAAGCTTTCAGTTTTCATTGAAAACTTTACAAAGACTGCCAGATTAGACGTGTGCGCCGCAGCCGCCGACGTTTTTTCACGCCGCTGCCGCCAGTTAAAATGACCCGGCGCGCCGCTGTTGATATTTTTCCACGTTGCCGAACAATATTTCCCACGCCGATGAGAAAACGACAACAATTTTTTCTTGCCACCACTTTACGAACCAGACCTTTTTGCATTGATAGTGGTATTTAATTTATACATTTTGTGTCTTGTTAATGTTTGACGTATTTTTTTTTATCTGTATTAACGAGATTTTTAGCCCTAGGCTAGTTCATCTCGGGACCCACGCTTTACTTCCCTTCCGAAGGAAGAACTCACATTTGTGTGAGTTTGTCGGGAGTGGGATTTGATCCCAGGTCCTCGGCGTGATAGTCAAGTGTTCTAACCATCACACCAGGTCCGCTCCACATTTGACGTATTTTGCTCAAGACCTTTTATAGATCTTTTGCTTATTTCCTATGATTTCATTAGCAGAATTGTTGCTTTGTTTTTTTTCAAAGGTGAGCGATTTTTTTTATTTCACAACGGATTATCAACAAAATGCTTAGCAATATTCTCATGAGATCCACAAATACCTTTCTGTACATATTTTTGGCATATCTCGTGGGATATTCCCTCGATATATTCCCGTTCAAACTCCAGTAAGCGTACTAATGGTTGAGGCTGTGAATCGCTTATCCGGTGACGGATGTTTCGATTCCACATATTTAGAGTGATGATACATCGATTTTTTCAGAGATTCTTCTAGAGATTCCTTCAAAGATTCATTACAAAAAAAAATCCACGGAATCCTTTTATATTTTTCATGATTTTTCCAAAAATCCCTCAAGAGGAATCATTGCTGATATACCACCCTTCTCAAAGCGTAAAGTAATTTATGGATGTTGTACTTCAGAAATAACGCCAGGAATTTCTCTGTAAAGCAATCCAAGGATTCTTTCAAGAATTGTACCTTCATGAATTTTGTCAGCGACTCTTCAACAAAAAATCTTCAAGGCTTCTTTCGAACATATTTTCAATGGTTTCTTTATTTTTTTTCAATTATTTCAACTTCCTCTAGGGGTTTCCTCCAGTATTTCTTCGAGAAATTCTTCCAGCGGTTTCTTAAAAAAACCTTCCATGGATTCCTTCAGTAATGCGCACAGATATTTTTTTTACAACCTTCTCCAGTCTCCAGGAATTCCTTCAGAAGTTTATTCATGTTTTTCATTATTTCGAGCAGGTATTTCTACAGAGATTCCTGTGAAAATCCATACAGATACTCTTTCAGAAGTTTTTCCACGTATTCCTCCATGTATTTCCCCAGACATTCCTCCAGGATTTAAACCAAGTATACCTATAGGAGTTTTTACTTGGATTACTAAAAAAAAATCAGTGGTTTCTTCAGAAATAATTCTTAGAAACATCAACCGAAATACCTCTGAAAATTTCTCATGAGATTTTTTTTAGAAATTTTCGTTGGAAGTTTAGGCATTCTTGCAAAGATTCTTTCGAAAATCCGGTCAAGAATTCCTCCGGCAATTGTTCCAGCATATCTTCCATGAATTTTGGTAAGTGATTTCTTTAGGTTATTTACTAAATACGTATTATAAATACTTATAGGAATTCCTCCAATGGTTTTTCCAGGCATTCCTTCAGGATTTCTTCAGCAACTTCTTCTAGAATTCCTTCAGGGATTTTCCAGAATTCATTTAGATATTTTTAAAGGAAATGTCCAGGGATTTCAACATGCATTAGACAGACAGATGATTATTTAAATAAAAACATTCCAAAGATTTCATCAGAAATCCCTCCGCGGCTTTCTTCTTCATCAGTAGTCTAAGGTTATCCCCATGAATTTCAACAAGGGATTTCTTCAAAAACTTTTTCATGGATGTTTTTTTTCATTCATTCATCTAGATTTTTTTTTCATTTCAGCGTTTTTTCAGTAATTCTTCCAAGAGTTGCTCCAGCAATCCCAAGGAAATTTCGTCAGGGGTAACTGAAGAATTCTCAAGAAGGTTTATTGGGATTTGGAATTTCTTATGCGGTTCCATCAGAAATATTTCTTGAGATTCCTTCGGAGATTCCTCTAGAAATTCTTACAGATTTTTACAGAAATATTTTATGAAATTACATAAAGAATACTGAACAAATTCTTCAGTGGTTCCTTGCAGGAGTTTCTAAAGAAATTTCACAGCAAATCGTACAGATATGGCAATCAAAGGTACTGGAGGTGGTCTAGAGGGATTCCTGGAGGAAGTTCTGAAGCAAACCTCGGAAGAACTGTTGGAGATTCTTCTGGCGAAATCCTTGTAAGAATTTCTTGCAAAATGAAGAAGGTATTAGTGGACAAAAATATCTGAAGAAATTTCTGAAGGAATCATTAGAGCCAAGAAGAATTTTCGTAGGAAAATTTAGCAGCAGAAATTGAAAAAATAAACATCTGGAAGAATTCATAAATTACCAAAATAAATTTCTGAAGAAATTCAGTGTTTTGATGAAATCTCTGATGGAATGCCTGGAAAACTGGAGAAAGCTCTGCAGTAATTTTAAGAATAATTTCTCAAGTATTCCTGGAGAAACAACAAGAAATAAACCCTTAAATGATTGTTGAAAGAATTAATGGATAAATCATGAGAGGATTCCTGAGGGATCCTCCCAGTAGGAATATCCGATGATCTTCTGTGAAACCCCCTGGGTGGAAAAAACTCTTGGGATTTTTTTAGAGTAATTTCTAAGGAAATGCCTGAGAGAATGCCTTAAAAGAAACCTGGAAGAATTTATAAACAAAAACTGAAACAATCTCTAGAGGAATTCCAACAAAATTTTCAGATAACCTACATACAAAATAAAAAACAGAATTTCAGGATGAATACCTGGGTACCCATATAGCCGAGGCGGTAAACGCACGGGTATTCAGCATGACCATGCTGAGGGTGACGGGTTCGATTCCCGGTCGGTCCAGGATCTTTTCGTAAAGGAAATTTCCTTGACTTCCTTGGGCATAGAGTATCTTTGTGCCTGCCACACGATATACACATGCAAAATGGTCATTGGCAGAGGAAGCTCTCAGTTAATAACTGTTGAAGTGCTCATAGAACACTAAGCTGAGAAGCAGGCTTTGTCCCAGTGAGGACGTTACGCCAAGAAGAAGAAGAAGAACCTGGGTACCTCTGGATAATTTCCTGCAAGAATCCCTTGAGAGATAAATAGAATAGTAAGAGCAATTTATGATGAAACACCTGAAATAATCGATAGAGGAAGTCTTCTTAAATCTGTTTAGGAATTTTTGGACGAGTTGATTTTTTAAAGGAAAATGCTAGGGGAGAGTTTCTTGAAAAATTTCCAATTAATTACTGGAAAAATAAAAAAAAGCTTGGATGAATTTTTGCTGTAATCATAAAAAGAGTTCAAAAGTTCAAAATTTCAGAAAAAAAAAAATCGAAGACATATTACACGCAGGAGTTTCATCCGCATTACTTTTTGTACAATATTCTTTGAAAAATATTAAAGTAACTTGACAATAAATTTTGAAGCTATTCCTAGGACATAGATCTACAAACTTGCTAGGGGGCTGTCCATAAACCACGTGGTCATTTTTTTGGGACTTTTCAATCCCAAAATTAGTCCAAAATCCATATCTCTTGTCTCAAAACATTCTTTCTCGTCATGAATTGATTCTGTCGATGATGCAGAACACGGTACTCTCCTGTTGTTGCTATATTTCCCAAGAAATTAATTTCAAATTCAAAACAAATCTTCCGCACAAGCAAGAACGCTTGTCCTGACATGACATACAAGCAAGCTGTCCCCATTCCCGCATCCCCCCTTCAATTTGAAAAGAAACAGAAACAGCAAAATCCCGTCACGAGACACGTCGTATATACGAGAACATCTTCCACCATCGTACCAATATGGAAGCGCTAACAAAATGATGAAGATGTGCAGCAAGCGGCCCTACACACACAACACATCGCCGCTATGAATATGCAATATTGGGCCGCGCAAAGCTCGAACACTCCGTCTCCACACGGACGGAAGATATCACACCCCCCCCCCCCCCCTTCGAACCCCATTAAATTCACAAAACCCGCAACAGCGAAGGCCAAGAACCATCCACATCACATCCAGTCAGCCGCAGCCGCAGAGCGTTCCTGCATGCGTCCGAGAAGAGTGAAAACTGAGTGTTCTAGAGACCCCGCGACCGCGACACATTCAGTGAGAGTGAGTGCACCACCGCACCGGGGCGCGCACTTGAAAAAGCACTCTCGTTTTCTCCTCCCGGCCCGGCGCTGCTAACTGGTGCTGGTGCGGTAGGACTACGAAGACGACGACGCAAACGTCACAGGTCGATCGTACGGTGGAAATCTAGTTCAATGCCCTGCCTGCGTGTGTTCCCCCGTGATAGGTGACTAGTATAGGTACTTCCATACCTACTAGCTAGTGCTAAGTGTAAGGTGGTTCTTCTTTTCTTTGTGGATGAATGGCGCCCCTATAAGGCCTTATAAGGGAACAGTCGGTCATATCGCGCCACTAGAATGGGCGATTGATGATGTGTCTTCCTTGTTTGTCATTCCTAGGATGTTTTAGTTTGTAGTGGACCCCTTTGTAGCTGAAATTTGCTCTGACCGTAAAAACAGTATTGCGCATTTAGTTCACCACTGGACTGCGCACTTAGTCTTCATAAGTGCGAAAACGTTAATAAAATTGCGCGATCGCATCAAATGCAGGTGATGTCTTCGGCGCACTATTTCTTTGATAATGCTCAATAAGTGCTCTGAACACACCGAGTTGATTTGTTGCAATTGCGCACTTTTGTTTATGTTTTCGCACTCTTAAAAAGTCATGCGATAATCCAGTGATGAACTAAATGCGCTATATGGTATCGTAAATAGAACGGTCATTACCAATGATTGCGAAACGAGTTCTATGTCGGGTCTGGGACCGTTTGGGTGGAAGAACATATTTTGGACCCTATCCGCTATAATGACTGAGTTATCATATTGCGATTTTTTTCTAAAATCCGCATACTGGCCAACAACTTGTGCGCCGACAGCCCATGCGCCGGGTTGTGCGCCATACAAAATGTAAATAAACAAGTGTCAAAATGGTTCGCGCCAAGAGCTCTATCTCTCTTAGGGTTCGGATTTATTTTTTGTCTAAAACATTGATCTTCCTTATGGCTAGAAATAATGTACAACAAAGATATTATTGACGGTATAGACTGTTTCAGAAATTATAAATACACTAACGATTAACTGCCATTTCAATTTGAGCTCAATATCCAAAAAAGTTTCTTCTAGCTCTTATAGTAAACATGCTAACCAAGCAATTTTGTTGATGTTTCTGGTAAAAGGTCAAAAATAGCGCTCTGTAAACTAGATGATTAAAATTTGAAGTTGTACAAAGTGGTCAAAAAATGTAGCATAGTAGAAAAGAAAAAAAATCTCACGTATGCAATATTTAATTTCCAAACACAATAAAAATTGATGTATCGATAATAAAAGATATTTCTCGATTGGTAAGAGTAATTTTTACTGGAATATTTGATCAAGAGCCACCATTACGGGCCTCCTCAATTCAAAATTTTTTGTTTCAAATTTCCCAACAACACCACTAGCAACAAACGTTAAGCAAACGAATGTCTTAATTACTGCTCACTACATTCGTTTTTATGGTATGACAAGCTTTGCCATCTGTAGGATCGAATGAGCTGAAAAAATAAGTTTCTTCAGATTGAATGCGTTCAGGAAATCTAAGAAAGTGTGCGGTAGTTCTTATGTTCCTTAGGAAATAAGAAACTTGATCTCCGAAAACATGTTGTGGAAATGTGGAGCGGACCTGTTGTGATGGTTAGAACACTTGACTATCACGCCGAGGACCTGGGATCGAATCCCACTCCCGACAAACTCACAAAATGTGGGTTCTTCCTTCGGAAGGGAAGTAAAGTGTGGGTCCCGAGATGAACTAGCCTAGGGCTAAAAATCTCGTTAATACAGATAAAAAAATGTTGTGGAAATGCCTTTATCGATTTTTTTCCAAATTTTGATCAAGGCATTCCTTAGACAACTTGCTGAGAAAGCAAAGGTGATAAACATTTAGATATTTTTTGGTGTTTACTGAAAATAATGTTGAAAACATTAAAAATACCTTTGTGCAAATGCAAATTTGAAAAATTAAGTTATTTGTTAGAGAACCCAACTGTTCTTTAAAATATCAAGACAATTGAAAGGAAATATAAAAATATGGAGTACAATATGCTTTACTCTGAAAGAAGTTGATAAAAATCATTAGAACAGTTCATTTAATCCAATAAACAAAGTGTATTTATGATTTCTGAAACAGTCTATAAAAAAGCATTTACTTCGTTAAATCACTGATTAATAGTGATTTGGCTAGTGAAAAACTTGGCACACAGGCAATCGGCACGCAAATTGTGCGCTGGTGTATGGATTTGAATTAATCGTCACAAAGTACCCAACACACATTATACCCTGGCGCGCAACCTAGAGGTCGAAGAGAAACCTATCGAAATGCTTAAAATTCTCGAGAAGCTCAATACTAAATTATGACCAAAATTTCACTTTTGCAAAAGAAAAATTAAACAGAAATCACTAGATTATCAGAGGTTAACCCTCTAATGCCCAAGTTTTTGATGTTGATCTAGACATCATTTTTCGTCAGCTAGAATCGATTTAAACATGTTGTGGAAGATGCCATTATTCGCGATAATTTGCGGTTTTGGTTTCGATTTTCATAATTTTTACTTTTGAACATCCCCACACTTTTATATGTTTCCTGGAAGCCTATTTGAAATACGAATTTTTTGAGACAAAACATTTTGAGATTTTATGATTATTATTAAAATGTTTTGTTTTATATTTTTCATGGAAAGTTTTATTTTCCGTGTAATTAAAAAAAAAAATATGAGTGTATTTGACTCCCATAAACTTTTACTATGCTTGAATGATATGGGAAAAATATAATGTGTTAATTGTAGCACTTTAATACAAAATAAACAATGACATCTGAAAGGTGATTAAAACATCAATTTTTCAACGATTTCAAAAATGTAAATACGCTTTGAAAGACACCAAAACCATTTTGACACATACAAAACAGTCTTAAATATCAGCTAAAATATAAAAGTTTTTTTTTTGTCCAGGATACACAAATTACAAAAATGCTCAAACTATACCCCGTCTGAAAGCGGGGTTTGGTATTAGAGGGTTAAAAAAAGCTAGAAAGGATGGTCATCAGAAAATTTCCAGGTAGTTTTCTGTAAGACTTTAGGGAGTTTCATGGGGTTTAAGAAATGTTTCACGTATGGGTTTCAACGAACTTCAGGGAGTTTGAGGGTAATTTGTTCACAATGGTCTGATCGCATACCGTTGCATAGTGTAACGTAAACTTAATTCACATTTACATTGAATAAAAATTATAAAATAATTTATATACACATCTAATTTATATTTTTTCTTTTTCTTTTCCAGGTATGTGACATGAAATTCCACAATATCATAGTAACCAGTAAGTCAACTAGGAATAAACTTATGAAAAGCGAATGTTTGAACTGCCGCACTACAAATACGAGGAATAGGCAAAATGATGTTTTCGATCACCTGGCAATCGTCTGACTGATTTGTCCATAACTCAGTTCAGCCTACTATTGAAAAGTTGTGTTCGGCAAAGTTGTAGATTAGTGTTTTTCCTATAATTATCACCAAGGATGCCATATTCTAACTCTAATACTTATGGCGTAAAAGTGTTGGTATCACCTACTACTAAACAATCGGATTTTTCGATCGTTTAGTATAAGTATAGGTGTACTAGCGCTCTATCGCCTTATATATCGCCCCCTTAATGCTAGAACTAGGTAACTCGTTTTTGGAAGTGCGGATAAAAATGGCTGGTAAAACTAATCCTGGTATAAAACAAATACTTTGTTGGACTTAAAAGATGACTCATAATGTGTTTTTGTATATCCAATGGATAAACTTTTGTTTATTATGGTGTATGTTCAGATATAAACAAAACTCTCGAAAATTCGCAAAACCAGTTACCTAGTTCTAGCATTAAAGGGGCGATATGAGAGTTGATATATGGCTTCCTCAGTGATAATTATAGGAAAAACACTAATCTACAACTTTGCCGAACACAACTTTTCAATATTAGGCTTCTGAACTGAGTTATGGACAAATCAGTCAAACTATTGCCAGGCGATCGAAAACATCCCTAAGCAAAACCAAATTATCGGTTTAGGACCAAATACATGGCCCAATAAGCTGAAGATTTGTGGTATGAATATTATTGTTTATTTGTTTTCTTTCATGGTAAATATTCAGCTTTTTCAAAGAAATCTGAAAAAAAACATAAAGCTTGTTTTGAAAAGTTTTTGCAAGAGTTAAACCTGAAATGAAAATGATATTGGAGTGATTTAGCTATTATTGTCAATTCTTTTACATAACAGGATCATGGTTGACTAAAATTCGCTCCGTTGAATCTACGCCAAATCCATATTCCAGTCCCCCTGGACGTTGTTGAGTGTTCTTAGATTCTCTTCAAAAGTGAACAGCCACTTTGTATTGTTCGCCGCACCTTACAATTAACCGTCTACAAGAAACGTTAAATGATGGTTTATTTCTGAAACTTGGTAGGTTCTATTTAGACCCCAAATTTGTTTTTCAATATTTCATGATCCAGACTTATTAGAAGATCGGTGTCACAAGCAAAGTGGTTGTGTAGGTCAAGGATTTACAGATGCTGGACCCTTTAACTCGGAATTTCACACATAGGTGGCACTGGTGAGCATGTCACTATTAAATATTTAAACAAAATTCTAACCACTTAGAAAATTGGTCTCATCTGCAAAGTTGCTTATTGGGTTAAATGCTTGCGCTTGTTTTAAAATTCCACACAGAGATAGCACTACTGAGCGTCCAAATGCAATATTTGATATATCTCAGGATCCTGATCAATTAGAAAGATGGTATCTTCGGCAAAGTTTTTGGATAAGTCAAGAGCTTACAGATGCTGGACCGTTTAATTCGGAACTTCACATATAGGTGGTGTCTCGCCAAACCTTCTCCGGTCCACTGACTTCATTGCCAAGTCTCGTGGCCGTTTAGAGCAACCGGAAGCTCAGCTGATTGCGGTGACCACTGAAAATCCTATTCGCAGCTGCAAGATACCATTCCATCTAGTGAGTAACACATTTATCGCACTATAGCTCCAAGTACACAAGTTATATCACGATTTCTAATTTTTCACCACTTTGCTACCAACATTACAGCGTGGGCGCTGTCTACCATGCTGTCTACCGATCATGCATGATGAAAGTACATGTGCATGTTGTAGGCATTAATTGTGATACTTATTATTGTTGTCTCCCTTTTTAAACGGCACGAATTCCTCTTTCATGGTCAATTATGTCGATATAGTCCGCAGAACCTAGGAGCACATACTATCGTGTGACGATGATGGTACCGCTTGTATGCACGCCGTCTAAGATAACGAAGTACGATTTCTTATCCACAACCTGTGCTTGTATCGGTTCCTCCAGCGCTGCACAAATCAGCCTAATCAGTTTCGTCGGAAAACCGTGTTTTACCATAATATGTCATACCTCATTTCTTTTCACTGAATCGTATGCCGCTTCGAAATTAATAAACAGATTGCGAGTCTGTTAGTTGTGCTCCCGGAATTGCACTAGGATTTGTCGCAGAGTAAACATTTGATTGATTGTTGATCATTGAGATTGTTGATATTTTTTTCAATTCTTACAATTTCTGGCTTCTGCTACACTCTTTAAAAATTAGAAATTTACACGTGACGTAAAACATCAACGTACGTAAATATTCTATGACTGAATGGCAAATTGGACTCAATTTTACATGTCAACAAACTCTTTCCACCGGATACGCAGAAACAGTTCAACATTAATCATAAACCTTTCAACACGGTGCAATAGCCGGGAGGTGTAGTGTATCTCCAGCGGTGTCCTTAGAGATCATCGAGGAAAAAATTGTAAAGAAATACATGGAAAAGAATACATTCTAGAACTCTCTGAGTAATCTTTAGAGGAATTCTTACTGAACTCATAAAAGGAATTCCTGCAAGAATGCCCCTTCCACGACAATTACAAAAAAAATAGTGATAAAAAATTGAAATACTATTTCATGGTTTCCATGAAGGTGTTTCCCAGGAACACTTCATAATTAGGCACAACATAGAAGTTACTTCCATGGCGTCGTGCCAGTATAGGAGCGCTGATATTTGGAAACCTTCCCGATCAGAAAGGCATAACAAAAACATAACATAATTATATCAACGGTTGATATCTATATCAAGGTTTGTTATATTTAGATATATTTGTTGGAATCGGTACGAAAACCAGTTTGTATTATTTCAAGGTTGTAACAAAGTCAGTTACAATAAATGAATATGTGATTTGATCATCATTATATCAACATTATAACAAACTCAGTATTAATTTTTAAAATGCAATGTGTAACTAATCGATATTTTTTGGTAGTGTTTAGTGCGTAAATTAACCGCTGTATGGCGCCATTGTGTTTAGAAAATACACAATTGTTGATATCCTTTATTATATGAACTACCAAAAAAGCTCATGTCTTCATCAAAATTGTACAGAAAGCGTATGACTTCGGGAGGTGGAAAATGAAGTAAGCAACTCCACCATTACGTGATGATATTAGGTAATTTTAAATGTTTCTTATCATGATCCAGATCACCTGCACAGTTCCTATGATCAGCAAAGTAGTTCGTGATTCTTGAAATTTCCGAATGGTGTAAAATTGTATGCACATTTTCACTACTACGAGCTATTTGATATGTTAAATCTCATTATTCTGCTGTCCTAGGAAGTTCGGATCATCACTCATCAGCGAAGTTGGCGAGAAGTCCTTGGCTCTCAAGTGGAAAATGTTATATGTAATTGAACTGCGGCGTTTACAGGATTTTGTACATGTCTTACAGGTTGAATGTTTATTATGGATGGCTACGGAGTACTTTCAGGGAATATTTCTAGAGATATTAAAAGTATTTTTCTTGTAGGTCTTCTAGGGAGCTCACTACAGGGGTAGAAGATCCTACCCTTTACGCCTACCCAAACATGCCCACCTGCGCGCCATCTACTGTTGGTTCTAATTTGTAAACATCTTTTGTTTAATGGTTAACAAATAAACATCAACAGTAGCATAAACATCAGTGTTTTTCTCTCGATTTTGATGCCTATGATCAGTGTTTTCGGTAATTATCGAAATTTCTTGAATCATAGTGTTAAATTATTCTCACATTGGAGAAAAATAATCGCTCAGGGAGTTTTCAATTTTCAGCCAATTTTCGCACTTCAAACAAAACAACAACAACAACAACAAACTAGAGTAGAGGCTAATATTTCATAATGGTGAAAACAAAATACTGATTTTTTCGGAAGGACATTTTTCAATCCAATATGCTGAATATAACATTCTTTATGTTTGAATCACATGCTGACTTGCTTTTAGCATGATAAAACTGTATTAAAATCAGTTTTGCAATCGAAAATTGAACTTTTCTTGTTTGGCAGTTACGTCTTTTTACTGGTTCTAAAACATGATAGAGGGTAGGCGCAATTTGTTCCCAGTTGACAGTCAGCTTCTACCCCTGGCTCACTAGAGTTTTCTCATCGATTCCTACGTGAATTCTTACTGACGATCGTCCAGTCAAATATTCAAATATTTCTCCAAAAGTTCTTAAAGAGATTTCCTCTAGAGTTCCTCTAGAAAATGTGGTTGGAGAATTCTTCAGTTACTTCTCCAAGGATTTCTTAAGAAAGGCTTCCAATGATTCCTACAAAAAAATACTCTAAAGATTCCTACGGTAATTCCTCCAAGGAATTCCTCTACAGATTTTTTCCAATAATTTTCGAGGGTTTCCTCCAGGAATTTCTGCAAAAAATCCATAAGAAATTCCTCCACGTATTCTTCCGGGTAATCCTCTAAGGAATTCTTCAACAATTCTTCCATGAATTTTTTCCATGACCTCCTCTTTGAATTCTTCAAAGAACTTTGGATTTGTTGGAAGATTAGTTCATATACATGTTGAGATTCCAAGTAAACCACTCCTATGAACCATCATCTCTGATCATAGAACACGAAAACACATGCAACACCAGTTATATTTCACCGACCAGATTACGTCACCTTTGATCTGTCGGAGCTCTCAACTTAAACTACTAATATGAATTCAATTGTACAGCATACAGGTCATTCGTGACAGGGATTTCCCGCAAGGTTTAACTTAAGTTTAAAATCCAACATACATTTCGTCCCTTGAGAATTTCTTCAGAGAATCCAGAAGGGAGATTCTTTAAGACATTCTTAACAAATTACTTCAGTCTATGAATCAAAGATTCCTTAAAGGATTCTCCATCAGGGAAAATCCATTAGAAATTCTGAAACATCTCAGTAATTAATTAGGTTCTACTTTTAAAGTTATACTTTTAAATCCAATTCCAATTTCTTAGAAATTTCTTAGTATGTGGTCACTCAGTCTCTGTTGTGAATATCACTACAATTAACTATAGCTTTTCTCCGCATAGATAATCTGTGTATGCATATCTGCCTATCGAAATAGTTATGTGCTAGCAAATGAAGTGTAGTTGTTTTGTTAAAGTTAGGAATTTGCGGTGGATATTCCTACCGAAATATTCACCACTTTAGCGCCATAATACTACTGAACAACTTTGCAGAAGGAATATCATTAATTAATAAAAATGAAATAAAACATGCCTTAAAACGCTATAAACATTTAAATAAACGATGGCGCAACTAGTGCTTAGTTACACACTTTTCACTATTTGAAAATCATTGACTATCTGTTCAATTTAGTTAATAACACGAAGATATAATTGCTATCAACTGTATTAAAAACAGTTTCGTGTGACGTCCATTCGCGTAGGTACAGCGATGTAGGCTCCAGCTCAGAAGTAGTGAACGCTGGCTCTAGTGCACAACGAGCGCACACGACATTGAAGCTGAGGGAATAAATGAGCTGTAGTAACGTGCATGGTGACGTCATAACTGGGTATGGTGACGTCATACTTTCCCTCTCCGGTATGTTGGATTAGCAGGTCTATTTATAGAGGAGCTACCAATATGAAGAACCATTTCAGCATATATCGCCCCTCACTTCAAGTGCTGTGATGGCCTCACTGGTAAAAACGACGAGCTCCTGTTCTAGGATCTAGCCGTCGTAGGTTCGAATCCCTGGGTTTTATGTATACTACGTGGAGAAGTTTTTTGATGCCAGTAACTTTTTACTAAAAATAAAATTTCACTCAAAAAATTGATTACCCAAAAATGAGTTAATTTTTACACTACTTCATTTTGACATGTACTGTACAAGACTCTTCATGTTTTTTTAATTTCATGCGTCCAATGCGTCTACGCCCAAGTAACAATTCCATTGCTCATTGGTTTTGTTTGATTTTTATGAGGGTTTTATTACAGCAATAATTAAAACTCACAGTTATATGACTACTTTTATGAAAACCATTGATGAAATGTTTTAACGTAGATTTCCATAAAGTCAGATTTTAAGATTAAACAAAACTCTGCGATATGCAAACCATCTGGCATTCATTATTAGCTCAATAAAACTCTTCAAACTCTCAACAGATGGCGATCCGTTCGATTAGTAACGACATCTGTTGGTGGAAAAGCAGTAACTACGACACTGCCAGGTTTATTGCGGTTATCATAAAAGTAAACTTGTTTTCGTTTTATTTTCACTAATTATGGCCGTAGCCATATTGAAGAATTAGCTGACGTGAATGGAAAATAGTTAATTTTGCTCAAAATAGCAATGAATTGATAGTTTGCGCCATTTTCATAGCATGTTCACATAAATGAACTCTTTCAGCTGAGTTTTCTTGTGATTCGAGATAGTTTTACTAAATTAACAAATTGATTTATTTCATTCTAAGATGATTAAATTCACCATTCTTGAAGCGCATTAATTGTATGTTTCTGCAACCCCAATGTTCACGATAAAATTGAATGCGCATAAACCTACCAACACAATAACTACTAAAATATTACTTTGAAATGATCCCTTTCTACTTATGAATGATGTATCCTACTGAACTTAACGTGCCATCGAAGAAGCTTCTCTGCATCTTGAGCTGTCATAGTTTTTGTTGAAAAAAAACAACAATTATCATAACCTCTTTTCGAAAATGGAAAATTTTCCAACTAATTTTGAAACGGTTTTATTGCTACTCTTAATACGGTTTGCAAAACCTCTCCAAGAGTGGTCCACTTAGCCAGAAGATGCTCTTAGAGAGGGTTATCAATCGGTTTTGATGTATAAATCAGTTTTACTGCAAGCTTTGTAAAATTGAAGATCTCTTATAGAGCCGAATAAAACTTAAAATGTTACTTAGACCGTTCGCAATGCTGTTTTATTTTGTATGGCGAGTTTTAAAATTTTTAAAACTCGCCATACAAAATAAAACAGCATTGCGAACGGCCTTAGGACGATATACCCACAGTCAACACCACAAGAAAATCAATTCGGTAACATAAATTTGTTATTACCTCACCTTTGTCGTAAAAAGCCTTTCCAAAGAGCGAAACCATCTGTTGTTCTTTGCCCGACAGAGTATCAAAATTTCCCCCGAAGCAACCGAACTTCGCACCGAAAAAATCCCATAATCCTACCGGTGATGGTAAACACTTTTCCCATCGCGAAGTACCCACCTCCTTCCGGCTGCCTTTCTTCCAGTCAGGACCTATGTAAGGGTACAAAGTTATATCTTTCCGGTCTACTATCGATTTCGCCCCATCGCTTTGGTTCCTTCAGCATCCTTTCCCCCAACGAATGGAAAGGGTGTCTGTCTGCACCACATTTTATGTTCGGATTTGTGCCGCATGCCCTTTCGCCCCAAGTATCTACCAGCCAGCAATCCCGAATTTACAACCGATTTATGAATCCGATCCGGAGCGGGGTGCCTTGGCTGGAAAATGTTGGGTAAAATCTGCCGGCGGCAGCTTCTGCTTCTCCACCACCCCACACGCAAAATTCCTCCGATTCGGTGAATTCCTGACCTAGACTAATCCCGAACTTGATGTTAAGCTCACGGACTGCCGGCCGGCTGTTGCCGCAGCCACGCCGACTTGGCCTGGTCTTGGTCTGGTCGGATGGTAGACGGAGTTACCGTGTCTTCTCACCACTACCACAGTTTCCCACATTTTTTTGGGAAATTGCGCTACTCTGTCGACCGTCCTGTTCGTCGTCGTCATTTTGTTTGAATTTTGTGGATTAGAGTCGGAGGGTTAGTCAGGCAGACCGACAGTCGGCGCAAGCAGCAGCCGGCCGGCGGCGTTCCTTGGCTTTGTCTTCATCACGTGTTCGGTGCTGTGAAGGCCGCATCCACCACCACAGCCGCCGGCACAAGGAAAATTCGGAAAAGTAGCACCACCACGGCTGATGTCGTTGAGGTTTTTATCTTCTGTTCGAAATGGTGGCTTTTCGTCGCGTCGTCGGCGTCGAATGGTTATGTAAGGTGTGCAGAGGAAAACTTTCTTCATGTAATCGATTGCTGGAATCAGGCGGAACGGGAAAATGAATCGTGCGATAAGTGTTATAAAATAGAAATCGGTTTGCTTGATGTCTTGTTGGCAGCTTTCGGGGCTTTTTGGCTTGGAAGATTTGGAGCTGAGTTACGGGGATTTATGTGGTTCAGATTAATTATGGAGATGTAGGCTTTGTTGCAGTAGACTTCTGTAAGATTTATGTGCAAATGTTAAGATGAAGAGCTTTTAACTCATATAGTGAGTTTGAACCGTACCAGATACTTCGTTACAAGTGTAGATCTAAAGGCCTTACCACAAGAATGATACACACCATCTTACCCGGTTATCGCACTCAAGCTGCGCACATGTGCCCCACCTAGCGATAATGGACATCGCCAATAATGTACACATGTGTACCTACCACCAAGTACCCGCAGTCAGTGCAAAGAACACACCGTGTCGTCAGCGCTTGCTTATACTGCCTTGCCTGCGTGCTATCATTATTTCAACAGTAGGAATCCACTCCAAGACCCACCCACCTCTGGAAGCTCTGTTGGCTGGAGCTGGAGGAAACTCATCGCTACGCACTGTGTCCTGTCCTGCCTCGGCATTCATCATCGTCGTCGTCGTTGTCGTCTTCGTCATTGCAATTGGCGGCGACAGGTTGTCGTTTGAATTATGTCTCTGTTGTAACGACACGTTTGACGTGATGTCACATCACATTCATACATCAAGACCCGACCAACAGCTCTAGCGGCGGTCGTCGGTGGTGCCTGACAAGTCCAATGTCAATGACTTTGGCCCGGGTCAAAACAGCAGGTTGTCATTCGCTTTCTTGATTGTTGTTGTTGATGTTTATGTTATACCGATCAAGTGCAGAGTAATCGGATTAGAATTATCTCTGCCGGCGGTGGCTCCCGGCTGTAGCTTCAGTATAATGTGGGATTCATTTTATCGGATTTAATGAAGTTTGTTGAATACGCCTAAATTGGTGCGGATTGTTTCAATTCTTGTAACGCATGATTTGTGCGTAGTAGGTAGTAGCCAAATGAACAGTGCTTAGGAAAACAGAATATATTCAATTCTGAGGGGGATCCCTGATAGTAACCTATGGAGGTATACTGGGAAAAACTTGAAAATTAGAAAACATGTAATGTTGATTGTTTGGTAAATTCAGAGATGAAATTGTAAAAAAAATCGTGTTTTGGTGGGATTCGAACCCACGATTCCGTATTCGCTAGACCAGCGCTTTAACGTACTTAGCCACTGAACAGGTAACGATTCTGCGGTATAAAAAGCCAAACTGACTCCGAGCCCACACCATGAACACTCCAGTTTTCACAATTCCATCTCTCTTTCGTCATAGAGATATGGAGATATGTAAAATTTGAATGCTCAATTTCAACTGATTATGATTGTGCCTTCAGATGACCTTCTGTTCAATTCTTGGCCCATCATTTTCCTCCTTCTTCTTCTTCTTCTTCTTTCTGGCTCTACGTCCCCACTGGGACTTGGCCTGCCTCGCTTCAACTTAGTGTTTTTTGAGCATTTCCACAGTTATTAATTGAAGGGCTTCCTTTGACTACCATTGCATGAATTTGTATATTGAGTGGCAAGCATAATAATACACTATGCCCAGGGAGTCGAGAAAATTTTCCCGACCGGAACGGGAATCGAACCCGCTGTTTCCGGATTGGCGATCCATAGCCTTAACCACTAGGCTAACTGGAGACTCCTACAATGTATGAAACGTCCCCGAAATGCCTTGAAACCCCTAAACCTTCCATAATCCATTTCAAAAGCCCTTTTAATGGTGGTTCCCATAAGAACTGCCGGAATGCCTTGAGACGCCGCTGAAATCCCTTGTAACGCCCCTTTAAATGTTCCTAGAACCAACCCCCCCCCCCCCCCCCGTAAATCTCCTTTAAAGTGCCTTGAAACGAAATCCTGAAATCTCCGTAATCCCAATGAAACGCTAACGACACCTGTCGGATTGCCTTCAAAAGGCTCATGAAATACCCTGACACGCTGAAGCGCCTTGGAACTCCATTTTTTGGCTGGTAACTTTTTGGAATCCCCCCTCTCTCCGAAGAATTCTTCCAGGGATTGTTTTGGAAAGTTTTTCAAAAATTCCTCCACAAATTCTTCCATGAACACCCCTTGGCCTACTTCAGGAAATCTTTAAGGTACACCGGGGCAAGTTGCAACGGGTGGGGCAAGATGAAACAGCAGGATAACATGATGTTTTCTGATGATGATAATTAGTTTGATCGCCATAACACACAGATTTTGATTCAAACCATATTTTAGCAAAAGTTAAATTTCCAAATTTTATTGAATTCTATTTCAAAACTTCGTGTTTCATCTTGCCCCGGTGTACCTTAGTAATTCCTCAGAAAGAAAACGCCTGAGATAGCTCTAAGAATTCGTCCGAGAATTCCTTCAGGGATTTCCTCAGAAATACCTCCGAAAACTGTTGAGGAAACTCCTTCGAGAATTTTTCTAGGAATTCCTCCCGGAACTCTTTCAGGTATTCCTTAATAAATTCTTCTTGGAACTCTACCAGGAAGTCCTCCAAGAATTCGCCAAGGAATATCTCCAAGAATTCATCCAGGAATTCCTCTAAGACATCTGCCTAGAATTATTTCAAGAATCCCTCCAGGAATTCCTCAAAAAAAATCCTACAGGGCCTTCCCCAAGAATTTCACCAGGGGTCCCTTTAAGACTACTGCCAAGAATCCCTTCAGGTATTTTTCCAAGAATATATCCAAGGATTTTTTCAACCCCAGGGATTCCTCCGAGAATTGTTTCAGGTAATTCTCTAGGAACTTCTCCGAGACTTCTTCCCAGAATTCCTCCAAGAATCCCATAAGGAATTTTTCAAAAATTTCTCTAAAAATTCCTCCAGCAAACCTCTCCAGGTATTCCTCCAAAACTTCTGCTAAGAGTTTCTCCGAGTTTTCGTTCAGGAATACCTCCAGGATATATTCCAGAAATTCTTCCAGCAAGTACTCCAGTAATTCCTTCAGGAATTGCTCCAGGATTTACTCTACGAATTCCTCCTGGAATTGCTTCAGGAATTCCTCTAGGAACTAATCCGGGAAATACTCCAGGAATTCCTACAATAAATATTCCGGGAATTCCTCCAGAAAACACTCCAAAGTTTTCTCCAGGAATACTTCCAGGATTTCCTCTAAGAAGGAATATTCGAGGAATTTCTCCTGATACTACTCCAGGAAATAAAAATTACAAAAAACATTACTTCGAAAATTCCGCCAGGAGTTTCTTCAGGACTTCTTCAAGTCAATTCTTCAGGAGTTACTCTAAGAATTTCCCCAGGATGTTCTTTTCAAATGCCTTCACACTACATGAATTCTTCCAGAAAGTACTCCAGGAATTCCTGCAGGATTTTATGCAGAAATTTCTTCAAGAAATTCTTGGACAAATTCCTGGTAGAATTATTGTAGGATTTTTTGGAGGAATTCCAGAAAGTATTTTTCAAGGAATTCCTGAAGAAATTCCTAGAGAAAATCTTGGAGGAATTCTTGAAAGAAGTCTTGAAGGTATTCATGGAAGAGAATTCTGGCAGAAATTCTGGATTGTTGTAAGAATTCCTGGAGGAGTTCTAGATATTCTGGAAGAATTCCTGAAGGTATTTATTGAAAAAACCCTAGAGGTATTCCTAGAGTAATTTATGAAGGAATCCCTGCTCAAATTTCTGGAGAGATTCTTGGAGGAATTTTTGACAGAAGCATTGGAGCAGTTTTTGGAGAAATTCTTAACAGAGTTACTGTCGGAATTCCTGAAAGAATTCGTAGACGGACTCTTGGTGAAATTCTTAGCAAAGGTTTTTTAGGAATAACTGAAGAAATTCTTGGAAAAATTCCTGGAAGAATTTTTGGAGAAATTTCTGGAGAAGTCTCGGAGCAGTTCCTCGGAGGAATGCCTGGAGTTGTCCCAGGAGTATTTTCTTGAGGAATTTCTGAAGGTTTTTCTGAAGAATTTTGGAGGTATTCATGATGAATTTGGTGGTAGATTTGTATGAACTCTTGAAGGAATTTCTTGAAAAAATCATTGGAGGTATTTGTGGAGAAATTCCTGAAGGGATTCTTGGCAGAAGTCATAGAGAGACTCTTTTCAAATTCTTGGGAAAGGTCCTGTAGGGTTTTTGGAGGAATTCCTGGAAGAGTTCTTGGAAGGTTAAATTCCTGGAGGAATTCTTGGGAGGCATTCCTCAAGATATTATAAGAGGAATTCCTGAAGAACTTCCTGGTGGAATTCCAGGAAGAATTTATCAAAGAATTCCTGACAGAGTTCCTGAAGTAGATCCGGGAGGAGTGTCTTGAGTAATTTTGCCTGAGGATATCTCTGAAGGAATTCTTGGTCGAATTCTTAGAGTAATCTCAGGAGTATTTTCTTGTGGAATTACTAAAGGTTTCCTGAATGATCCTGGAGGTATTTATGAAGGAATTTCTGGAGGAACTCTTGAAATTTCATTAAAAATCCATGGAGGAATTCCTGCAGTATTTCCTGAAGCAATTTCTGTTGGAATTCCTTGAAAAATGTCTTCACAAATTCCTGGTGGAATTTCTGAGGAAATTCCTGAAAGTTATCTCGGATGAATCTCTGGAGTAATTTTTGGATGAATTTCTGGACGATTACCTGCAGATTACTGTAGAAATTCTTTGAGGAATTCCTTGAGAAACTCTTGGAGGATTGTATGGAGAATTTCTTGACCGAAGTATATGAGGAATTCTTGGAGAAATTGTTGGAAGAATACCTAGAGGGATTCTTTGAAGAATTCTTGGCAGAATTTTTGAAGATAAATTCGAAGAAATTCTTGAAGAAATTCCTGGTGGAATTATTGATTGCTTTAGGGAATCTTGTAAGAATTTCTGGTAGAATACTTGGAGGAACTCCTGGAAGAATTCTCGAGGCGTTTCTTGAAAAATTCCTGGTAGAATTTTTCCAGGAATACCTGGGAAGATTATTTGAAGAATTCTTGGCGAAAATCTTGGAAGAATTTTTTTCCAAAATACACCGAATAAGTAAAGAGATTCAGTAGAGCTTATGGAGCTTGAAGGTCTTTATTCCAGAATAATGTGGATGATCTACATAGGGTCTGGGACCATTTGGGCAGGAGCACCTATTTTGGGCACTTGCTGCTATAACTCAGTCAATTTTGAACCGGTTGACTTGATTTTTCAGACACGATCAGATACGCACAGTATCTAGCTATGTTCAAAAATTCAAGTCAATCAGTTTGAAATTGACTGAGTTACAGCAGCAAGTGCCCAAAATAGGTGCTCCTGCCCAAATGGTCCCAGACCCTACATAGATCACCAAGTGAATGTTGTTCAGTTATCAGAATCGCACTCCGCGGCTCTAAGAGTAGTGAAGATTATATTCGACGAACATTCGCTATAATAAAAATATCATAAGATTTACAGATATTGTGACCCATATATCAAAATACATTGGGTCTATTTGAATACCAGTGGACACCCAAATAGCAACACATAGAGATACTCGCAATATTATGAGGTGCAACAGGCACAATCGTGAAATAATCATGCCGATAGAGTGAACAGAAACAAGAGTAGAGCCTGTAGAACTTGAAGGTCCTAATTCCAAATAGTTTGTAAAGCTTGGAATACCCCATGAATGTACCGAAAGCATTATAGTTGTGCACTGAGGCTCCATCAGCAGTATAGACTATTTTTTACAATTGGAGCATATAGTATGTAGATAACATATAGTATGTAGATATCGCAACCCAAACATCGAAGTGTTTTGGAGGTCTTTTGTATTTCACGGAATGTCCAACTACCACAATATCGAGTTGCTCGTAGCATTGCGAGGTCTAGTGGACATCAACGTGACTAAATTACATGAACAGAATTAGCACAAATGATGGTAGGTGTTGTAGATCTTAAGAAAATGAACTCCATAGTAGCTTGGATGACCTAGATCACCCAATTCATGTACCATGAATATTCTAGGAGTGCTTTCTGAGTACCGTAAACTATGTTCTGTGATGATTAATCGTGTATAAAACTTGGTATAGGATGTTGGATTTGTGACACAAATTTTGGAGTACTTTGGAGGCCTTAGAATAGCTCTGGGATCAAAACTTCAACAGGCTATGATGGGTAGTAATACATAGGATGCCAAGGATCAGGGAAAACTATTGATGAATAGCAAAAAGATGAAATTTGAGTAAAAACATGTAGAATTTATAAAAAATACAAAAAAGCCACGTATTTTGTGGGCACGTTGTATTCGCGGCATTTCTGCAACACTTGGCGGATGATGAACATTTGGTCCGTTGTAGTGCGTTCACCCATTAATCCAGCCTGATATTGCCCCACGAGCTCTCTTGCAATCGGTGATAGACGGCGGCATAAAAATTGACAGGGTATCTTGTAGGCAGCGCTCAGTAGTGTGATCGCGCGGTATTTCCAAGAGTTCTTTTAAGGGTTCCTTCAGAAATTCTTCCAGGGCTAATGAATTTATACAAGAATTCTACCAGTACCTTTGTCTGCAATTTTTGCGGGAGTTTTGGCAGACATTTTTAAGATATTCCTTCAGAAATGTCTCTACAGATATCTGCAGGACTCCTCTCAGAAATTTCACATGTAATTTTTCCTTGAAATAATTTTCAGGGTGCCTCTAGAAGTTTCTCTTGATTTTTCTCTTCGAATTAAGGAGGTATCTCGAAGAGTACCTTAAGGTAGTTATCCCGGCGATTCTTAAGGAGTTATCCCAGGGTGTTTTATCCAAGAATCGCTCCACTTTTTTTAGAATCTCTTGGCGGATCGACACAAAACCCCTATGTCGAATCGTCGGGCAAACAATAAACCTCATTTTTCCATATTTAAGACTGCGTAGCTGTTTAAATCCTGAAGTTTAGGACTCTTTAATGTTATAACAAGGCAATTATTCAGGGATTTCTTTAAGATTTCCTGCAGAGATGTCTTTCTCGGGAACTTCTCATGGAATTCTAGGAGGATCCCTTTGAAGAACTTCCAAAATAATTTCTGTAGGGTTTTTATAAAGAAATTTTTCGATGAATTTCTGTGAAACTCCATGAAAGAACTGTTGAAGTATTGCTGAACGTAAATTCCCGAAGAAAACACTTAAACTCTGAAAAAATCTCTGAAGATATGAATCCCTGACGGAATATCAGAGGACAACCGAGTGGGAGCTTCTGAAAGAATCTGTGAAGGATTTTTTCAAGAAATCGTGTAAAAATCTCACGAAGTATTTTCGAATGAATCTCCAGAGAAATATATGAAAAAAAAACCTTGGGAAATTTTTCAAGAAATCTCAGCAAGAAGTTTTGAAAAACTTCTTAGGGAAACACCCCGGAGAAGTCTTGGGCGAAATTCCTAGATATGTTTATTAAGTAATCTTTAAGAATTTTTTTGAAGAAGTCCTTCAGGGAAATTCCTTAACGAGTCCATGGAAGATTTTCTAAAGAAGTCCATGGTGAAATTTATGGAGGAATTTTGAGCTTTTGATTTTGTGAAAGTATTCCTGAAGCAATTTGTGGACATATTTCTGAAGAAATTCCTGTCGAAAGATCCTTTGAAAAAAAAACTCAAGATATTTCCAAAAGAATTCTTGTTGAAATTCTTATGAAACATTTCTCAAAAAAATTCTCAAATAATGAGCAGAGAAATTCTAAGAGTGATCCATTCAGGAAATGCCAGAGGGATTCATGGGAATATTTGGAGGAAATTCCGAAGAAATCTCTGTATGAACTCCTGGAAGAATTTTTGCAAGATTTTCTGGATGAATCCCTGTAGAAGTTCCTGGACACATTCTGGCAGGACTTTTCAATAGAATTCTTAGAGCGATTTCAGAAAATTTTTTTGTGGACTTACTAAACGAATTTCCGAATGAATCTCTGGAAAAAATTTCGAATAAACCACTGGAAGAATTTACGAAAGAATTTCTTAAGTAATCCATGTAGAAGGGTTTCTTAATTGAATTCCCCGAAGAACTTCTGCAGAAATTCCAGGCGGAGTTTCAGGATGAACTCATGGGAATCTACATAAAAGAATTCATGGATAAATTTCTGGAGAAATTCTCAAGGGAATATCTGAAGGGAACCTTCTGGACAAAATCTATGGAGCAGTTTTGAAAGTATTCCATAGAAGATTTCTTGATGGAATCCTTGGACAAATTTATGAAGGTATCTCATAAAGAATTTGTGAAGCAATTTCTATGGTTTTTTTTCAAGGAATCCCTGAACAAAATCTCAGATTACTTTGGAAGAATTTCTAAAGGAGTCTGTGGAAGATTTTCTAGAGAAATCCGTGGAGAAATTTCTGGACGAATTTTAAAATTTTGATTTTGTGAAGGGGATGCTTTCACTGAAGAAATCCGAAGATGATTTCCTGAAAGAATTCTTGTACGGAATTTGTAAAGAATTGTTGAGTTAATTTCTGAGGAAAACTATGGAAGGTTTTCTAGAGGAGTTATTGGGGAAATTTATAGAGAATCATCTAGAGATAATTTTAAATAAAATTCTTGAGCAATATCTTAAGAAATCCATTGCAAATAAAACTTTCGAAATGGATCCGGAAAAGACTTTCTATAAAGATTTTTTTAACAGATTTTCTGAAGGAATCCATTCAACACGTTATTTTGTTGATGAACAGATACAAGCGGATTCATCTTCTTTTATGTTTATGAAAAAGTTTGCTTAGTAAGAAAAATCTTTTAGATGCACCATTTACATTTCTCCCCCATATCTCCAATTGTGAGGACACTAACCTTTTCACCAACTTTCGTCGCAGAACAGGGCAATGTCATTGACCGTGGCCCAGCAGCAGTTGGAAAATGTGTGCCTTTGGCCGCAATACCGGGTGGCCAACTAATCGATATTTATTTTCTTCACGTCCCCCCACACGTCGACTGACACCCAAACCAAACTGCGGTGCGACTAAGCAGACTAAATGTAAAATACCAGCTGAGCTCCAAAGGCTGACAGAACAAACGCTCAAAGTTGCGGTTGGAGGCATTGACCTTCGCTAGGCACCAGCACATCAGTAATGGGAAAATTATTTCCTAGATTTTTGTGCGTCTTGATGCTAAAGGTGACTGCTAGGTAGGAGTTACCAACTGTATAGTAAATTGGCGGCGCATGGTACGGCCGGGTCGGCACGTGATTCACGCTAATCCGAGTAGTAAATCATAATTTCAACAAACGCGCGTGTGCGTTTTAGTAGATGAAAACGGACACAAGTAGGAAAGTCACATTCGAAAAAGGCAACTAATACAGATTTATTGCCGTTTCTTGGGGTTTGAGGCTGTAACCCGGGTACAGAAACTTCTTGTCTGGAAGAATTACGGAAGAAGAGATGGTATTCGGTATTGGGATACAATGAGGATTATTAGTAATTGATGATACAAACAAGCAAGTCTACAATCTTTGAATGGTAGTCTGAAAGCAAAAGTGACGGCAATTGTAATAAGCTTTTGTAAAAACGAAGAGATAAGACGATAAGATAAGCAATCGCAGTTTGTAGGAGCGCCAGTTGAAACTGAAGCTGGTTCTCAATGAGTAACCGTTTGATTTCAAAAGGGTGATTAATGGGGATCTCCAGCAAACAGTACATATGGATTGTTTCACTTACTTAGATTCAGGAGTCAATTGATAATTGTTATTAGCAAAAAAAAACTTTTTCCATTATGTGATATGCTTTTATATCCATCCGACGTTCATGCCAAAACAGGATTTCGGATCTGCTCTGCTCTGCTCTGCTCTGCTCTGCTCTGCTCTGCTCTGCTCTGCTCTGCTCTGCTCTGCTCTGCTCTGCTCTGCTCTGCTCTGCTCTGCTCTGCTCTGCTCTGCTCTGCTCTGCTCTGCTCTGCTCTGTTCTGTTCTGCTCTGCTCTGCTCTGCTCTGCTCTGCTCTGCTCTGCTCTGCTCTGCTCTGCTCTGCTCTGCTCTGCTCTGCTCTGCTCTGCTCTGCTCTGCTCTGCTCTGCTCTGCTCTGCTCTGCTCTGCTCTGCTCTGCTCTGCTCTGCTCTGCTCTGCTCTGCTCTGCTCTGCTCTGCTCTGCTCTGCTCTGCTCTGCTCTGCTCTGCTCTGCTCTGCTCTGCTCTGCTCTGCTCTGCTCTGCTCTGCTCTGCTCTGCTCTGCTCTGCTCTGCTCTGCTCTGCTCTGCTCTGCTCTGCTCTGCTCTGCTCTGCTCTGCTCTGCTCTGCTCTGCTCTGCTCTGCTCTGCTCTGCTCTGCTCTGCTCTGCTCTGCTCTGCTCTGCTCTGCTCTGCTCTGCTCTGCTCTGCTCTGCTCTGCTCTGCTCTGCTCTGCTCTGCTCTGCTCTGCTCTGCTCTGCTCTGCTCTGCTCTGCTCTGCTCTGCTCTGCTCTGCTCTGCTCTGCTCTGCTCTGCTCTGCTCTGCTCTGCTCTGCTCTGCTCTGCTCTGCTCTGCTCTGCTCTGCTCTGCTCTGCTCTGCTCTGCTCTGCTCTGCTCTGCTCTGCTCTGCTCTGCTCTGCTCTGCTCTGCTCTGCTCTGCTCTGCTCTGCTCTGCTCTGCTCTGCTCTGCTCTGCTCTGCTCTGCTCTGCTCTGCTCTGCTCTGCTCTGCTCTGCTCTGCTCTGCTCTGCTCTGCTCTGCTCTGCTCTGCTCTGCTCTGCTCTGCTCTGCTCTGCTCTGCTCTGCTCTGCTCTGCTCTGCTCTGCTCTGCTCTGCTCTGCTCTGCTCTGCTCTGCTCTGCTCTGCTCTGCTCTGCTCTGCTCTGCTCTGCTCTGCTCTGCTCTGCTCTGCTCTGCTCTGCTCTGCTCTGCTCTGCTCTGCTCTGCTCTGCTCTGCTCTGCTCTGCTCTGCTCTGCTCTGCTCTGCTCTGCTCTGCTCTGCTCTGCTCTGCTCTGCTCTGCTCTGCTCTGCTCTGCTCTGCTCTGCTCTGCTCTGCTCTGCTCTGCTCTGCTCTGCTCTGCTCTGCTCTGCTCTGCTCTGCTCTGCTCTGCTCTGCTCTGCTCTGCTCTGCTCTGCTCTGCTCTGCTCTGCTCTGCTCTGCTCTGCTCTGCTCTGCTCTGCTCTGCTCTGCTCTGCTCTGCTCTGCTCTGCTCTGCTCTGCTCTGCTCTGCTCTGCTCTGCTCTGCTCTGCTCTGCTCTGCTCTGCTCTGCTCTGCTCTGCTCTGCTCTGCTCTGCTCTGCTCTGCTCTGCTCTGCTCTGCTCTGCTCTGCTCTGCTCTGCTCTGCTCTGCTCTGCTCTGCTCTGCTCTGCTCTGCTCTGCTCTGCTCTGCTCTGCTCTGCTCTGCTCTGCTCTGCTCTGCTCTGCTCTGCTCTGCTCTGCTCTGCTCTGCTCTGCTCTGCTCTGCTCTGCTCTGCTCTGCTCTGCTCTGCTCTGCTCTGCTCTGCTCTGCTCTGCTCTGCTCTGCTCTGCTCTGCTCTGCTCTGCTCTGCTCTGCTCTGCTCTGCTCTGCTCTGCTCTGCTCTGCTCTGCTCTGCTCTGCTCTGCTCTGCTCTGCTCTGCTCTGCTCTGCTCTGCTCTGCTCTGCTCTGCTCTGCTCTGCTCTGCTCTGCTCTGCTCTGCTCTGCTCTGCTCTGCTCTGCTCTGCTCTGCTCTGCTCTGCTCTGCTCTGCTCTGCTCTGCTCTGCTCTGCTCTGCTCTGCTCTGCTCTGCTCTGCTCTGCTCTGCTCTGCTCTGCTCTGCTCTGCTCTGCTCTGCTCTGCTCTGCTCTGCTCTGCTCTGCTCTGCTCTGCTCTGCTCTGCTCTGCTCTGCTCTGCTCTGCTCTGCTCTGCTCTGCTCTGCTCTGCTCTGCTCTGCTCTGCTCTGCTCTGCTCTGCTCTGCTCTGCTCTGCTCTGCTCTGCTCTGCTCTGCTCTGCTCTGCTCTGCTCTGCTCTGCTCTGCTCTGCTCTGCTCTGCTCTGCTCTGCTCTGCTCTGCTCTGCTCTGCTCTGCTCTGCTCTGCTCTGCTCTGCTCTGCTCTGCTCTGCTCTGCTCTGCTCTGCTCTGCTCTGCTCTGCTCTGCTCTGCTCTGCTCTGCTCTGCTCTGCTCTGCTCTGCTCTGCTCTGCTCTGCTCTGCTCTGCTCTGCTCTGCTCTGCTCTGCTCTGCTCTGCTCTGCTCTGCTCTGCTCTGCTCTGCTCTGCTCTGCTCTGCTCTGCTCTGCTCTGCTCTGCTCTGCTCTGCTCTGCTCTGCTCTGCTCTGCTCTGCTCTGCTCTGCTCTGCTCTGCTCTGCTCTGCTCTGCTCTGCTCTGCTCTGCTCTGCTCTGCTCTGCTCTGCTCTGCTCTGCTCTGCTCTGCTCTGCTCTGCTCTGCTCTGCTCTGCTCTGCTCTGCTCTGCTCTGCTCTGCTCTGCTCTGCTCTGCTCTGCTCTGCTCTGCTCTGCTCTGCTCTGCTCTGCTCTGCTCTGCTCTGCTCTGCTCTGCTCTGCTCTGCTCTGCTCTGCTCTGCTCTGCTCTGCTCTGCTCTGCTCTGCTCTCTTTTATCATAAAAAGTATCATTTTTACATGCACTACAATCTTAACAGCCACAAGAAAGTTCATATGCGTATTGAAAACGCCTTTCTCATCATGTAAATCTCAATACTATCATATTTTTTCCCTCTTCTTGCTACAATGTAAGCCTTAGATCAAATGCTCTAGGGCAGCAATCACATTAACACATAAAACCCATTTCAGCACAGTTCTAATGGTAGTAATTGTTGCCCCCTTCATTTCGCTTTTTCACACCGATTGCCTTCGTCTTTAACCCCATCTTTCAACTCAAACGATTGGAACTTGGCCTCACAAAACGCTCCCCCTCATTAGGCCCTCTCGGTGAGCCACTCGTCCAAACCACTCTCGACTCGAGACTCGCGCCTACCATCATCAACAACAGCGAGCATCAATCGCCCAAAGCAAATCAAATTTAAGACTATTATATAATTATATCGGTCGGGCTGCGCGGCCGGGCCGGGTACTTCTCAGCTATCTATTCATTATATTCCTCGCAGTCCCGCAACCGCCGGCCGGCCGGCAAACTGTTCGAATCCCCATCCACCATCCACAATCGACTCGGCCACCGCCATCGACACGGACCCCTCGGGGGGCACTTCGAGATGCATATTAGCAAATCAGTTTCTGCTGTTACTTCTGCGATTGGACTTGGCTGACTGTCTCTAAACCACCTATTTTACCGCGCTTGATTGCATGCTCCTCATCGTCCGTCATCGACTTCTTCGTGGAAGGGGCGGAGCTGAGCTGCACAATATCTCCACCGCTGCTATCACTACCTACATAGACAGAGAGGGAGAGGTGAGGCAACGAAGCCGACGCGATTTCATGTTGAAATCCTAACGGTACACAGCTCAGCAGCGATGCGGCTGCCGCCGCCGCCGCCGCCGATGAGGTGGAATCTCGTTGATTCTTGAATAGAAATTTTTTGCGCTTTTTCATTGGACGTATGGCGGCGGCGACGGCGGTGGTGATGGTATGGTAATTTTCTTTTCCATCGCCGATAGATAGCCCCCCAATCGGATGGGGATGGATTGGAACGGATCGGATCGGAGCATCTTGGTTGCCGCGCCGCGCTAGGTCGCTTATTGAGGAAAGGTGTAGAGTTGTTAAAAAAAAGGAAAATTGAGAAAACTAACATGAATAGAACGGTTTTCGCTGGCAGCGGTTTGGTTTGGCTGAACAGGGTTGCATAGTGGACGAATTTCTGGGAAGGTGGTCACAAATCGATACATGATGTTAAAAGTTATATAAAATGACAATCATAAGTCAGGATGTTTCAGAGGAATGTTAGGACGCTGCAGAGACTCTCAGGTGATTTTCACATAGTTCTCTAGGGGTTTCATGGCGCTTCAATAGGTTTCAGAGAGGTTTTAAGGGGATTCAGAAACTTTCATGGGGGATTTCAGAAGCGATTCAAAGCGTTGCAAGACGTTTCGATGCGTTCCAGAGCGTTTCAGAGGCATTTTGGAGGACTTCTGACCCACTCAAGTGAGTTTCACGGTGATTTCTAGGGAACTTTCAAATGCGTGTCACAGCGTTTTAAGGTATTTCAATACGTTCGATGGCGTCTGCGGAGGTTTCGAAGTGGTTTTAGAAGGCTTTAGAGGCTCTCAGATGAATTTCACGGAAGTTTCATAGGGGTTTCAGAGACATTTCAAAGCATTTTAAGGCGTATCAAGGCGTTTCAATGCGTTCAAGGACATTTCAGAAGATCGCAGAGGGATTTTAGGGGCCTTCACAGACTCTCAGTGAATTTAACGGATATTTCATGAGTGTTTCAGAATTCGTAAAAAATATCTTCCTGAAACTACAAAAACGATTTTTATAAAAACTTTTTAGGGGCTGCTCTTGAAAACTGTGAGATATTTTAATCCTGAAAATCATAACAAACTATAGAGGGTAGCCAAGTAACATTTTGATGACCAATTTGTCTTGTAGAGGTTTTAAGGTCATAAAACCTTATTCTTTTTAATTTGGTTTTATGATGGTTTTAAGAATCTCTTTTAGCCTTTTTGACTAAAACATGTAACTTGGGATATTTCTACTGAAATACTTCCAAGAATTCCAAGATCCGTTTCCAGAATGAAGTCAGGAAGGAGTTTCGTCAAAAAATCATTCCTTTCTGGAATTATTACAGATAGAAGATTCATGCAGGAGTTTCATGTATTACGTTACTACTACGTTTTTCACGAAGTTTCTTCAGGAGTACTTTCAAGACTTTTGCAAACCTTTTTTAGTATTATTCCAAAAAGGTGATTCTTTTTACAGAAATTCCTTGAATAATTTCAGTTGCAATTTCAATAGGATTGCAGCAGAGGAAAATATCATATTAATAACTACGAAATCACATAACCTGTTTTAATATCTTGTTTTGTTATTATTTAATTATTAAGACAAAGCTTCTCAATAACAAAATTTGCTGAACAATCTAATTTTGTTATAATTTAGCAATTGATATACATTCACTCAGGTACATTTCAATAACAAGTTTTGTGATTGTTGTACTATTGATGAATTTATCTACAATAGCACAACAGTAACAAGTTTTGAAATCAAAGCAACAATTCGATAATAATTACCTGTCATTTTGTTTTGTTTCATTTTTGTATACAGTAAGGACGGAAAAAACACTTCGAAGTTCTGGAGAAAGCCTTCGATACCCTGGACAAGTCTTCAAAAGAACTCCTGGCGCAATCTTCTTAGAAATTTCAAAAGTAATTCTTCTGAGCTATTATTAGAATTGTTGGCAAAATCTTTTGAAAAAATCTTGCAGAATTCTTCAGAAAAAACTCCTGAACAAATTATGAAAGAAATTTCCAGAGACATCTAAAGATGAAATTCGGGACAAATAATGACAGGAAATTCTGAAGAAAACCTTGAGGGAATTCTGGAGGAATTTCTAGAGGAGTCTTTGAAAATTTGTGAATGGTTTCGTGGAAGAACTCTCAAAGAAATTTCTGGAAGTTTTATTTATATTCTTTCAAAATGGTTAATTCATTCTGATTCTGAATATGAATATAGTATTTTTCGATCATTTGTTACTCATGTTATTAGTGGATTTGTGAGACATAGTGAATAATTTTATATAATAAGTATCATAATTTATTTAGTTACGAATTTGATACCCTAACAAATGTTGCTTTCCGATTATTATCAATAAAATATTAATATCTAATCTGTTATTGAAATATTTTCAAAATCCACTGTTATTAGGTTGTTATTGAAACTAACAAAATAAGTTATTAAATGGTTTTCCAAGAAATTTTTTTTGTCATGATATTTGTTATTTTGCCGCTTATGACAGACAAGTTTATAACATAATATGTTATGTTAATAACTTAAAAATCATCGATTATATTATTCAGTTATTTTACCCAAATAACACAGCTCCTTATGCTGTTGTTATTCCCTTCTGCTCGGGAACCTTGTATCAGGTTCTAGAGCATTTTTTTTTCAGAAATATCTTGAATCGGTCAAAATAAATTTTGCCGGGGATTTCAGCAGAATTTTTTCAAAAAAATTCTTCTAGAAACTGTTTTACAGTTTTTTATTAAAGAGTGTCTTTATATATTTCTTCATTTTTTTTTATCTGTATTAACGAGATTTTTAGCCCTAGGCTAGTTCATCTCGGGACTCACGCTTTACTTCCCTTCCGAAGGAAGAACTCACATTTTGCGAGTTTGTCGGGAGTGAGATTCGATCCCAGGTCCTCGGCGTGATAGTCAAGTGTTCTAACCATCACACCAGGTCCGCTCCACTCTTCAAAAAATCCTTTATAATTTTTCTCTGCGATTCCTTCAGAAATTCCTCTTGGAATTCCTTCAGAATCTCATTTATAGATTTATTCCGATTTTTTTTTGCTGAAATTTATACTAGTAATCTTTTGTATATTTCTTCAGAATCCTTTCAGCGACGGCTCTAAAAAATCTCGTAGGGATTTTTTCATGAATTCCCTCTTGTTGGGAAGTTTCTTTTGAAATTTTATAAAATTCCTCTTGAAAAATTCTCAAAAAAAAAAAAATCCAGTAATTCTTCCAGGAATCAAAGGATTCCCTCAGAAATTCCTAAAGGCTCGTCTCCAGGAAATCCATCTCCGATTTTCCAAAAGATTTCTGTAGGAAATCCTTTACATAAACTTCTAGCAACTTCTCCAGCAATTCCTGAATAGAGAACACTACAGATTTCCCAGATTTCCCAGAAGTTCCTTCATAAAATACTACAGAGACTCTTGCAGAATCTTTCCCAACGGTTTCTTCAGGTATTTCTCCATGCAAGAAGTTCCTTAATATAATTTTTTTTAAACGCCACATTTTTTGTGGGAGTTATTCAGGAATCCCCTATGAAATTTCTCAATAGTATTATTCTCAAAATGTTTCAACAGTTTTATTTAGGATTTTCTTCAGATTTATCCTTCAGCAATTTCAACAGAAATTCCTCCTGGGATTACTTCACCAGTTTCTTTGGAAAGTGTTTTGAAAATTCCTCCATAGATTCCACCATCAGTTTCCCCTGGCATTCATGCAGAATTTTTACCTAATGGTACCTCCAAGAACTCCTCTACAACTTTTTAAAGATGTTCTTCTAGAAATTTGCCCGATGGTTTCTTCTGAAGTTCCCTGGGATATTCCTCCAGAGGTTCCTTGACTTTAGTTTCATGACATTTTCGGTGAATTTAATGTGTTTTTAAGATAACCAATCATTCCACCCTATTTGCTCGGATTCCAGACAGAATGTTTATTGAAATTTTTTCAAGAATTTTAAGAATTGCCATGTCTAGTTTTTCTTGTGTTTTACCAAAATTTTCATCCGAGAATCTTGCCAAACAAATGCAGCTTTACCTTAAAAGCGAGACGTGTTGGAACGAATTGGAACCCCGAATTTGATTCAGAGTGGTCATTGAGGCAGACCAATAGTTAGTTTTAAGCTGTATTGTCATTGTCATCCATTCTCTCATAAATTATTCTATTTTTCTATCAACTATCAATTACAGCTCTCATGCTTTTTTAAAATTTCGTTTTATTCACGAATAAAAAGAAATTAAAAAAAAGCTTTCAGGCTTGCTTAACCGGGCCTCTTTTGATGTGTTATTCACCGATACCAGCATCTGTGCTAATGGACGTCATATTTAGCAGCGTTCAGTTTAGATATTGTGTACTGTCATAACATGAATGACCGTTTTAAATAGCAAAATTTTGGGTTTGAACTGATTCAATATAAATCACCTAACGTCCATCCATATTCTAGATTCTCCAGTCCCTATTTTTGCACATTCCGGCCCCTGTAAATAATTTGTAGGATATAATAATCTTTTAGTATCGTGTGTTATTAATCTGCTCATTGTGTTACATTTTTCTCCTAGTTTTGTCCTATACCAGTACCACTGTGCATCGCAGCCCAGGCTGCTATTCAGCATCCCTGCTACAAAGCTCAGACTGCTTCAAAGCAAGAATTTGTCCCGCTCGCTCGGGACATTGAGTCTTTCGAAATAACCGCTGCTCTATCAAACCACTCAGTCGATATCAAAAAGCCCAATTTGCCTCTACACAAGCTTCAACCACAGTTCAACAGCGCCGCGGCTCTGTCTACCAGACCAATTGGATGAGTTGTTAAAAAGAAACCGATTTATGGCGGTAAGTGCCATTCCAGGCACTGACTGGCACTAGAAAGTGGGGACGGTTTGACTCTGACTGTCTTCAGCTTGGATTGGAGCTTGGAACAAGTCTATTAATTTGCGTCGCCTTCCGCCTTCTTGGCGTTCTTTCGTTCTGTGCTATTCACATCCATCCATCGCAAGTCGCATCCGCTTGGTCGTGGCCTTGAGCTCCTCCAGTGCAGCGCATACAGTGTGCGGAATTGCACTTTTTTTATATAACAGCCCATAATAACAACAACAATCTCGGTCAATTTCCGCACTTTAATTAATTTTTATAGCTTTATGGTGCTCATCGTGTCGGAGGTGTTCTCTGTTGGATTCTTATGTGTTCAAACAGATGGATGGTTGCAGCAGAGGACACAAGGTTGGCAGAAATAAAGTTGTGCTGACTGCAATTTGGAATTGTCTTAAAATATGAAACTGACGTCAATTGCATTGTGATTGATTATTAGAATTTTCTGGCAGATTGGTCATTTGGGGTATACACTTTTGAATTGATACGTTAAACATATAAGTAAAACAAATACAAAAGACATTTTTTAAATTATTTACCTCACCAACAACTTTTTCTTAAAGTTGTTTTGTTTTATTTTTTCCGCTCAAAAGAGACTCTGTTTTTGTGATTGTTTAAATTTTGTTTTAATGATCCAGTTTATTTCATTAATTTTTTAGAATACTACGTTAGCTATAAATGATTTCTTACTGGTTGGTTATTGGACTAATTTTGTGGTTTTCTTTCTTCCATTACAGGTGAGCAATGCTTTATCTCGGACCAAAAAACTTCGTTGATTGGAATTCAAGCGATGCATAAAGAGAATATTTGACAAAAATGCACAGACAATTATATATAACTTGCAGATTAGTAGAAAATAGCTGTAGAATACCAAATTCAGGTGAGCCAATTCCAATACATTCAAACTCAATAAGGCATTAAGAAAACCTGTATAAGAGGTACAAGATCTAAACACTAACTTATGCATTTCCTACGAGTGCTTTAAGGTGGCAAAACTGGATGCATTTCTTAATTTTTTGGTTTTTGATTTTTTATTAAATAACAGAGTAATATTTCCAAAACTGATTTCCGTACACAATTAGAGGAAGATGCCTTGAAAATCTCCTATTTTTTTTTTCAAATGGAAAACGTATATTCTTCCTTTTCTTTTTGGCGTAACATCCCCATTGGGGTAAAGTCTGCTTCTCAGCTTAGTGTTTATGAGCACTTCCAGTTTTTTTTTTTAACTTAGACCTTCCCCTGCCAAATACCATGTTGCATGTGTATATCGTGTAGCAAGCACGACGATATTTATGCGCAAAGAAGTCAAGGCAATTTCCTCTACGAAAAGTTACTGGACCGACCGGGAATCGATCCCGTCACTCTTAGTAAGGTCATACTAAATACCCACGCCTTTACAGCGGCGGCTCTTTAGTTAAGTAAACTTTGAATTAAGTTACCTCTTCAACAAGATAAAAATATCTCGTTTTATAATATTGTTAGCATGCATTCAAGTTCACTCCGCATCGACCCTGATCATATCAAAATAAATTTCCAATTTCCTGCTCCACCATCTACCTGTGAAGTAGTGTGGACAAACTCGGAGGGATCATCCGATTCCAGCCCCTCTTCAAAACCAAAAAAGAAAATAAACCAAATCGCAACGAAGATTCATTTCTAATCCGCCGGAAAAAAGCACGTTTTTTTTTTGGCAATGTCTATTCTCGTCTCGATTCTCTTTCTTTCCATTCCGTCATCCACCATATAATCATATGAAATTGTTTCCCATCGAAATGGCAGATTGGTCGCGACGACTAAGTCGGGTTTCTGGCGACTGGCGACGAGCATTCAACATCCGAACGAAGCGAAATCAACCATACAAAGTCTTCGAACTGAACGGAAAGGGGCTAGTTCTCGGAAGAAATCGAAACGTTGGAAATTTTGGATTAATTTTCGGGTGGCGTTCGTGTTTAGCACATGTGAGTTTTTTGGATGCTTTTTTTTGTTGCTGTTGTCATATGCGTTCCTAGCGTATATGTGGAAGATGCATTTTGAGACAGTGAAATTTGGGACGATCCAACAAAATGAAGGATGCGCCTGATTTATGGAGTCTAGGTTTTGACGCTGTCTGGTCATCAGGCAACGACGCTCGCTATTGCTATGGCATTTGTGTTCCGTGGAAAGCACGTTGTTTGTGTTCCAGTTTACTGAAGTGCATTAATATGACGTATCTAAAGCTTGTAAATCGTAAGTTAAATCTATATTTGTTTCGGTCACTGCATTCACTTTTCTATGACAATATCGATCCAGCTTGCAAAAATGACATCAGGACAATCGGAAACACGGAAAAATAAATACAAATACAATACAGATCGGACTCGTATATCTGGAGACGGGTTTTGAATCATCCCAAACATATTTCTTGCAAACGAAATGATGTATGTACGAAGCTGAAATTTTGACTGTTTACCATTCGAAGTTGGCTTGACAAAACGTCAAAATGTCTGCTTCATATATCATTCCATTCACCAGATACATGTTTAGGAAGCTCCAGTACCTGGCTCTGGATAAATCGAGTCCGGCTTGTACAAATAAATCGAAAACATATAGCGAACAGTCAAATTTATTCTTGTCGGCTGCAAAATTTCATTAACTGTTGTTCATTCCGACTAAGCGAAGTATCGTTGGTTTTCAAAAAATCACAAAATTTCTTAAAAATCTTTAGAATACTCAAAGACATTCTGAAGGATACAGATCTTGGTTGCCCTTTCTGATAAGAACCAAGTTTGCTGGTATTGGTATATTCGCCACACTCCATTCATATTCACTCCTCTTTGCTGAAGCGAATCGAGAACGATGCAGCAAACGGATTGTCGTGATCAAACACACAACCTCATCACCAGTGGGAAGTGATGCGCTAGTTGCTTGACATGAATATTCGTTGCCGTTCGTCGCAGTTTGGATCGCAAGCGAATAAATGGATGGCAAATGGTGAAAACAGGGATGAGAAATGTACTGGAAAAAACGATTACCGGCTGTACATTTGACATTTTTCCACACGAACATCACAGGCCCAGCCAAACTCAAACTGTTCGAAAAATAAATGTCATAACATTTTTTTTCCAGCAGCCTTCTTCCTCGAAACGGTTTCCAAGCGCGAGAGCGCCAGTACTCGAGCACAACGACGACAAAAATTTCTGTCTCTCCCGTTTTCGCATTTTTCTGCGTTTCAAACCGCTTCTAGACAAACTTCTTTACATGCATCACAAAGCTAGGAGTGTGCTCTAGCTATTTGTGCAAATAGATTTAAATTATGTATTAAAACAAGTGAGTTATTAGCAGTTGAAAATATTTGACGTTTTTCGCAATCACCCGCCTCAGCATGACTGCTCATAAATATTTTCGTGGGGAAGCGAAAACCATCAAGCGTCTGCTTGACTGCCGTCGGCGCGGCGTCTGATGGTATTGGTGCTGCCGTTGTTTTGTTTTTATTTTACTGCCTGTATCGATGAACGGTAAGCAGAAAAAAGTCTCATTCTCATGCCTGGTGGCTATCGATCGCTCACCAGCAGGTGAAAATGCTGGTGAGCGATCGATAGCCACTCCATAACTGTGTCGTCGCTGACAAGCAAGCACACAAACTAAAGCGACAACCGTTCGCTGCTGACTGTCTTCGAATGTGGAAGAAGATAAAAAGTGGAAACCAGGAACCCTGGCTGGTACTCATTCCAAATTTGCTCCAGAGATAACTTCAGGAATAAATTGGGGAACAGTAGAAAATTAAAAGACACAGAATGCTGATGGATTGGCAAATTTAGGGATGAATTTGAGAAAAAAAATCTTGTTCTAGTGTGTTTCGAACCCACGACTCCGTATTCGCTAGACCAGCGCTTTAACCGACTAAGCTACAGATTCTGCGGAATAGAAAGTCATGTTTTGTTAGATGATACAAGCGTGAGTCGAAAGATAGATGAATGGTATAGAAGGAGTGTTCATGGTTTGGGCTCGGAGCCGAGGTGCCAGATATACAGATTTTTCTGTATTATACAGATTTTTTACCTTCTGTACAGACAAAATACAAAGTACAGATTTTCAAAATGTGATACAGATTTCTCCAGAAAGCATAGAATGTTCGAAAATTGAAGTTTTTTTTAAATAAATTGAATGAAAACTTTATAAATTGCTGCTTAGACTTAGAAGAATTTATGCAAATTTGTGCAATTTCACCCACGTCTCATCCAGTCAAAATTAAAAACCGTCAAGGGTCAAATATTACGTAACGCAAAATATGACAACTTTAGACCCCCTCCCTCCCCCCACGTAACAACTTTTGTATGGAAGATTTTGATTTTTTATATGGAGCGTAACACAGCACTGGATCCCCTCTTTCCCCCCATTGCGTGACGTACTATTTAAACGAACCCAAAAAAAGTACAGTTTTATTAGTTCCCATTTAAATCTAACACTCTCAGTATATGCTGCATCCTTAAATACGGCGATACAGAAAAATCTGGCATCTCTGTCTCAGAGTCAGTTTGGCTCTCTATTCCGCAGAATTACCTGTTTGGCTTAGTTGGTTAAAACGCCGGTATATCGAAGGTAGGGTGAAGTGAAAGATCAATTGAAGAGATAGATGAAAAGTGAACCCAGTGGAAGGAAACTCTGAAAAAATATGGCAAAAATCCTAGAGATTTTCCTTCGGAAATTTGCTATGGAATTTAAACCTTCAGGACGCGCGCTGTTGTAAAAAGTACAACACTACAAAAAAAAACCTCGCTTGTCGTATACAGCGCGAGCGCAGTGCAGTTTTGATTGCTTGATGGCGCGCATCCTGAAAAGTTAAGATATTCCATCTCCCTAAACAAATTCATTTGAGAATCCCTGGATGTGCGCACGATTTTTTAAGGAATCCCTGTTTATAAGCACTGGAGAAATTTCCGGAAGAATCTATAAAGAACCCATTGGAAAAGTTTAGGAAAGAATTCCTGAAGATCGCTTTTAAGAATCCAGAATTACGGGATTACTCAGGAAATCTATGAAAAGTTTTCTGTAAGAATCCTTAAAGAAATTTCTAGATAAATATCTAGAGGCATTTCTAAAGGAAGCTCAAAGGGAAATTCCTGAAGAAATTTTCGAAGCAACTTACAAAGTACCCATTGGAATATTTTCTACGAGTATCCGTCAAGAAATTCCTGAAAGATCTACCGCAAGAAAAATAATGGAGTACTTCAATGGATTTCTGCAGGAATTCCCGCAGATTTTTTTTTCAAAAGTATCTTTATTTTTTAATTATTCACTGGAGAAATTTCAGGAGGAATCCCTGGAAAAATTTCTAAAAAAAAAAATTGAAGATTTTCTGAAAGAATCACTGGAAGAAATTCTAAAGGGATTCCGAGAAGAATTTTCTAACAGGACACTTGTAAACATTTCTGAATGGAATCTTCTGACGGATTTCTGACGCAATCCTTGCTAAACTTTTCTGATTTTTTTTTGTTGGAGTCCCCGTAGGATTTTTAAGAGATTTTGCTGGAGAATACCTGGAAAGCTTTCTAAACCAATCTATCGAGTTTTTTTTTTTGAGGAATTCTTGGGAAATTTGTTAAAAGAACCCATAGAAGAATTTTTGAAGGAACAAATTCTTGGACTTATCCCTGGAGTAATTTTTGGAAAATTTTCTAAATTGATACCTCGTAAGATTTTTCAAAACATCACTTAAAGGAATCCTTTGGGAAATTTGTGGCGGAATCTTTACAGAAATTTTCGAAAATCCTACAGGTACTTTCGAAGATTTTTAGAATAGCCTCCACAAGAGTTGCAGAAATCTCTGAGAAATTTTATAAAGTAATCTCTGGAGAAATTTGTAAATGAGTGTCTAGATGGGATTCAAAAGAATCCTCTGGATAAATATTTGATTCCTTGAAGGAATTTCAGAAGGAATTCATTAAGAAATTCATTTTTTTTTCTTCAAAAAATATATTGAAATTCAGGATGGATGAATACCTGTAGAAATTTTTACAGGAATCCCTCAGAATTCTTGGAGAAATTTTCGAAGGAAGTACAAGATGAATTTTTGAAGGAAAATCTGAACGATTATACAAAAAAAAAAACCGGACGGATTTTGAAATTTTCTCTAAAAGATTTTTTTGGTTAAAAACCTAGTGGAATTACTGAAGCAATCTCTTTGGTTATTTTTAAAGTTATCACTGAAGAACATTTCCACATCAATCCGAGGAAGATATTTCGAAAGAACTAATGAAAGAAGTTCTGCGTAAATGGCTGGAGGAAGCCTTGGATAAATTTCTGAAATAATAACTTTATTCCAGAATTCCTCTGGGATTGTCCCTGGAAATTCTTGATGGGACTCCTCCTATTGTTCTTCATTGGGTACATTCAATTCCTGCTTATATTTTAAAATGAATTTGCCTAGAAATTAACTTAGAGATTTTATTCAGGGATTCCTTGAGAACTTCTCTAAGGATTCTTCGTATTCTTACTGGAAATCCTTTTCAGGTATTCACAAGACGCGATGCGAGACAAGACATAACACTTATCGTTCTTACAATCGTACCTTTTCAGATTCCATTGAAAATATCTTCTGGTATTTCATTTCTCTACTAACTCGGGGTGGAAATCCCTCAAGAAATTTTGCTAGTATTCCTTATGTTAAGCCCGTGAACACTCTGCCCGTCCATACACTGCACTAGCTGCCCTTCCACCTTTCGCCAAAATTGGGGAAAATCCATCTCTAGTCATCCTTTCTGTGCAGGGGCTTGCCTCATGGAATTCCTATGATTCCAGGAATTCCTGGGCAACTCCTAAGAGCACCTACTGCAGTAATATCATCTGGGAATGCTTTGGATATTCCCGCGAAAATGCTTGGCAGGAAGAATCCCTGAAATAGTTTCTGGTGGTATTCCGACAGGAACTCCTAGACGAATCTTTCCAGAAATTCTTAATGAAATCATCGGAGCAATTGCTGCAGGAATTGTTGGCAAATCCATGGAGGAATCCCATCAGAAATTTCCAGCAGAAGCCCTCAGGCATTCCTGAAGGGATCCTAAGAGGATTCCTTGAACTTTTTCTCTGCCAATGTTGCTTAGAATTCCTATAGCGACGCCTGCTATGGTTCTTCCGGAAATTTCTTCTAGGATTCCTCCAGGATTTCCTCGCGGGATTCTTCAACGGAGCCCTCTTGAAGTTGGTCCTGAAATTCCTGCTACGATTCCTTCAGCAATTTCTTCAAGGATTTCTCTAGGAATTCTTTCAGGTATGATTGCTGAAATTTCTTCTAAAACGCCTGTTAGATTTATTTTTCTGGAATTCTTAATAAGCTTGGTCAAGCATTCACAGTAGACATATATCCAATTATTGCTGTTGAGAGTCCTTCTGGAATTCCTGGAAGATTATTTGCAGGTAACCACGAAAAACATACTGGAGAATGGCCATTAGAATGTCTAGATGAATTCCAGCAGTAGCTCCTAAAATATTAACAAGGGGATTCCCAGTAGGAATACCAAATTTCTTAAGGATTCCCGGCGAGAGTTTCTTATGGGGATGCCAGAAGATTTTAGCACTAATCCTTACAGAAATTTCAAGGGGAATCTTAAAAGATGAATCCTTGGAAAAAAAAATCAGAAGGAACCACAGGAGGAATCACTTGAGGTCTATATTTGGTTCTCGGAGAGTATACATATGTGGATAAATTATTGGAGGATTTATTGCGGGAATTTGTGGAAAAATCCCTGGAGGAATTCTTTAACAAAACCTTTGAGGAATTCCAGGACGTGTCACAGGACGAATTCATGGAGGAACGTTAAGGGGAGAAATCCCGGCAAGAATTTCTAGAGAATACCATCAGGCATTCCTGTAGACATTCCTTCAGAAATCCGGTTAAAATTTCTTGACAAATTCACAAATCCCATCTAAATATTCTTCATGGTATTGCATCGGAGGTTTCTTCAAGGATTCCTATACATATACATCCTTCCCGAGATTCTTCCAAGGTCCTACAAAGATTTCCCTAAGGATTCCGATAGAAACTTTTCTTACAATTCCTCTAAAGATTTCTTAAACATTCTATCAAAAGCAATCTTATTTGGGTATTTTCATATCGAGGGTGCTTTTTACAACCGGCCTTTCGTATGGAATATCTTCCAATGGATTCATCAAACGCTCAAATTTTCAACATTGTCAAGCAGCGATTAGAAAATTGAATGTTTGTCGATGCTCCCAAGGGGAAGTCTTGTCACCACTTTGTGGAAACCCATAGCAAAATCGCTATTGTGACAACTGGGACAGTGTCTACTTCTGAGCATTTCATTAAGAAAAGTTCCTGGACCGGCCGAAAATCGAACACCGTCTACCTCAGCATGGTCGACTATATGGATCCTACTTCTACTATTCGAAGAAAGTGAAAAGAATCACTGTTTCCTGCATCCTCCATTCATGACTAAGAAGGAATTCAAACTTTTATCAGAATATGCTCTCACCCTCACAGTTGTTTGAATAAATTGTCCGATGCTCATTCTTTCACTGAAAAATGTACACACTTAATTTGGAATACCGTGTTCGGTAAATTTTGGACGAAAATAGAACAGCTGAATACAGATATACTTCAATGTTTATCTTTTGCACCCGGTTTTGACAGCTGGTGTACTGAGCCTCAGTAAAATCGATTACCAAAGCTACCGAAATAGTTCTGCTGTTCTATTTTCGTCAAAAAAGTGCTGAACAGGTAATTCAGGATTGAGTGTGAAGGAATAAGTATGATGTCTAAAACATCTTAGTCATCTCTTTATTCGTTCAGTCACCAGTTCAAAATTCCGTCAAACAATCCCACAGAGCTCGTCACATTCCTTCGCCATCATCAGTCACCCAACGACTGACTGTTGCAACGAAACACGATCCAATCCATCTCCATCACGTTCTGTCTTATCCAATTTTCACTACTCGTCCAGTGAGATGACACTTTTCCAGAGAGGAAAGTCCTCTGCTGCCTCTTTTTGTAGCTACCCCTCCGGGAATGTACCTGCTCTTACCACCAACTTCATCAAACTTCCAAGTCAAGCATCCAGAACATCCCCATCCAGAGAACAGAGAGAGATGAATTAATGCTAGTAGGTACTTAACTGCACAATAACAACATGGAAAACCTTCCGCTCGCTGCCAGGGCGAACCCCTCCGCGAAAATGTTTCAAGTTGAGTAGAACATGCCCATTGCCCATGCCCTCAACCCCCTTTAGTACCACTCCATCTGGTAACTAGGAAGGTAGGTAGATACACCATGCAGGGAACCTACCTCCACGGACGGCGCACTTGGTTCACTCGCTAAGGTTAAAGTTGATTGACCGTCATACATATTTTGCACGCCGTCGTCGTCGTCGTCGTCGTCGCACAAGGTAACTCACTCGACCGGTGGAGCGCGGCGGTGCTCACACTCAAGCGGGATTCTTGGCAGGGAACTCCCCGACAGTCAAAATGCATGCAAAGGAAGTTCTGTTTGCGCGAACGAAGCGGGAAGGCCGTCTTCCGTGTGTCGCCGTCTCGCGTGTTTGTTTATTTTGAAAATGGAAGAATCAACGAAGAGAGTGAGTTCTAGGTTCATACCTAGAGCGTACTGTTCCCGGCGAGAGTTGCTTGCAACCGGCTGGAAGGAAAATGGGTGTCAGAACTCGGAACTTGGTGGAGTGGGTGGTGGAGCTCCAAACCTCGGGCGGGATGAAGCGAGAAATCAGCATTCTTAATGCATGATTCTGACGTAGGTAGGTAGGTAGGGTCAAGTGGGGTAAAATGCCATTTTTCAAACTTTCATCGTTTTCAATGATAATTAGCCTCATTTGTTAGGCTTCCAAAGTGGTAACAGCAACTAGACAATATTAAATATTACCTCAGCAAAAATATTCACAAAACTATTGCATTTTCATCGATTTTCAACGATTTTAAAAACTGATTCGTAAAACGGAAGTGGTGCAAAACGACCATCTGCCATGGGGTAAGATGCCACTTCATGAAAACATTCAAAAATTACGTCCATCAGTTTTCGGGCATTTCCGACTCATTTTCCCCCCTCTGTCCCGCTTTTTTCGTATACTCAATAAATGGAGTGTAACCCCCCTCCCCGCAAAACGATAATCGTAATATTTGAATGACCCCTAGCATGGAAAGCTTAGACATCAACAACCGTGCGTCTCCATGCGTGCCTCAATCTCGTTGGAAACACTTGGCTGGTAATAAAATCACCAGAAAACCTTAATTGCAAGCACGAAAAACCGGAAGTTGCCAATTTTCATTGGGAAATCAAAGGATTTTTCGTGGGTTTGGTGGCCTAGCTTCTAGAAGAATGTTTGATGCAAACATATCTTGACACCATTTACCTATAGCAATGATCAAGTCCCATCCAGGAATGATTTTATGAGTTGGGTCATTTTACCCCATCTTGGCATTTTGGGCTTTGTTCCCCTACGTTGTTTAGTTTCATGCAGATGAACGTGTTTTTGTAATTGTTGTGGGATGCAAACGCAAGGTGCTTTGATAGTGAGCTGGTGGAATACAATAAGAAGAAAAAATATGAACCCCAGCTGATATTATTTTGAATAAAGTTTAATGAAATGAAACTCGATTTTCCCTATGATTAATAACTTGGTAAGCAGATCATTTCAGTTGTTTTTGTTGTTCGAAATGCTACCCAAGTAAGGGGTCGTACACAAATTAGGGGCTGTCCATAAACCACGTGGTCATGAGGGGGGGGGGGGGGGGGGGGTTCGGCCAATGACCATTTTGTATGGACGAATAAAATTTTTTGTATGGACCAATGACCACGCGGGGGGGGGGGGGGGGGTTGAGAAGTCCCAAAAAAATGACCACGTGGTTTATGGACAGCCCCTTACGTCACGCCCTTAGGGGGGAGGGGGGGGGGTTTCACAACGTGACGACCCTTACAAAAAATATTGAGATCCCATACAAAAAGTGTGACAAAGGGGGGAGGGGGGGGGGGGGTTGAAAAAGGTCGATTTTTGCGTGACATAATTTGTGTATCACCCCTAACAATGAATGCTGAACAGTGAGAATATTAGCTGAACACTAGCTGGTTAATGGTGTTAATGGTTGAACACAATGAAAGCTGAATATTGGTCTGAAGTATAGCTTGTTCAACCTTTAAATCTTGAGGAATCGTAAGAAAAGTTTCTATCGAAATCCTTGGAGACATCTTGGTAGGACCTTCGAAGAATCTCAGGAAGGATATGTATCCTTGAAGAAAGCTCTGATGCAATAAATTGTGGGCTGAATATCAAATTGAATAGAATATTATTCATCTAGGTAACCAGCTCTAAACCATACACCAACATGCAGAATTAATCATCTGTTGTTCCATCTTTAATCGAATAATTTTTGATAGCTGACCCAAGCATGGTTTTCATAAAGCCCACATCGCTTCTTCAGCCTCAATACAGACTTAGTTCAACTTATGTTCTTGACTATTCAGACACAACAAGTAATGTTCTTGTTATCGAGGATATGTATACAATTGTGTGTGGTGCTGGTGCTAAGGTGAGTGACTATAAATCTGGAGGTCTGAGTTCAATTCCCAGTTTTCCAACTTATATATTCCTAAATATTTCTCCTGGAAATAGACGCATCTAATGGTAAAAAAGGCTCACGGACGTGTTTTTATCTTATTTTTACACAAATAAATATAATTAAGTGAGCTTAATTACTGATTAAGCGCATATTAAGCCTTAAATCATCCTTCCCATGAACCTTGAATCAGCTAAAGGTTGAATAAAATCACGAAAATTAGATGTTTAGGAGCTGAATAAAGAACTGTACCTCTTGTACTTAGCCTTTGGTCTAATGAAGGCAAATTTAAAACAGTTGGAGAAACGTTTGTACAGCATCAAATTGTTACCTGTGTAGTTCTAGTCGACCTTCATCGTACCCCGAAAAAAAATCGGTAATTTTTCTACGTTTTTTGCGGTAAATCTACCATAAGTTGTTTAAGGAGAAACATCAAGAAATCCCATTGCAATTTTGCATACAAACTTTAGAGGCACTAATCTGACAAACGAAGCAGCGAACCAAGCCGAACTTGTTTATCCTGGCTTTGCTCACTTGCAAAAAAGCAGCTTTTCCAAATCGAGCGCATTTGCTTAGGAATTTTTAAGTGCTCTTGAAAACGTGAGTTGGGGTCCAAGTCGGCCATATTTTTATCCTCTGATGTTTCTCCTTAATGCATTAATACAGAGCTTCCTTCTGAAATTTTTCCAGGAATTCTTCGGTGATTTTTCGAAAGATTTACCCAGGAACTCCGTTCAGGAACTTTTCCACGTAGTATTTCGAAAAATCTTACCAGGCATCAATCGGGAATAGCTTTCTTGGATAACTTTGGAAATTCCTCCTCTCGTTTGAAATTTTACTTGAAATTGCACCAGAAATACCACAAACATTTTTTAAAAGAATTTCTTGCATGAATTGGTTTCAAAATTTCTCCATTTCAACCTGAAATTCCACCAGAGTTTCTTTGAACTATGTGAACATGGGTTCCCTCAGAGATGCTAGACCAACAAAACTGGTTACACTGATATTTAAACCAGATTTCTTAAACAAAATTAAGTAAAATTAGGCATGTCATTATTAACTGAATGGAGGTCATTCGGGTCCGAACTAGGGATGACAAAATGCACTTGGTCAAGTGGGAAGCAAGCAAAATTATTAACAGTATTATTAACTTTTTGTTTGATTTCTTGGAGGAATTTTAAAAGGGTTTCTCCAAAGATTTTCCTAGAAATGTCTCCAGGAATGCTTTGCTACTGGGATTACAGACGAAACATTTTCAAGGGTTCCCCCAGGCATTTCTACTGGGGTTTCTCCAGGGAGCCTTCTATAGGTTACTCCAAGAACTCCTCCTATGATTCTTCCAGTGATTTTTACAAAAAAAAATCCTACAACAATTCTTCCAATGATGTCCTCAAGGATACGGGAATCAAAGATACTTTCAGAAATTCTTCAGAACTGCCTGTTGGCATTTCCTTCAGAAATTTCCCCTGTGATTTCTTCAGAGATTTTTCCAAGAAGTTCTCCAGGAATTACTTTTGGGATCCGTCTAAAAACATTCCGCAAGGGCTCGTCCATGAATCTTCTAGCATCACCACCGGAAATTTTTGCTTGGGTTCCTTCATACATTTGGTATTCCGACTGAGGTTCTTCGTGAGATTATTTAAGAAACTACTGCTGCTGGGATTTCTTCAGGACTGCTACCGGGATTCCTTGAGACATTTCTGGTAGGCATTCTCCAGGATGTTATTTTCTTGATTACCTATGTATATGTATATGTAATACCTGCAGGAAATCCTCCAGGAATTCCTGAAGAACTCTCAGCAGTAATCATTGACGATATTCCTGCTGAAAATGCCTGAGAAATCTCAGCAAGAATTCCAGAAAAAAAATCTAGTAGAAATTCCAGAACGAATTCCAGCAGTAATTACTGGAAGAATTTTCAGAGAATTCGTTGGAGAAATCTACGAAGGAATCATAGTAGGAATTTTTGGGAAGGAAATCTTGCAAGAAACCTAGGCGGAATATCCAAAGAAACCTCAGCAGGCATATCTAGAGAAGTCTTAAAAGAAATTCCTAAAGAAGTCTTTTGAAAAATCATCATGGAATTCCTCCAGGAATCCCTGCTGGTCTTGTGCTAGAAATTTCGATTAGGATTCTTCCATGGATTTCCCATGAATTCCTGCAGAAATTGTTCCGGAAATTTCTGCAACGATTCATCTAGGAATTCCTTTCGGATTCTTCTTTTTCTTCTTCTTTATGGCTCTACGTCCCCACTGGGACTTTGCCTGCCTTGCTTCAACTTAGTGTTCTTTGAGCACTTCCACAGTTATTAATTGAAGGGCCTTCTCTGCCTGCCATTGCATGAATTTGTATAGTGTGCGGCAAATACAATGATATATAATGCCCAGGGAATCGAGAAAATTTTCCTGACCGAAATGAAAATCGAACCCGCCGTCTCCGGATTGGCGATCCATAGCCTTAATCACTAGACTAACTGGAGACTATACAACTGTTATAGCAGTTAAATCATAGGCTCCATCGCTAATGTCACCAGAAGCCGATAGCCAATACTTCCAAGAAGTTCAAACTTCAGGATGACCTTACAACCTTCAGCTACGCTCACTGCTTTATGACTTTAACGTTCTAGAAAACGGTAATTAATGATACTCTTGCAGTGTGGCGTCTTTTCTTGTATGCTATCGAGCAGAATTATTGGCACGCCAAACTATAGTTCAACTTCATAGAATGCCGCCCCATGACCGCCATGGCGAAGGCGGTGGCACGGTTTCTTAACTAAAATTCGCCACTTCTAAAATCGACCGCTCAATAAAGCCAAGAGACAGTCTACTAGTTCTTCAGCCGTTTCACCCTCCTCCAACTTTGAGCTCCATTCCGTCCTTTTCAGCGAGCAATAAAATCTAGTCTCGAGCACCAATTAAGATATGGTTAGGATTTGACTCGGTCAATAAATGACGACAATAAATGCGACCGACGACGACGGCCGACGGTTGCCCTCTCACCAACCACCATGCTCCATCGTAAGTGTTCCCCAATCCAGCTATTTAAGAACTTGAACGGAAGCCAACACATTGCCATTCTTGAGCGGAACCGAACAAAGAGCGCCTAATAATGTTCGGAGATTGCGTGACTCGTCACTTTATGCCGCCGCGTCGTACGTCCATCATCGTTTCCTACGGTACGCGGTGTTTAAAATCGTTGAAACAACTGTAGCTGTGCCGAAATTCTGCATCGGCATCGGTACCTGTCTGACCTTCCGAGAAATCCGTGAGTCACGTCCCTCCGAGAACCCACCAGGAAATGCAGCGTTCGGGTCCCAAAACGCTTTGAGGGGTCAAATACCCTTGTCAATGACGACCACCGGCCAGATATGTAGATGTAGAATCCCCTCACATTTACACGAGAACAGCTCTCTCGAATCGAACCGCTTTTCAACCATATAATATAAAACGATTTATTTCGATTCGCTTCGGGTTGGTTGAGATGCGGATTTTTTTTTATTTCGGCTTCTCTTGATTGGGGATTTCAAGCCATTCGACGATGAGCGATTTTTGTGAACAACCGTGAAATATTGAGTTGAGTCGCGTTCTAGTTTCTTTCCCTCTTCAAGAGAGGGAGCCATCAAATTTGCTTGGCTTTTAAAAAGCTCTTAGACCCCCCAATCGCAAAACATCGAACGGAAACGGCTCGACTCGGTATTCGGCATTCGGCCTGACTGACTGACTGTCTCTGAGTCATTCGTCGAGTTTTGTTTGCTTTGGTGCGTTCTGAAACACGTTCTAAATTATTTACAAACACTTTATGGAATGCTGAAAGAGCGAGTGGTGCACAAAGCCGACAACAACGAACCAGATCTTTATCAGTTTCTCATTTATTGGTTTTGTGGTACACGCGAAGACCTATCGACGACGACGAACGTGACAGCTCGACGACGGTCGGTGTTTTATTGATTTTTTCCTCCGGAGGAACTAGCCACGCAGCTGACCGGAACTTGCTCTTGCCAACAAGTTGACAAGTTCGATGTGTTCGATGATGAGGGCCCGTCCGTAAACGTGTTTGGCCGCTTCCTACAAATTTCGGAAAATTTGTATGAACAAAAGTCTACGAGAAGGTTCTCTGGTGACCAATAATGAATCTACGTAGTTTATGGACAGCGCCTGATTGGTTCTCCTAATGAATGTTTGTTGGTTTCACTTCACATGAACTATTCCAGTAGAAGGTGATCATTATGAATCTATGTTTATTTTCAGCCATTCCATGAAAAAAGAAGACATGAAAATAAACGTGCACCAATATTGCTCAAATTCTGTAGGAAAGGAATGATCGTCACCAAAAATTATTAGATCCGGACTTTTATGGTTTGCCAATGGACCGCCCAAAAAAAAACATTTCTCTTTTTTTATTTTCACAATGTTGAACCAAAACAACTTTTTTCTAACTTTTTTAACGAAAGTGTAACAAATTTTACATAATATATTAAAAAGTTATAAATATTCTTCAAGCTGTTTTTATGCTGCATTTTTTTTTTGAAATTTTTAGTTTTGTGCTTATTTACGTATGGAATGACCATGCGTCTCCATCACTTGAAAATGTCCTTCTGAATTCCTGTATAAATTCTGATTTTCCTACGGAAATTTCTTCTCAAATTCATCCTAGAGTTCTTTCTGAGGTTAACTCAGGTGCTCCTTTTGAAATTCCACCTGGAATGCCTCCAGAGATTGAACTAAGAGTTCTTTCTAAGATTTCTCCAAAGGTTCCTTTGAGGGACCCCCAGGAGTTCCTACTAAAATTACCCCAGCAATTTTTCCTGGTGTTTCTCCAGGAATTAATTCTGCGAACCCTCAAGAAGTTTCTTCTTGAATTTTTCAAGAAGTTACTTAAAGGATTTCCTTTTAAAGGATTTCGCAGTTACTTCTGCGAATTCTTCAAAAGTTTATTTTGTGATTTTCAATGAGTTCTTTCTGGGATTCCTCTAGGAGTTTCTTGGAGTCATTCTTGGATTCCTCCAGAAGCTCCTTTGAGGATTCTTTAGGAAGTTCCATTATGGATACCTCCTGGAGTTCCTCCTGGGATTCCTCCAAGATTTTCCAAGATTGACCAGGAGTTGTTTCTGGGATTTATTAACGAGTTCCTTCACAGATTCATCCTTCTGGGAATTCCAACCGCGATTTCTTCCGGCATTGATTCAAAAGTTTCTTCACTGCAATTCACTCCTTCCTTTTAGGAATTCTTCAAGAGTTTCCTGGGATTTTCAAATAGTTTTTTCTATGGTTCCGGGGAAATTATGGAGTAACTTTGGAAAACTCCAACGCGATATCCTATGGGCGATATTTTTTCCAGGGGTCTATCTAGGATTCATTCAGAAGTTCCCTCTGTGATTCTTCCAGGAGTTTTTTTTTTCAGAGATTCCTAAAGAGGTTCTATCTGACAGATATTCAGTATAACCAGGAATCCATCAGAAATTTTATTTTTGATTCCTACAGGAATTCCTTCTGCGATTACTATAAAGATTGCTTAAGTGAATGGGATTCTTTTTAGAATGTTTTCTGAAGTACTTTTTCCGGGATTCATAGAAGGAAACCGAGAACGAACATCTGGAAGAATTTATACAAAACTGCTGAAGAAATTCCATTAAAAACCATGTTGGGGAATGGAGAAGGAAAGAGGGCGTTCCCTCAGTAATTCCGGAATAAGTTCTAGGAGGAATCGATCATGAAGTTTTCCTGGATACCAAGAAAGAATTCCTGGAATTTCTGAAGTCTGAACGGAATTTCTTAAACTATTCCGGAAAGAAGTTGAAATTCTTGAAGGGATCCTACAAGGCATTTCTGGTATCATCTCTGAAGATAATCCTGAAGAAATCCCAGAAGAAACTAGGGGATCAACTCATGAAGGGATTCCAGAAGGAGTTCCTGGAGGAATCCTAATAAAAGTTAGTGATAGAAATTCTTGCTGGAACCTAGAATGGATTCCCAAAACAAAAACTCTTGGAGACATCTCAAAAGAAATTTCATGAGGAATCACAGAAGAAACTTGTAGAGGCATCCCGAAAGGGATGAATCTGGAAGAATCTCGGAATATACAAAAGTAGAAATTTTTGGCAATGTAATTGAGATTTCTTAAGTAATTCCTGTTTATTTCAATGTATTTCAATTCATTCCTCCAAAAACTACTTCGGCAACTTCTTTTGGGATTCCTTCGACAATTTCCTTGGAAAGTTGTTTAAAAATGCGTTTGTGAATTGCTTTTTAAATTATAATAAAGTGCATACTGCTAGTCGCTCAAGAATTCCTTCGGCAATTTCTTTATAAATTACTGATGCATTTTTTATAAATGTTTTTGAAAATTTCATGGGCAGCACCCACGGAAATACAACTAGAAATTCTATACGTTATCCGTTTGGATATTTCACAGTATGTAAGGAACTCCTTCCACAATTCTTTGTCGAATTATGTAATTGTTTCGCAACTTTCTTTGGCAGTTCCTCCGGCAGTTCGTTCGTAAAATGTTTTATGCAATTCCTTTGGCAATTCAAAAAATTTCAGTTGGGATGTGTTTGCTCGTCAAGGAATTGCAGTTCCAAAAGAAATGCTGAATCCAAAGAAAGTAGAAAATTCCAAAACACGTAACATTGTCTGGAAAATTCCCAATGTGAATTGATGTTGCCAAATAAATTTTCAAAGAAATTGCCGAAGCAAAACCTAAGAGAATTGCTTTGTATATGTATCTTGGATTTGTCAAATAAATTCCAATAGAAATTTCTTCAAGAATTCACAGAAAAAGTTTAGAATTTGTCGAAAAGATATTTAGAAAGGCAATTATTTGGAACACCTTCTAGATTTTTTTTGACATTTCATTGTTTATTCCCTCGAACATTGCTTCGTCGGTTTTTTTAGGAATTCCAGCTGCAAAGAAATCTGAATTTTTACAATAATGTAATTGGAATTGGTCCAGCAACTTTTCTAGAAAACAGCTTCTTTGAAAATATTTAAAAAATTTCTAGAAAATAGTTTCTTTGAAAATTTCTGTTGAATTTAAAAGAGTTTTTTTTTTCAGTAATTTCATTGTACATTCATGCGGAAATTATTTTGAGAATTTCTTCTGCAATGTTATTGAGATTTTTATGCAATTACTTTGTATTTTAAAATGCGACGGCATTTCGTAATCCTTCGGCAACTCCTTTCAAACTTTTTTTTAAATTCCGCTACCACGGAAATGAGACTAGAAATTCTATCTGCCATCCGTTTCACAAACAATTATGTAAGGAATTCCTTCCACATTTCTTTCGACATTTTCTTTTGGAGTTTCCTCGGCAGTTCCTTATTAGAATTACTCAAACATCTCAATTGGAGCTGCTGAAGGATATTTGATAAAATTTATTTCAGAAGGAATTCGCAAAGGCATTGCCAATTTCTAATAAAATAAATAACCGAAGGAATCTGAAGATGTTATTGCCAAATCAATTTCCCAATGAATGCTTATAGGAACTGTCACAGGTAAAATCCTAGAAACCAAGGGAATTTTCATTACAGTTGCCAAAGAAATTGCCGATGTAATATCTATGAGAATTGTCGAAGGAATTCCTAAAGAAGTTTCGTAAAAAAAAAATCCAATGGATTTGCCAAAGAAATTCCAAGAGAAATGTCCGCAAGAATTCACAAATAATTTCTAGGGATCTCTCAAAGAATATGCTGAAGGGATTTCAAAAAGGATTCCCAATAGAATTGTTCGAAGAATTTACAATAATTTCTGAACGTTTATCAAAGATAACGCTGGAGAAAATTTTGAAACAATTGCATAAGAACTTCTCGGAGTTCGGACGGAATTTTCAAAGAAATCGATGAAGGAATTTCCAAACCTTTTTCCGAAGGAATTACCAAAGGAATACTGAAATAATTACTGAAAAATGTCTTTGAAGTATTTTTTTTTTTAGAAAAGACTCAAAGCCTCCTGTGTAAAATTATCACAGGAATCGTCGGTGAAATTCATGAAGAAAGCTGTGATGCAAGTCCCAAAATAATTACCGAAAACATTCTCAAAGAAATTACAGCAGAAATTTCACAGAGGATTTACAGAGAATATGCCTGATAAAATTGCTGAGGCATTCCCAATGGAACAAATGAAGAAACGAAAAAAACCCCAGCAGTATTGTCAAATTGATTACTGAAGATATTCCCAGATAAATTATAACCCCTAAGCGATTGTAACGCCCTCCTCACCAAATAAATGCTAATAGGTACTGTGATAAGAAAAATCCGAAATAATTTCCGAAAAACTACCTGGAATTTCTGATGGACTTTTCAAGGGTATTTCCATTGAAGCTGTCCAAGAAATTATCAAAGAATTTTCGTTGAAATACCTTTGAGAATTGCCAAAGGAATTTCTTAAAAAGATGGATTTGTTCAACAAATTCCAATAGAAATGTCTGCAAGAATTCACAAAGAAATTTTAGGAATCTCTCAAAGAATATGATGAAGGAATTTCGAAATGAATTTCCAAAAGAATTGTTTGAAGAATTCAAAAGTAATTTCCAAACGGTCTTTCAAAGAAAATACGGGAAAAAAATTTAAATTATGTGGACGGACTCCTCAAATGAATTACTGACGGATTTCTGAAGAAATTTTCAAAGGATTCGGCAAAGGAATTCAAAGCTTTTTTTCAAGGGAATTGCTAAAAAGATTTCTCAAAGTTTTTTTTAAGCCTGAAAGATGTATGCATGAGAAATTATCTTAGGAATCGTCGATAAAATTTCTGAAGAAAGTTGTGAAACAAGTTCCAAAAGGATTGCCAAAGTCATCCTCAAAAAAACTGCACCAGAAATTCCAAAAAAGTATCTTTGAAAACTTTACGAAAAACATGTTTTTTTATCTGTATTAACGAGATTTTAGCCCTATGCTAGTTCATCTTGGGACCCATGCTTTACTTCCCTTCCGAAAGAAGAACTCCCATTTTGCGAGTTGATCTGGAGTGGAATTCGATCCCAGGTCCTCGGCGTGGTAGTCAACCATCCGTCCGCTCCGATTTTACTTTTGAGAAATTTATTGATTTATTTTATTTTTTCTCGAAAGGGAACCTTTTTCTGAACCACATTGATTTTTTCAGATTTCTAGAACTTTATTATGATACCTAAAATATTTTCACGGATATTTTTTGACAGCTGAGCTACTGCTTGAAGTGGAGCGGACCTGGTTGGATGGTTAGAACACGTGACTATCACGCCGAGGACCTGGGATCGAATCCCACTCCCGACAAACTCGCAAAATGTGAGTTCTTCCTTCGGAAGGGAAGTAAAGCGTGGGTCCCGAGATGAACTAGCCGAGGGCTAAAAATCTCGTTAATACAGATAAAAAAACTGCCTGAAAGCTCCACCCAGTTATAAGCATATACAGCCAAAATTGTGTACTCCCGTAGACTGGGTTCGAATTGTACAACCTTATTGACAATTCTTGTCTTCACTAGAAATTGTACTTCAAGGTTTTTCAAAATTCTGTTACACAATGTCGTACGGTAATTTTAAGCCTGTTTTTCAAATCTTAACTCAAGATTCAAGCTCTGTAAAAACAAAGTGAGTTTTTTTAATATCCAAACGATCACGAATTTTTCAAAAAAAAAAAAAAAATACAAAAACTGGGTAGGTATTTGACATTTATTAAAAATAATGCAGATGTGCTGTTCAAATACGAAATGTTTGGGCATAACTCAAGAACAAGAAAAAAAATCAGGAAATTAAACATAACATTCTCTACTCAAAAAAGCGCGTGTGTCGGTATAGTTTTTTTTTTTAATTTATTTTGAAAATAATCTATTCTTTTATGTCTGTCGAATAATTTCAACGCAGCATAGTAGGTCTAACCGTTTTTATGCTTGTTATACGTCTCCAATATGCTGTAAGCATTTATAATGACAAGAAGAGATATAGAATTAGTCAATTCAACGATTTCTTAAACTCTTTCAATGAATGGCTGTCTATGTGTAGACTAGACCAGTTTTTCCGACTATGAAAAATGGCGGTTGAAAATGGCTTGCAAAACTTTTTTTAAGTTCGCATTTTATTTAAGATAACTGATAGAATTTGAGGCAGTTTTCGGAAAACTTTGATTGTATCATGGTAATTACCTACCAGTTAACTATGACAACCAAAAATTATAATTTTCCGGCAAAAAAGCAACAAAGTACTTTTCATTATTTCTATAAAGAGCTATATGATCAGCAATTGCTACCAATAACCAACTTATTGATTCTAGACAAATCAAACAATCGCTCCAAATTCGTGCCTTTGCTGAGACGAAACCACCTCCCACAACGAGGTTAGGCCGAACTGAAACGTAAACTGAGTGACTCATGCCTGATTAGAATAACCAAACTGACATACTTGTCCCATTCGTCCACCGCACGCTCGCATTCAAATGTTGTACACATGTACCTAGCTGGTTCCGAATTGCTCTAGCTAGAGGTGTTACCAAGTCAAGCCTCCTCCAAGTAGTGTTTTTGGAGAGGTAGGCAGGCAGGTAATTGTTTCCATTGATTCGTGGTTTGTTTCGCCTATTTGGGGAACTGCTTGGCGTGGGCAAAGTCGAATCTACCAACAAACTTTCACACATTTGTTGGTTGCTTAGTTAGTTGATTTGAGTTTGAGTTGTGAGGAGCAGATATTTGCTGCAAATTCTCAAGTTCACTTTCGACATCCTACGCGCTTCGTCAGACGGACGGGCATTTCCCCCGAATGCCAAATAACTTTTTGTTGATGTGAAACCCAACTTGAGCTGCTAATTTTAGTATATTGGCAGTTGCTTAGGAAAAAATGCCTAGAAGCCGTCTATCACGTTTGCGGCAATATTCTGCACTGAAACGGAAGACGATTACATCATCGCCGTCATCGCAGAAGCTGAGCATTGAGCAGTTTCTTCCGAGAGTTGTTACTTAACTGCCATGGCAATGCGCTTCGGTTTTATTGTTTGCCACCTTCCAACTCCAGCTGGTCTAGTCCAGAGAGTGTCCGTTCCGACGTCCAAAACATAGCTGTTTTCGCTGGGTATCTAACTACGTCCACAAGCCAAACACATCCTACTTACTATTCTGATGGCATTTCTTCCACCAGTCAGTCAGTCCAGCGGTAGTGGTGTGGTGATGCTCGTGCAGTCTAATCGTCGTTGTCGATTGCTACCAAAAAATGCAAAGTGGCTAAAATTCTCGCCGTTGCTCAATTGGTAAAGTCAAGCCACCGCACCGCACCGCCAGCACCACGAGCTCTAACGGTGAAAGCGCTGGCTGCCGGCTGATGACGATTGCTTTCATTCCCAGGTATTATCGGTTGATTGCGTGGTGAGTTGGCTTTTCAACGTGGCATAATTGGAATCGGGATTTGTGGCTTCGTTTGGGGCAAATTTTCGGTAATTTGAAATTGAGCCTCGATGGTGAGCACGGTTTTTACTTTCAGTTCTGCATTCAATGGAAGTAATGAATGGAGGCTTTCCTATTTGTTCGATAATTATTCAAGATCTCTGGGTGGACTTCTTGAAAAATAAGCAACAATCATCAATTGAATGAAAGATGACAAAGATATCAACAAATCACTTTCCCATGTTTTACGATAGTGACCCCAAACTTTTGGTCGATGACATCAAGGATTAATTTACTTAATAACTTTTTTTCTAGATTTTTTAGCAAAACTCTGTAAAAAGCAGTTGAAAGCTAATAGAAAATGGGTCATATTACCGCACTCATCTTAAAATTTGGTCAACCCAACTTCCAGCGACACTGCCGTAAGTTTATATTCATTTTTTAGAAAATTTGGCAATTTTGGGTTAAGTTTACATACAAAATTTGTTGACAAATTTTCTTTTAAATCATGTTCAAAGCTTCTTTGACTTATTATCTTTAGAATGAAACCTAGGGTTTTGAAATCGGACGCAAATTGGCGGAGATATGGGCCTAAAAAAATGACATGTTTTTGAGGGGGTGACCCCAAACTTTTGAACGGGAGTGTACCTAGGGTAATTGATCCGATCATGGAGGAGTAAAGCACTGGATTCATGTTTAAACCACAATTGTATCGCCCCAAGCAAACTTTTTACATGGATTGAATTGGAAATAATAAAATCTATCCTTTATCCGCGGGAAGATAACGAAATATTGCCACTTTGAGGTTGTTATGAGCATTTTATTCGTTTTTATCTGAACGATCGTTGTGTTCCTAATGTTACGGTATTTGTTCCTATTGTTGTGGTATCCCATTGAAATCAACAATAGAAGCACAGCAGGAAATATATTAAGGAAAATATTTTTTAAATAGGATTTTGGGCAAATCCTAAGCAAACAAATGGTGCAGTCTCATAATTAAAGAACAATACATTACATCTATTAAAAATACAAAATGGTAAAATTTTAGTCAAAAAAGTGCTCAATTGCCATTACCGCAACATTAGGTACTATCACAACAATGGGAACAATTACCCTGACCACCAAGCAGTTTATTTGCTGGTGTATGATAAATATGCGTCGAGAGCTCGGCACGGTCGCACGCTCTGGCGTCAAACTGCGCCGATACGACACAAGTGTGTTGTGTATTAGCATCTAAGTCGACAGAGATATGGGTTTGTGAAAAAGAAGTGTTCACGGTGTGGAGTTTCTATTCCGCAGAATCATTACCTGTTCTGTGGCTTAATTGGTTAAAGCGCTGCTCGTCTAGCGAATACGGAGTCATGAGTTCGAGTCTAATCAGAATGCGATTTTTTTTCGCAAATTTCATCTCTTAATTTGTTGTTTTGCAACATTTCGTACCTTCTTATTACTTCTAAACTTCCAGTAATGAGCAATATGTATCATTGTTCGTTTCAGAGGTTTTCTAGAATTTTCACATAATAATGGTTTAAAAATGAATTCGGAAACTTCAACGGAAACTCATCATCCGCTTGAATTCTTCGACAATTTGTATGAAAAAAAAACTCTCTGTTATTAACAATGTACAATACCGGCGGCCGCCCCGGTACGATCTAGAGCGATTGAAGCAACCGGATGTCGCCACCGCATACGCGCAGAATCTCGAGGTAGCGTTGCCGGACGAGGGTGTGCTCGATGTGGCCCCTCTAGAGGACTGCTGGAGTACAGTCAAAGCAGCCAACAACAACGCAGTCGAGAGCACTATCGGGTACGTATAACGGAGTCGACGAAACGATTGGTTCGACGAGGAGTGCAGAGCGGTTCTGGAGGAGAAGGATGCAGCGCGAGCGGTAATGCTGCAGCACGGAACCCGACAGAATGTGGAGCGTTACAGACAGAAGCGGAAGCAGCAGATCCGTCTCTTCCGGGAGAAAAAGCACCGCCTGGAAGAAGCGGAGTGCGAGGAAATGGAACTGCTGTGCCGTTCACAAGAAACACGTTAGTTCTACCAGAAGCTCAACGCATCCCGCAAAGGCTACGTGCCGCAAGCCGAAATCTGCAGGGATAAGGACGGGAGCCTCCTGACGGACAAAGGTGAGGTGATCGAAAGGTGGAAGCAGCACTACGACGAGCACCTGAATAGCGAAGAGAATGTAGGCACGGAGGACCAAGGCAGCGGAGGAAATGACTATGTTGGTGCAGCAGAGGACAGGAACGAACCAACTCCCACGCTGAGGGAAGTTAAGTATGCCATCCACCAGCTCAAAAACAACAAAGCGGCTGGTAAGGACGGTATGGCAGCAGAACTCATCAAGATGGGTCCGGAAAAGTTGGCCACCCGTCTGCACCAGTTAGTAGTCAAGATCTGGGAGACCGAACAGCTACCGGTGGAGTGGAAGGAAGGGATAATCTGTCCCATACACAAGAAAGTCGACAAGTTAATGTGTGAGAACTTTCGAGCGATCACCATTTTGAATGCCGCCTACAAAGTGCTATCCCAGATCAACTTCTGTCGTCTTTCACCTAAAGTAAATGAGTTCGTGGGAAGTTACCAAGCCGGTTTCATCGACGGCCGGTCGACAACGGACCAGATCTTCACCGTACGGCAAATCCTCCAGAAATTCCGTGAATACCAGGTCCCAACGCATCACCTGTTAATCGACTTCAAAGCGGCATACGACAGTATCGACCACGCAGAGCTGCGGCAACACACGCGAGCTGGGAACAGCTTTCATCGTGATGGGTGATATGCAGAGGCGCGTGATCGGTTGGTGGCCGATCGACGAAAGAATGTGCAGGTTGCGGATCAAGGGCCGATTCTTCAACTTCAGCATAATAAACGTGCACAGCCCACACTCCGGAAGTACTGATGATGACAAGGACGCATTTTACGCGCAGCTCGAACGCGAGTACGACCGCTGCCCAAGCCACGACGTCAAGATCATCATAGGAGATTTGAACGCTCAGGTAGGCCAGGAGGAGGAATTCAGACCGACGATTGGTAAGTTTAGCGCCCACCAGCAAACGAACGAAAACGGCCTACGACTCATTGATTTCGCCGCCTCCAAAAATATGGCCATTCGTAGCACCTTTTTCCAACACAGCCTCCCTTATCGTTACACCTGGAGATCACCACAGCAGACGGAATCTCAAATCGACCACGTTCTGATTGACGGACGGCACTTCTCCGACATTATCGACGTCAGGACCTATCGTGGCGCCAACATCGACTCCGACCACTATCTGGTGATGGTCAAACTACGCTCAAAACTCTCCGTCATCAACAATGTACGATACCGGCGACCGCCACGGTACAACCTAGAGCGACTGAAGCAACCGGATGTCGCCTCAGCATACGCGCAGAATCTCGAAGCCGCGTTGCCAGACGAGGGCGAGCTCGATGAGGCCCCTCTAGAGGACTGCTGGAGTACAGTGAAAGCAGCCATCAACAACGCAGCCGAGAGCACCATCGGGTACGTGGAACGGAATCGACGGAACGAATGGTTCGACGAAGAGTGCAGAACGGTTTTGGAGGAGAAGAACGCAGCGAGGGCGGTAATGCTGCAGCAAGGGACACGACAGAACGTGGAACGTTACAAACAGAAGCGGAAACAGCAGACCCGCCTCTTTCGGGAGAAAAAGCGCCGCATGGAAGAAGCGGAGTGTGAAGAAATGGAACTGCTGTGCCGTTCCCAAGAAACACGGAAGTTCTATCAGAAGCTCAACGCATCCCGCAGCGGCTTCGTGCCGCGAGCCGAAATATGCAGGGATAAAGACGGAGGCCTCTTGACGGACGGACGTGAGGTGATCGAAAGGTGGAAGCAGCACTTCGATCAGCACCTGAACGGCGTGGAGAACGTAGGCACGGGAGCCCACGGCAACGGAAGGAACGACGACGCCAGTGCAGCGGAGGACGGAAATGAACCAACTCCCACGCTGAGGGAAGTTAAGGATGCCATTCACCAGCTCAACACCAACAAAGCAGCTGGTAAGGATGGTATCGCAGCTGAACTCATCAAGGTGGGCCCAGAAAAGTTGGCCACTAGTCTGCATCGGCTGATAGTCAGGATCTGGGAAACCAAACAGCTACCGGAGGAGTGGAAGAAAGGGGTAATCTACCCCATTCACAAGAAAGGCGACCATTTGGAATGTGGGAACTTCAGGGCGATCACTATTTTGAATGCTGCCTACAAAGTGCTATCCCAGATCATCTTCCGTCGTCTGTCACCTAAAACAAATGAGTTCGTGGGAAGTTATCAAGCCGGCTTCATCGACGGCCGGTCGACAACGGACCAGATCTTTACCGTACGGCAAATCCTCCAGAAATGCCGTGAATACCAGGTCCCAACGCACCACCTGTTCATCAACTTCAAAGCGGCATACGATAGTATCGACCGCGCAGAGCTATGGAGAATCATGGACGAAAACGGCTTTCCTGGGAAGCTGACTAGACTGATTAAAGCAACGATGGACGGTGTGCAAAACTGCGTAAGGGTTTCGGGTGAACTATCCAGTTCATTCGTATCTCGCCGGGGACTGCGACAAGGTGACGGACTCTCATGTCTACTCTTCAACATCGCGCTGGAAGGTGTGATGCGACGAGCCGGGCTCAACAGCCGGGGAACGATTTTCACAAAATCCGGTCAATTTGTGTGCTTTGCGGACGACATGGACATTATCGCTAGAACATTTGGAACGGTGGCAGAACTGTACACCCGCCTGTAACGCGAAGCAGCAAAGGTCGGACTGGTGGTGAGTGCCTCAAAAACAAAGTACATGCTGGTAGGCGGAACCGAAAACGACCGGATCCGTCTGGGTAGTAATGTTACGATAGACGGGGATACTTTCGAGGTGGTGGAGGAATTCGTCTACCTCGGATCCTTACTGACGGCTGACAACAACGTGAGCCGTGAAATTCGGAGGCGCATCATCAGCGGAAGTCGGGCCTACTACGGGCTCCAGAAGAAACTGCGGTCGAAAAAGATTCACCCACGCACCAAATGCACCATGTACAAAACGTTAATAAGACCGGTAATCCTCTACGGGCACGAGACATGGACCATGCTCGAGGAGGACCTACAAGCACTCGGAGTTTTCGAGCGACGCGTGCTAAGAACGATCTTCGGCGGTGTGCAGGAGAACGGTGTGTGGCGGAGAAGGATGAACCACTTGCTCGCTGCACTTTACGGCGAACCCAGCATCCAGAAGGTGGCCAAAGCCGGAAGGATACGGTGGGCAGGGCATGTTGCAAGAATGCCGGACAACAACCCTGCAAAGCTGGTGTTTGCAACGGATCCGGTTGGCACAAGAAGGCGTGGAGCGCAGAGAGCACGATGGTCGGACCAGGTGGAGCGTGACTTGGCGAGCATTGAGCGTGACCGAGGATGGAGAGCGGCAGCCACAAACCAAGTATTGTGGCGTACTATTGTTGATTATGTCTTGTCTTAATGATGTGGAACAAATAAATGTATGTAATGATGGAAGTGTAAGGATTTCAGGTGAACTATCCAGTTCATTCGAATCTCGACGGGGACTACGACAAGGTGATGGACTTTCCTGCCTACTATTCAACATCGCCAAGGAAGATGTGATGTGACAAGCCGGGCTCAACAGCCGGGGTACGATCTTCACGAAATCCAACCAATTTGTCTGTTTTGCGGATGACATGGATATTATTGCTAGAACATTTGGAACGGTGGCAGAACAGTACACCCGCCTGAAACGTGAAGCAGCAAAGGTCGGACTGGTGGTGAATGTGGCTAGGACAAAGTACATCCTGGTAGGTGGGACTGAGTGAGACAGGACAAGCCTTTGCAGCAACGTTACGATAGACGGGGATACTTTCGAGGTGGTAGAAGAATTCGTCTACCTCGGTTCCTGGCTAACGGCTGACAATAACGTGAGCCGTGAAATACGATGGCGCATCATCAGTGGAAGTTGTGACCGAATTTCTTTTGCTCACAGGAACATGAAACGCTATGATTTTACGGGGAATGCTTTTCATGCTAAGAGGAGCCAACTAAACAGGAAGATGTCCATCGAGTGGCATCACACCTCTTAATTCAAACTTTTCAAGCCGGCTAGCCACTTTCTTGGTTGTTGGAGGTGTGCTAGCAGCCGATGGACTCAAAAGGCAAAATATCGTGACTCAAAAATAAACTAGTGTGGAAAGGCTAATCTTTGCTGCTTATAAAAATATAATGACTCATACTGGCCAACTTTGCTGAAAGCTAAGGTGATACGCGTTCTTCACATGTTCTTCTTGAGTACAGGTTCATATAAGCTCATTTAGCAGTTGCGTGGAGTTACCTGTCGTGTGAGTGTGATCCCAAACAGGGAATGTCTGTCGCACAGATTCCTCTGGCACTTACAGAGTCGTCCACCGTGCATGCAAGAACTGTAATTAATTGATTAGTGCACGAAAGAGCCCAATATCGGTAGTAATTACCTGGTTGGAAGGGGCTAACGAGACTTGCTAGTGGTTGGCTACATGTTTTCGCCACGTGTGCGTATTTAGCCTTGTACCTGTTGTGAGCAGATACATTAAAGCCTGTTCTATGGCACCAAACATAACATTTACCCACTTAATTGCAATTTCGTACGTTTTTCACTTTCAGGCTTTCTTTTAGGCACAATTTTGCACAATCTTCGTTGCATGCACTAAGGTAAGGTTCTTCGGGGCTTCACTTGGTGAACCACACTCCAGCATTGTTTGATCTACAATGGTCCATTGTACTCATGTGCACCAGATTCTGGACATCGGTTCGACACTGTGTTAGCGATATCGAGGAATATCTTTCCGTGGTGTGTGAGAAGAAATTTAACGGCGTAGAATGATGAAGTTGGCTGCGATTTATTATAACTGCACTCAAAGAAATGTTGTTCCATTTTGTCGGCATAATTCCAAATTGTAACAAAGTCGTGCCTACTATGGGCTTCAGAAGAAACAGCGGTCAAAAAAGATTCACCCCCGGACCAAATGTACCATGTACAAGACGGTAATAAGACCGATGGTTCTCTACGGACACGAGACATGGACGATGCTCAAGGAGGACCTGCAAGCACTCGGAGTTTTCGAGCGACGGGTGCTAAGGACGATCTTCGGCGGCGTACAGGAGAACGGTGTGTGGCGGAGAAGGATGAACCACGAGCTCGCTGCACTTTATGGCGAACCCAGCATCCAGAAGGTAGCCAAAGCCGGAAGGATACGGTGGGCAGGGTATGTTGCAAGAATGCCGGACAACAACCCTGCAAAGTTGGTGTTTGCTAACCATCCGGTTGGTACAAGAAGGCGTGGAGCGCAGAGAGCACGATGGGCGGACCAGGTGGAGCGTGATCTGGCGAGTGTTGGGCGTAACCAACGTTGGAGAGCTGCAGCTATAAATCGAGTATTATGGCGGCAAATTGTTGATTCAGTATTATCATGAATGTGATGTTAACTAAATAAATGAAGGATAAGGTTCAATTTCTCATGAATTTCCTCTTTTAAAAATCTTTTAACGGAAATTGAGAAATATTTTTAGTAGTATTACAAAATTCTGGAGAAATATGTATAAAGATTAAAGATTTTCTAAGATTTTTTTGTAAAGCAAATTTTGCGAAGGGATTTTACGTGAATAATCGAAATTAATCGAAAAATAATTTATATTAGTTTTAAGAAATAGTTAACCCTCCACTGGGTATACTTTGGCCACTTTTGTATTTTTTTTCTTCCATGAATATTTGAAACTTTTATATATTTTGCTGATGTTTACGACTTTTTTGCATATCTCAAAATGTGTGTTGATGTCTTTGAAAGCGTATTTACATGGCATGACAAATGTCCGAAATGGGGGTTAAATGGAGGATAACGTGCCTCTGGAGTCGGCACTCTGATACCTTTAAAAAGTTTCACGAAAAAAAAATTAAAATAACATATTTCAATGAAAATTATAATATATCACAATGTTTTCGTCTTCAAAAATCGGTAACCCAAATAGGCTTCCAATATAAAAGCTACAAAAATAAAAAATAGAAAAATCATAAACCAAAATTCACAAAATCGCAAATAATATAAAATTGCTGTGCGCAGTGGATAACTGAGGAAGACTACAAGTGGTGGTCAAAATATTCGTATCTGTCAAAGGATAAACAAAATAGAGCGAAATCAAAAGGTACAAAACTGATTACACTCATTCGAAGAGAGTATGAGAGGTTAAAGAAACTTTGGAGGCACCGTTTAGGGAAAAAAACATCAGTAAGGTGTTGTGAGGCACCACTATGAGCGCCACCACGCTACGGCTCTGACTACCGTAGTCATCGTGATCAGCCCTCCAGAAACACCGAATCAAAATGACTTCATTCATTAAGTCAGCCAAACGCTCGCAAACCGATCCAATCGAACACTGCCGCTGGAAGCTTTCGGAAAGCTAGCCACCGGTCATAAAAATCAATACCCACTTGTTCGCATCCTCGCAACGACTCGCAATGGCCGTTTGTTCCTTGTAGAAGAAGCTATATCCTACCGCCCACCCACGACCACGTCTACACAGTCAGTTGCCAGCAAACGATACGCGTTTAGGCCGCGGGTGTCGGATGGATAGACGAAAGGCGCACTATACAGCAAAACTTTTATTGTGAGTTGTGTCCACTTAGGGGGAAAAAGTCCCCAATCCGGCTGGCTCGCACTAGTGGCTGCGCATTGGTATGTTCATATCGTCTTACCAACCAACCATTCAGCGGCTAAGTATGAATTCCATTCATCCCCTCACTGGGCTGGTGCAAGTCCGACTTTGGCATTCCCACACTAACGAGGACTTGTTGTTGTTGGGGAGGATTGGACGTCCGAAGCCGGAAGGCGCTGCTTCTGTGCTCTGTTCTGGTGCAAAAGAGATACCAGAAGACAAGAGTCATAAAATTGTGCACAATTTCTATGCTGAATCCATGAAATCCATTCCTTTTTCCATTTTCTTGGCAAGCATTACACGGAAGGCTTATGAATGTCTTCGTTTGGGGGCCTAGGCAGGCGATGTCGTCGACGATGAAGACAAAGATGACGACGATGAAGACAAAGATGACGACGACGATGGATAGGAAAATCTCTCTTATGTCCAAGTACTATGCGATAATGGGCTTCTGAGTCTATGGACGTATCATTACTGTCGTCATTGCTGCTGGTATCATCTTTTTTATGCTAGATTCAGAAGCGTATTTTTTAGTTTTAGCCTTCTGTATATGGCATAACGTGATGATCATGTCGCAATCGATAGTGGAGTGAATGTTTCTTGGTTGATTGAATCGCTTATTTGGTTTCATACGTTTCTGTGGTGTTTGTTCATGAAATACCATTCAGCACTGCGACATCCCACAATTACCATCACTTCATTACAAATTGAACGGACATCATAAATTTAAAATCCTCACCACCCACCCAACTCGAACGGGTTGCTGACACTTACATCGTTGAATGTTCCTCATAATTTCCTGTCCCGCGTTCAACGTCCACTTCCTTCCTTCCTTCCTTCCTTCCACTACTGGGTTGGTTGGCACTTGGACGACCGGAGGGAGTGCAGAATTCGAATGCAATTTTAATAACGTCATATTCAGTTTCGATTAAAAATTCCACCCGAGGCAATGTGCCCGGAATACGGATCAGACCCATCCATTCTTTCCGCTTTACTTTCATCTCTCGCCTCCACTCTCGGACCGTTGGTTGTTCGGAGTGGAGTCCGATTCGGAATATGTGACGTGACGTGGATTTTCTTCGAGCTTCTCTCGTTCAAGTGTGAAACTACTCACGACGAGTGTTCGGTCCCACTACCCATTGCGGAGGAGGAAGACCACTCGGAGTAAATGCATTCTTCCGGACGGAAATAGAAATTGCATACCAGGGTTTGAATTTCTGTCATATTTTGTCGATTATTTTTGCTCGAGAAAAAAAACTTTCCTATGCTGGCTTCACTGCCTCCCAATTTTCCATACCATCAATATAATTGACAGGCACCATGGTGTACCATAACCATTCACCATATATTGTTAACATTTTCTAACATTTATTTCTTCTTTCATTTTTTTTCCAGGTATGTGCTCATCAATTAAAATAAAAGATCGAAACAAATATGGAGTAAAGGTAACTACTCTATCCAGGATATTGTGGACATAGAAAGACAACAAGGGCTGATTTATCGCTTTTTCTACATATGCTGATAGATTGACAAGTTTGCACACATGCAAACAAAAGTAATGACTGTTGGAAATATTACTAAAGGTTAACCACAATAAGGAGCTATGTTTAGGAGCGGGATAATAATTACTCAAAAGATGCATCTTGTTCTCAATCAGGCTTTTTTATATGAAATCATCCAAAATCTCCTCAGAAGACCAAAAACAAAAATATCTAAATTTTTACAGCATTTGTTTTTTAGGATTTCCCAGGGGTCCTATTTTTAGGCATTGCTTCAAAAGTTGCAAAAGAGATTTGCTAGCGCTTATTTTGAATTCCTCAATGACTGTATACATTATTTCTGTAAAAAAAAGCTTTATATGACATCTAACACAGATTTGTGATGAACATTGCTCTCAGTGTAACACATCTAAACATTCAAACATCCGAAGACATCATTTCAATTCAGCAAACCGTTTTCGAGTAATAATTTTTTGAAGAAAAAAACAGGTTTTTATCATACACCCTTTTCAAAAATTGGTTGAAGAATACTGCAAAAAATACATGAAAACACTTTCATATAGAAGCTCATGCATTAGCAACATTTCATTTGAGTTCAAAAATGTCGCGTCGTGCGTTGAGCTGAAAATGTTCTTTTATTCTCATAGCGATTCTTCTTCTTCTTTATGGCTGTACGTCCTCACTGGGACTTGGCCTGCCTCAACTTCAACTTAGTGTTCTTTGATCACTTCCACAGTTTTTAATTTATGGGCTTTCTTTGCCTGCCATTGCATATATTTGTATATTGTAAGGCAAGTACAATGATACACTATGCCCAGGGAGTCGAGAAAATTTTCCCGACTGGAACGGGAATCGAACCCGCCGTCTCCGGATTGGCGATCCATAGCCTTAACCACTAGGCTAACTGGAGACTCAGAGCGATTGCAGGAGATAACTCCAGAAAATATCCTCGAAAAAAATCCCCTGAGCAGTTCGTAATGGCATCTTTGGAAGAATTCTTCAAAAAAATCTCAGTAATGGATTCTCCAGAGTAATTTTCTTGGAAGTTTCTGCGGGATCACTCGGAATTCTCTGAGGAAAAGTCTTCAGATGTGTTTTACAGAAATTTTCGGAGAAATGGGGTAAGGTACCCCGGGGCAAGTGGCACCTAAAAAATTGCTAATTTGGTTTTGTCATGCCAAAAATTTCAGAACACATTTTTTTTTTTAATAATTCCAATGAACTTATGAACGTTCTTGTAATTGTTCGTTGTAAAATAACATGACTAATACAGTCGTAGACTCTTTTTTTTTTGTATTTTCTAAAGCACGCTTTGTATAGTCCGTCACTTCAAGTAACGGGCGCTGATTTTTTTTTGTGCAGTCTAGATTATGTTTTGTGAAAAAAAATGACCGATCATCTGACGTGGATGATCCATTGTTTGCTTTCCGCGAAAAGCAAACAATTCTTCATTACATCAACAAAGCTAGCCATGAAAATGTTTGACAACTCACAGGTCATTTTGACAGACCACACACATGCACGAAAAAGACGGATAACATATTCTATTTTATCGATCTTGTTGCCGTCCTTTTCATGCTCATGTTACATCTGTCAAAATGACCTGTGAATTGTCAGTCATTTTGAGGTTAGGTTCGTTGGTGTAATAAAAAATAGCACAAAAGTCTTCATGGCATGATTCAAAATCAAAATGTTACATGACCGAAGTGAATCAAACAACAAAACAAATAAAACCAATACACGCATGGATGTTCATTTTTTATGTATCTATTAGTTTAAAATCATCTTTCATATATTTACTCAACAAGATCTGCAAAGTTCATAGTACGTACACACATATTAAACTTTACATCAGAATATATTGCTATTTTATTTATTATTAGAACATTAATTTAAAACGTAGGAAATGAGATGTTGCAGAACTTTTTTAACAATATTATTATATTCTTATCGCAGGTGCATTGGAGCAATGGCCGAAACATTGATGGCTGGACATATTATTATTATAAGTTTGTTTTACCTTCATACTCATTCAAACCTATACAGGGGAAGAACCGATTTATTTCGTCTTGATCTGTTCTATCAATTATAAGCCAAACAGATTCATGAAGCAAAATATGGAAAAATTGAGATTTTATGAAAACTAACTTCCACACATCATAAACCGCAAAACGAAGTTCCAGGGACAGCTAGTTATATATTAAATTTATATTTTATGTTTTAATTTATTTTATTTTAATTTTTTATTCCGCTACATCATATTCTATTACATTATTGAATATTATATTTCATCATGATCATTTATATTATTGGCGTTTTAGCTATACAGGGCTAGAAGGGGGCATCAGGGCATCATAGAAGCTACATATGCACGAGAGAGTCAATTTTTGCTGTGGAGTTTTCAGCCTTGAATGACAAAGCTGCTTACAAGTTTTTAACAGTGATTATTATGCCAATGACAATTTCTTCAATCATATCGAGTGCTGGATTTTACTATTTGTCCTGATGGATATTACTTGTAGCAAACTCTATTAATGATACTGGTTTAGCATCTTGGCTATTGTATTTTACAGCAAGGATACAAACAAAAATGTGGAGAATTATGTTAATTATTATTTAATATATTATTACTTCTTCCATTGTGTTGCATGCTTTACTACATTATTCTCGAGATTTATTGTCCATCATCTATCACTTTGATATTACATTATTATAATAATGTTCAACCTTGTGAAATTGTTCATCAACAAATAACTCTCAGCCAAATTATCTCTCATTTGATATTTTAGTTAATGTTACCACAATTACATTAAATTATAATAGGGGGATACACTTAACAGCGTAAACTGATTAATCTGATTAAACGTTGCGATTACCAAGGCAATCTTTGATTATTTCATTCACAAAATCATGAAACATTTCAAATAAGTAGAAAATCATGGCTTACGCAGCAATTTAATCTGTTTAGTGAGTACCCCCAATATATTTCATTTTTCATTTTGTATTGATTATACCATATATTATATTTCAGCATAATAAGTTACATTACTGACAAAATAACTATGGAGTTGAGAGGATGCATCAGGGCAGCATTGAAGTTGTAATATGATACATTTAAATGCCATTCAACTATTTTGAATTGTATTTCGTCATATAAAATTAAATGATTAACAAGATTACTATATGAAGTTGGGAGAGGACAACAGGGCTCACTGAAGAAACATTTAGACGATGGAGGGATTGCCAGTCAGAGGAAGAGGAGAGAACACTATAATATCCTTGTAGATAGATCTGTTGGCTGTCATTTCATATCTATTTTATTTTGCACTCCTAATGGCGACTACTACCACTACATTACTTGAAGGTCAAACGCAGTAATACTATTCGTCGGTAAATAATATTTCTTATAATCACCTACCTTTACATTCTACTACACTATATTTTATTTCATTATGCATATTATAGTGCCTTTCAATGCGTTATACTATATTCTACTATAATATATTCTTTTATTATTTATATATAATCTAACTCGATAACATTTTATTATTATAATAATGCTATACCCTGTCATCTAGGTCATGAAAAGAACCGTCAGTAAATATGTAGTACCCATCCAAATTATCTACATTTCGACACAATATATTTCATTATTATTTTTATCGAGTGAATAACATTGCATCATTATTTTTTATCATGTTGAATTATACTACATAACTATATTATTATATGAATATATAACTATATGACTATATAACTATATAATTTTAATACTGTATAACTATATAACTTTGTAACTTTATGACTATATGGGGTCGGGAGGGAGCATCAGGGTATCATTGAAGTTGTAACTGTACGACGGAGTGGATTGCCAGCCGGAGTGTGGTGAGAAGTAACTATAACATCCTTGTAGATGGGTTCTTCTATCCCAACAGTTGCAATGGATATGACGCGCCCTTCTTGTGACAAACCATCCCGTAGAAAGCTTGACAAGTAATGTAAATTTCATTATTCACCCTGCTGGATCATACTGTTGGAAGGAGATTCTCTTTATCCCGCGGATTTCGCGTAAGTGTCTCTACTAACGGGTCCGCCACACCCCCTTTTGGCCCTTCATACAGTGGTGTGTTGAAGTCAGTGTGGTAATGAAATTGATCTTTGCTGTTAAGTGGAACTGCATGCAGAGCAAGACTCCAGCTAGGATGGTGGCTACCTACATACATACATACAATTCCAATGAACTTATTAACGTGCATTTAAACTATTTCATAATTTTTACGTTCCATATATTATGCATATAATGAAAGGTGAAGCAGATCTTCATTTACTGCGTTTCTCGGGGCAAGTGGGACCTATTCGGAGTTTTGTTCAAAGGGCTTAATATAAATTGGAACAAATAAGGTAACATAAATCATAAATCTCTTATATGAATGAGTATCTCTAGAGATTAAAATAAGAAGAGGTTTATGATATCCTGCATAAATTACGTAACACATAAAAAATCGCTGGGGAAAAATACTTGAATCAACTCTAGCAGCTCATGCAAAATAAATTGATTTTTTATACAAAAAGCGCCGTAAAGTGAAGAGACAAAAGATTTCAAAACTTGGTCTCTATATTATATTGTTGATGAATCTCGCCAAAAGTAAATCTGGGGTTTCGAGATTTTCAGTAATATCTTCTCCTTTACATAATCTTACGATCATTAAATAATGTTTTTTTTAAATACTGAATTTTGAAAAGGTCATTTCCCTATTCTATGGACGGTTCCTGAATGCTCCAAAGAATTCATTATGCAGCGTTAAGTGAGAAAGATAATGGAAGATATTTAGAGAAAAACATAAAAAATACATGCTTTAGTTATTTTTTTGTTTTATCCAAGGTTTTACCATTTTTAACAAGAATTTCATCATCTAAATAGAGGTAATAAAGTATAACTCAACAGTAGATTACTTAACGCGTCAATTTTTATTGACTTTCGTGCTAATTTCATTTTAGGCTGGACAAAGCGAGATGAACCCATAAAATTGTGTTTGTTTATACTCATAGGTCCCACTTACCCCAGATAGCGAAATGCACTGTGGCAAATGAGAGCAGTTAACTGAAGGTAATAAATAAAAATAAAATACAGCTTTTTCGCTTGAAATCATTTGCAAGAACTCCAAATACTATCCTGAAACCGAAAAAGTATTTGTATAATGACAAATCTATTTTTAAATGACGAATGTAGTAGAGCACGTCAATCTCACCTAGTGAATTAAAAATTACATATGAACAACAATAACGTATATGATCTCTTTATGGTTGAAGCAATAACATTTTTTGTATTTAAGGTTTCCGTAGGTGTGATACCTATGTTTTCCATGAAGAATGTTAGTCTTAAAAACAAATAATTATAAAAATACTAGCTATAGGTCTCACTTGCCCCGGGGTACCTTACTACATTTTAATTCCAGACTAGGAACTTCTAAACGTCGTTACGCTTAAATTATTGATTAGTTTTTTTTTTATTTGTAGTGTTTCTTACTTAGCTGAACTCGTTGGTACTAAACTATCGATTGCCAGTAGAATCTGTAAATTTTATTTCTCAACATTTTACTGTGATTGCAAAGTTATTTAGCTATTCTGAACATGAATAAGAATAAAAATTTAAAATTTTAAGTCATTTATTACAGAACTCGCTTATTTCAGAGGAAATTGTCTACCTTCAGGCGTTTGGGGAGCAATTTCCAAAATAAATTTTGCTTTTTCACAGTCGACGTCACTAGTTGTGAGAGTTTTGAGGGGTTATTTGGGTTTAGTAGCAGAAAATTAGGTGAAGAATGCACCGATGTTATGCTGATCAATTTCGCCTCAAAGTAGAATTTGTTTGTTTGTTTTAGAGTTATTTATCTAAAAGTTTCAATTTGTGGAAGAAAACTCTGCCATATAGTTTTAAAGAGAAAATGATGTTGCAGAACTTCTTTTGGCAATATTTTAATGTCTAGGGGTATCCGCAGACACTGTTGATAAGCTTGACCCTGGATTACGATATAATATATATACGATGGACTGATCCTTGAAGAAATTTCTGGATAAATCATACGAATTTTTTGAGGAGTCAATGGGGAAATTTCAGAAGAAATTATTGGGGGAATTTAAGGTATACTCTTCTGGAACCTTTCTGGAAAAACTTTTAGAGAATTCGTTGAAGAAATTTTCAAAGGGTTCCTTGGAATAACTTTTGAATTAAAATTTAAAAAAATATATATATAAAGATTTATTGTAGATCCCCGAAGGATTTTTTCGTGTGTTTGTCGGAGAAATATATGGAGAATGCTCACAAATTTTTGGATAAAACTTCACAGCTATTCATAAAGTAATCCTTGCAGGTTTTCTAGAAGAATGTTTTAAAGATTGTCCAAAGGAATTTTGAAAAATTCTGCTTAAAAACCTTCACAGTTTTTTTTTTCTGAAAGTAATTTTGGAGGAATCGATTTTTTTTTTTTTTTCATTTAAAAATGCATAGTTCACCTAAAAAAATATTTTGTTTAAACTTTTGACAAAAAAAACAACGACTTTATAGTTCAACGTGGATTTTTGTCTCGTTTTTTTTGTTGTTAAAATGAACCGTTGAGCACCTCGAGATTTGAAATACGAACAGTTAAAAAAAGGTTGCAAATTGGTCAACTAGTTTTTAAGATAGAGTGATCACCGTAACGACACTTTTTAAAAACATCATTTCGAGATAAACGCGTTCAAAGTTTCGCGTTTGGCCTTGTCCTTATGGAGGGTGCGCGCTACAATGGGCTTGTTTTGGTGTTAGTGCACCAATCTTTATAAAGATTGGAATGTGGATTGTCTAACTATTTGGAATCATCTATGGTGGGATTATGTGACGAAGCTTCACCATTTTCTTCGATTTTTCTCAAGCGTTTTTTTAGAAATACTTTTTTTCCAATTTTGCAGTGACATGCTTCCTAGATTTTCCAAAGAATGCTTCCAAGATTTCCTATACGCATTTATCCATGTATTCTTAGATTGCTTTATTAAAGCCCCTATAAAAAGTGATTCAAAAATATTACCTTAAAACGAACATTGACGATATGATTATTCTTAGTCGATTCTAGCGAGGACTCCAAAAATATCTTTAGGAATGAGCCTTATTTTCGATTTTTCTCAAATTATTAACTGATTTTTTCTAGAAATCCAATTTTGCAGTAACGGATATTTCAAGGAATGCTTTCAAGATTTTCTATATGCGTGTACTTTAAAATGTCGATTGAAGATATGATTATTCTTATAGCAATTCCGGAGGAAGACTACAACACATATCATCTGAAACATTCTAAAAGAATCCTTGGAAGAATTCGTAATTGAATATTTGGAAACATTCTTGGAAACATTGCAGAATAATTTTTCAAAATAATTTTCGAAGAAATTTCTGGAGGAATAACTGAAATTATTTGTAGAAGAGTCTTCAAACGAAATTTTTGAAGAAATTTTTGAAGACATTTTCGAAGAATTTTCTGAATGAAGCCGAAATGGGGACCACATGAGCTATCATAACAATCTTCAAAAAATGCATAGAAAAATGTCTGAAGAAATTCCGGAAGGAATCATAGTATAATGTTCTGGAAGAATCCTTATAGGTGTTTCTGGAGCATCATGAGAATTTATAAAGGAGGAATTTCAGGTGAATTTTCTGGGGGAATTTAAGGACGATTTTTCTGGAAACATCTGGAGAAATCATTGGAGGTACTTCTGGAGGATTCCTAAAATAAATTTCTAGAGGTTTGCTTATTTAGTTTTTCGGAAAATGGAGGGAGCTCTGCAGATACTTAGAGGGAAATCCTCAGAGAAATTCCTACAGGAGAAATTTTTGGAGGAATTCTCGAACACATGTCTTAAGAAGTTCTTGGAGGAATTTCTCGAGTGTTCCTCGGAGAAATGTATGGAGTATTTATAGGAGGAGCTCCTGAGTGATCTCTCACAAAATGTTGGGGGAAACCTAGTAGATATTAAAAAAAAAACAAGAACACCATCCTCGGCCACAAGCAGTGGCCCAGTGGAGAATTTTCCACTTGGAGTGCCTCCCAACCTTTCTCCAAAGTTTTTTCATTATTTTCCAGAAATTCTACAGGAGTTCCTTCAGAATTTTGTTTTAATTCTTGTTGGTTTTCTTCTTGTTTCACAATTGCTCTTTGTTTTTTCTTATATTTTTTTTGGAATTCGATTAGGAATTGGTCTTAAAATTTCTTCATTATTTCCTCCTGGGAAATCCTCAAGAATTTCTTCAAGAATTTTTCAGATTTTTTTTCATCAAAATACATCCAGGAATTTCTCAAGAAGAAATCACAGAATCCCTATAAAAATTGCTGAAGACATTCTTCAAGGAATCCATTTTAAAAGCTCTGATGGAAAACCACTCAGTGATTTTCTCAATATCACTTTTGAAATTCCTCTACTATTTCTTCTTAAGTGTTCCCAATGGTTTCCCCCAACAAATTCACCTAGAATTGCTCGAGGATTTTTTTTATTTGGTCTGGGATCCATCTGAGGATTTCTCATTGTCATCTTGAAATTGAGAAGACGAATCTGCCTCAGGCAGATTTTTTTTTATAATAACAACACAATAATAATTAATAGGGTAAAGTGGGGTAAAAGTTCGAGTGGGGCAAGAGTTTCCTTTGAAGTTTTTGAAATTTTTGGACTCAATTCAAATCAAAAAGCAATGACAAAATGTTGGTTTTTGATCAAAAAATTGTAATATGCGATTATTCCTCCAACGCATGGAATAGAATTGTAATGAAGTCGAATTCGGTATTTTATTTTGGGCGTAACTAGGTAGAGTAAGGTGGGGCAAAAGTTCGACCCTAGTTGAAAATTCAATTTTTTCCAAAAAATCGAAGCAGATAAAAATAAATGAATACCGTGCGGTGATTCTTCCATCCATGAGCTAAATCACGCCAAATGTCAATTTTGAGTTACAACACTTTTTGTATGTGTGTATTATTCGAACTCTTGCCCCACCGCTGGGGCAAAAGTTCGAATCTAGTGTTTGTAGTAGCACAAACCGTAGCACTTTTTTTGACTCTTTGGTAATGGGAATACCTAAAACCAATTATTATTTGATGTTGGAACTGGAATGCACTTTAAAGTTCGATCTGTTTGTTTTTCCCAAAACAGGGTCAAATTTACTATACCAAAAATTAGTAGTTTTCCGCCTATTTCAGATAAAACAACTTTTTTAAAAACTTTCATTGATTTTTCTCACTGATTCCATCATTTTTAGAGATAATATGGGCATTTGCAGAATTTTAGGTGTTTACCTAAGGTTGACACATGACTCGAACTCTTGCCCCACAATCCAAACTTTTGCCCCACTATGTGCAAAATATAATTTCCAAATCTTTTTTGCAAAAAGTTATAGAGTAGAGTGGGACAAGAGTTTCTTTTGAAGGTTTTGAGCGCAATTCAAATTATTTCTTTCGGGTGTCAAGGTTGTTCGAAGCCTTTTTGAGAAAGAGTCTTTCACTCCAAAAATTATGAAAATAGATCAATATTTCGAAAAGTAATGGCAAAATGTTGGTTTTTGATCAAAAAATTGGAATATGCGATGGTGCTTCCAACGCATGGATTGCAATTGTAATGAAATCGAATTCGATTTTTTATTTTGGGGCGTAACTGGGTATATTTTGACGGTGCTTTAGCATGTAGAACCTTTTGCAAAAATATTTAGAAATCATATTTTTCACATAGTGGGGCAAGAGTTCGAGTCATGTGACAACTCTAGGTAAAAACCCAAAATTCTGCAAAATGTACATATTATCTCTAAAAATAATGGAGTTAGCGAGAAAACTCAATCAAAGTTGAAAAAAAATGTTATATTATCAGAATTTCGCAGAAAATTACTAATTTTTGGTGTAGTACATTTAACCCTGATTTGGGTAAAATCTAGATCGAACTTAAAAGTGTATTCCAGTTCCAACATCAAATATTATTTGGTTTTAGGTATTTCTATCATCAAAGTGTCAAAATAGTGTGCTACGGTTAGCGAAATTCCACAAACACTAGATTCGAACTTTTGCCCCAGTGGTGGGGCAAGAGTTCGAATAACATATACAAAAAGTGTTGTAGCTCAAAATTGAAAAGACATTTGGCGTGACTTAGCTCATGGATAGAAGAATCACCGCACGGTATTTATTTATTTTTATCTGCTTCGATTTTTTGAAAAAAAAAAATCAACAAGGGTCGAACTTTTACCCCACCTTACTCTATATAAACTTGAACAGCCGATGTCGACCATTTGATTGAGAGGGCATCATACATTTGGCAGTCCCTTTACTAAAGCGAACCAATGTGCAATGTTAACCTTCCCTTGCATCCTAAGAGCTTATCACATACCACGTTGGCCCAGCTCTACTGTACAGTAGAAGCGATAATCTGTACCGACAGGCAGGCAGTTTCCAAACAACAGCTAGGAAATTTCCAAACCGATCGGGAACGAATGCTAGTATGAAAACCTATATATTTGGTTAAAATTATTGCTACCATGGTTGGAATGTGTCAACAACAACAAAAATACAAATTTGTGATGAATAATATATTTTTTTTTTCTCCGTCATACAAATATGTAAACAAAACCATTTACGATTTCCGAGATTAAGATTCGACTATTAAAAGTGCAGTAACAATCATATGCGACTGTAAAAATGAATATACGATTTCTACGATTTCATTCACATGGTATACGACGCAAGTGTGACGCAAACGATCAATTTACAACATTGTTATAGTTGTATACGATTTCACCGATTTTCATCATACCTTTAGGTAGCAAGCTCGACTTAGCAGATTCATATACGATGTGAAGAGACGATTTCCACGATTCAAAGAAATCATATATACGATGCTAGCGAACTTGCAGCTTGACACTCAGAATGTATGTTTTTTTTTCACGATTCTATCCGATTCTGTGCGATCCTACCGATAGTATCTCGCACCTTTTATGATCGGAGACGACTATATGAAACAGAATCGCAATTGAAATTTAATTTAACATGAAATGCGATTTTACGCAATCATTGTCAACAAATATACATGTTATTATACAATTCTGATTCAATATATGAAAATATACGATTTTTTCCACACAATGATTTACGATATGTGGTTGGCTGGGATTGTACATCTGACATCTCTGCAACAAGGAGCTACGTAATACTTGCAGAAGCAAAAGATTGATTTTTCAAAAGTTGCATCCTGATTTTTATAATCAGTCAAAAGCTTCTTCTAGCAGTTTTTATTTAAAATCGTCTGAAAGCCAAATGAGGACAGGAAACCAAAAAATATTTGAAAAATGTTTATAACATTTTTTTCAGGATTTTCAGTGATTGTCGTTTTAGACGTTGCAGCATCAATTTCTCGAAAAGTTTCGCTAAAGCTTTTTTTAAATATCTAATAATTTACTCAACATTACGGCAAAAAATCTCCTGTTTTTATATTTTTTTTTCCAACGTTTTGAAAAAATCTTCTATTGAATATTTTTGAAATTTTGTCTTCATGACTATTCGATTTTTCTCCTGAGATTGTTTTTTAGAAATCTTTTTTTCCAATTTTGCTCTCACTTGCCTTCTAGCTATTCCAAGGAATGCTTCCAAGATTTCCTACACCTAATAAGATTGCCTAATATATTACTTTAAAATAAACATTCTAGATATGATTATTCTTAGAGCAATTCCAAGTGGAGTCCTCGCAACTACTTAACTGATTTTCTTAGAAATCCTTTTTTCAATTTTGCAGTAATATGCCACTTAGATATTCCAAGGATTGCTTACATGATTTTCTTTACACGTGTACTTCAAAATTAAGATTGAAGATATAATTAGTCTTGGAGCAATTTCAGAAGACTTCAACAAATATTATCTGAAAAATCCTGAAAGAATCCTTGCCAGAACTAAAAATGGCATTTTTGGAAGAAATCTTGGAAACATTCTCAGAAGAACATTACAAAAAATCTTCAGAGTTTTCTGAAGGGATAACCGAAATTATTTATGGAAGAATCTTCAAACGAAATTCTAGGAGAAATCTGTGGAGAAGTTTTCGAAGAATTTTCTGGAAAAAGTCAAGATAATGATCTGATGAACTATCATAAAAATCTTCAAGAAACCCTTAAAAAAATTTCTGGAGAAGTCCTCTAAGAAACCCCGAAAGGAATCATAGTACGTTCTGGAAGAATCCTTACAGGTATTTCTGCAGGAATCATCATATGAATTTCTAGAGGAGCCGTTGGAGAAATTTCAGGTGCATTTTCTGGGGCAGTTTACTTTTCCGGAAAATGGGGGGAAATTCTCAGCGAAATTCCTGAAGAAGTCCTTGGATCAAGGTTTACAGCAGGAATACTCGTAAATATTGCTGAAAAAGTTCTTAGAGGTATTTCTCGAGTGTTCTTCGGAGAAATTTATGGAGTATTCATAGGAGGAACTTCTGGAATAGCTCCCACAAAATTTTGGAGGAAACCTAGCAGATATTTGAAGAGTGATCACCGTAGGTTTTTTTTAATAGAAGAACGTGTTGAATTATTGGAATTTTTAGAAAAAACTACATGGGTTTCTCAGAAGGAAGAGTCACCAAAAATTTTAAAATATTTGCACTCTGGAGAACTTTTGGAGGAATCTTTGAAAAAAGTCAGCAAAATTCCTTCAACTAAACCTCTTAAACATACTAAAGTAATATTCATTAAGATTTATCTAGAATTTCTCTAGGATTTGTTTTTTCTTTGTTCTGGGATCCATCTAAAAATTTCTCATTGTGAACCGTGTGAACTTGCAGAGATGAGGCATGGCGAAAAATTTTCATAATTTCTATATCTATACACGAAAAGAACATCTGAAGTAATCCAGATTTCATTCTCAACCTGCATCATTTCGTGATGTAAATTTTTAGATTTTCTTCACACCCGTAACGTTCAAAAATTGAGGCATCGAAACCGATAACAACATTGTCTACCGCAGTTGAAGCTTCGCCCAAATCGATCATCCTCATTACCGGCTATTGTTCCCCGACACATTCACCAATAATAAAAAATCACAACCGGCTTAAAAAAAACTGTATGTAGTGAGCTGTTGGGTACCCTTTTCTTCCCATTCTTTTGCGTGAAATTTTTCATCAAAATCATTATTTTGAACACACATCATATACATCGTCGTCGCGTCGATGTCTGTCCGACTCGATCGCCTCAGAATACCGATATTTTGATGATGAACGTGTCTAGCCTGTAAACCGAGTTCAGTTGATGACGGTAGAGACCTCTCCACTAACAACGATCGGAGAGACCTTCCCAAGTGCAAGCAAGCGTTGTTGATAGAGGTTTTTCGTGTGAGTGGTCGTCTGTCTCCGTTGGTTTTCATTTAATTCTCTCCACATGAATACAATGCCGATAAAAAAGAAAACGAACACTCGCGCCGTCAAAGGTTGCCGGAACGGTACCGTAATCACCTTACGGTACTTGGTTGGCTGGCATTCTTACTTTTGCTCATCGCGACGGCGGCCAGCAGCGGTGGGCTCCCTCCTCTCTAATGATGTGGGGAAATCGCTTTCGTCGTGGAATCCACCGTGGAAAAAGTGACGATATTACGCACCTTGTTCGTGTGGATTGGGGCATGCTGGTGGTGGCGAGAAGGGAGTTGATCGAATTGGTGTTTTGGAGGGGTCTCTGAGATGGATGCTCAAGTTTATAGTTCTGATCCACGCATATGCCTTTCGCTTAACTGTTTAATAGAATCATAGTTATAAGATAAAATATACTATGCCTACCTCACTATCAAAGGTACCCAGTTTTATGGCGCATGTTTGAGAATGTTGTTTTCTGAAACAGCAACTCGTGCTAATTATCGTAAGTCCCAAAACAGATTTAATTAGCATTCTATGTAGACCACTTCATAAAAAACGGGCAGCCGAAACCACAATTGTTCCGAAATTTTCGAGCCAGAAAAGTCATTCTCACCAACTAACAAAAAAAAGAAAAAAACCGAACCGGAAAATAAAAGTGAAATGATATGCGCGCAGCGCATTTCAGTTCACGCTTCAGGTGACGCAAAAGCGAAATTTGGCTACGATGGGTGGCTACTTTTCATTTGCAGCTTTCCCAGGTTGTCCGCCACCACCAGCATCATCACGTTGTCGTCGCTTGGGCGCTGCTGTTGCCGGGCCGATGCGATTTCACCTGCTCGGGATGCGTGTGCAATATCTGTCTGGATGACTTATTGTGTGGAAAACTTTGCCAAATTAACTTGTTGTTGGGTCCCTTAGAAATTTAAACGAAAGGTTGAAAGATTGAAAGGTTGTTGGAGCAGTATAAAAGTTATAAAAAGAGACTGCCACAAGATTCGAACCAAGCCGTTGTCTGCGATAGGCTTCGCCTTTGCCGATTGGGCCAAATAAGGGAGTCGTTGTTGCTTCTCATTGAACTAGAAACTCACCCTTAGTTTGTCATATTTTGGGTATACGTCATGGAAATTTTGGAAGGAACTATACAATATTAGATTTATCAATAAAATTTAAAATAATTTTAGCTTTGAATTATAAAATAACTTAAAATATGAAGTTAATCGAAACTTTCGCATTCTTAAGATCCCAACCAATTAGAAAACAACAAAACTGATACCGCTTTGGTGTTTCAGACTAAATAAATAAAAACTCACGCCCCCGTCCTGACCGCTCGTGGCAATCAGACGAAAGCAATACCACCTTATACCAACAATAGAAGCAATTTAAAAAGCGTAATGCAAAAACCGCAAAAGTGCTGCTACTGCTAACTAAGTAAGCATATTGTTGCCCAGCTAACGCGATCCGGCGAGTTTGGCTGACTGACTGGGTTGCGGCTCGGTATATGAATACATTTTTTCCACTTTGTTGCTCTTGGACTTGGTGGGCTCAGCCGCTGGTACTTACATGGACTTGGATGGTGATGGTGCCGTCAATCAAGAAGCTCCGCAAAGTGTCGGCACATGTTGAATCTCTGGGAATTGGTTGCACACCATATGTGTGGCAAGGTTATCGAAACTTTTCCGCTGCGTGCGTAGTGTGGTGATTGAGGATGAGGATTGAGAATGTTTCAACTCCTTGGAGGCGGAGGGATCCCAAATAAATGACCCCAAAAACAAGTGAATGTATATGGATTTCTTCTGAGATATCGTTAGGAAATAATTCAGAAGTTTCTCTAGGTGAATTAGAAGTTACGCCTTCCAGAAAAAAGTTACTCTAGGAAATATGAGTCTAGGAACTTGACAAACGATCTGGGGATTTCTCCAGCAACTGCTGAAGAATTCCCAGAAGAATCTAAGGATTCCCAAAAAATCCTAAAGAAATCCTAGCAATTCTGAACTTATACAGGATTCCTAGAAGGAATTTCTAAAGGTTTCACACCAGGAAATTCTGGAGGATTCTCAGGAATAACTCCCGGAGATTTCTACACAGAACATCAGGAGGACTCCCTGAAGAAATTTCTGGAGGGTTTGAGTAAAGGATTCCTGGAAGATTACTAGACTAAACTACTCGGATATTCCCAGTAAACGCAGTAAGAGGTCGGGGAGAATTATTATTATATTATCTTTTTGAACGAGATTGTCAGCCCAAGGCTGGTTCATCTACTAATCATGGGAAAATAACCAAGATGAAAGATAGAATCATCTTGGAAGTATTCATAATAAAAGTTCCAGGTGTAGGTGTTTCTACTGCGCATAAATACCAAAACAAAGTCCTGTAGGAATCCTTATAAGACATTTTTGGATGGGGGACATTCCAGGGAAAATGTCATGAGAAACTCTTTAAAGAATCCAAGAAAGAGCTTCTGATGAAATTCTAGAAAAAATGTTGAAGGAATCCCAGAAATAAATTTTGGAGGAACACTGACACTGACACACTGACTTACTGCGCAACCCTTACATACGCTGCCGTCACTGTTTTGTAACCATGTGTGTTGCTTGGGTGGAGAAATATCAGAAAAATGTTCTGAAGGGATTTCAAAAAGTAATCTTGGAAGAATTCCCGCCGGAAATTCTGAAGGAACGGAGATACTCCTAGAATTCAAAAGTAAAATTTTGGTGAATCTCCAAAGCAACACGAGTTGGATTAATTTCAACAGGATGTCTGGGTTAAATCCCAAAATGATTTTCTTAGCCCACCTTGTGCATTAGGGCCATTCTAGACCCAAACTGTACACTACGTCAGCGAGCTGTACCCATAACATGTAATGCATAAGGAAGGTTGATAAATTCCATTTCCTGGTATATTTGAAGGGATTCCCAAGCAAACTCCAGGAAAAATTAAAAAAATATATAGGTTGATCCGAAAAGGAATTTCTGAAGAAATCATAAGGGGCAAAACTTCTTTTCTTTAAAAATTCTTACCGAATTCCAAAAGATTAACAAGCGGCATGGTACAAGGTAACCTAGAAGAATTTCGGAGGAACTTCTTGGGGAATCCACAATTCTAGAAAAGTTACAAGTGCTTGCTTTAAAAATTCCTGGAGATTTCCTAAAAGTGTCCTAGACGAAACTTTCATAGGAACCTGTGAAGATGATACTCGTGGAGCCTTCCGGAAGGAAGTAAACATCCTTTTTTTTGTTAGGATATCGGAATTATGTTCCTGGAGACTAATAATTTCTGGAAGTATGCCATATTTTAAAACGTCGATCCGGGTACTGGAACTGTAATGTGTGTCATTCTTGCGTTAAACGAAAATAAATTTCCAAAAATGTGGTCACAAATGTGATGAAAACCTCTTGTCGGCGTCACAGTCTGTAAACTTTTGAATTTGAACTGGTTGCAGATGTGCTAAAATAATGTCTTTAACAATTTAACAAAAAAAAATTAACAATTAAATTTCATAGTAAGCAGCATATTTTTACTTTTGGAATGTGTTCTACAGTAAAACTTCCAATTCATATTAAAATGTTGCAAAATATTTGGTCAAAGAAAATTATTCCGTTTCTATCACTATTCCGTTTTTGTCAACTGAAAATCGCGGACCGTGTTGATAAAAACGAAACATACCTGTACTTCTTTACATATTTTTTCCAAGGACGAAATAAAGTGCGCATTGGCTGTTTTTCATACAAAATTCTCATGTGCAGGGGGTCTAATCTCAGCTTCTAATGTACCGATTGATCCCAAATTTTGTCTGGACATTCGTAATAACTTGAAATTGGATCTGTGAAAAAAGAAAACATTTCTGAGCAAAACTTTTTAAAATATCATGAAACTCCCCTTTTCAAGAAAAATAGTTAAATTGGAATTTTTTGATTATTTTGTAAACGGATTACTTGAAGTAAATGGTTTGTCCAGAAATGTTCTGTGTTTCGTTAGACTGATCAACTTTGCAGAAGAATATATTTACCTTAAAGATGAAATTTCGGAATTATTCCAAAATCAAAATTTCTCAATTTTTCTTGAAATGGGAATTTTGCGATATATTAAAAAGTTTTGCTCAGAAATATTTTCTGTTTTTCACAGATCAAATGTCAAGTTATTACGAATGTTCAGACAAAATTTGGGATTAATCGGTGCATTAGAAGCTGAGATTCGACCCCCTGAACATGAGCATTTTGTATGAAAAACAGCCAATGCGCACTTTATTTCGTTCATTACTGTATCTCCAGGGGTCCAGAGACACCACCGGGAATTCTTTTAAGCTTTCTTTCAGGATTCATAAAAAAAAAATCAAAAGTTATACGTAAAGAAGATTTTCTCAAGATTTCCTAGAAAGAAAAAAATTCTCAAAAAGTTCACCTTGAAATTAGTCCATGGTTTTTTTTTCAGAAATTCATCCTGGTTTTTCTTGAGGGGTTCTATAAGAACATCCCTGAAGAAATGCTACAGAAGGTCCTGCATGTATTTCATCAAGTATTTCTTAAGGTATTCTTTTTTTGGATTTTTTCAAGAATTCTTCCAAAAATTTCTCAAAAAAAAATCTTCTAGGAATTTCTCCAAAGGGTTCCATGGCATTTCCAGGAGAAATTTTTCACAGAGACTTGGATTATCTTTCAGAATATCCTCTAGAATTTTCCGTTGAAAATTCAGAATTTTTTCTGGAAAATTTCTGATTTTCTTCACAATTTATTGTTCTTTAGGTATTTCTCCATATGTTTAGGAATTCTCTCAGTTATTTATGTAGATCCTCTAGAAAATTCTCGATTAGTCCCAAATCTTTGTACTTTGGTAACGGACAGGAAGGATGCTGAGCGATCCAGGGCTGTACCGCCTACGAATTTGTGCGACTTATTTAATGCTAATGCTAATATTCCTCTAGAAAATTCTCAGGGGTTTCTCCACAAGTTCTTTCAGTGATTGCTTATGATTTATTCAGTCCTTTAAACAGTCATTATTTCAGATTTTGTCTGGTGATGCTTTAGGAATTTCTCCAAAGACTCTCTAAGAAGTCTCTGCAGAACTCTATTACGAAAAAATAATGATGCACTACAAATACACGTTAAAATATGACATTGTAGTGAAACCTTACAAATGCGTAATAAATTAGAACATCACATATGGACGTACACAACACAGAACATATATTTTGCCCAGTTGTCCTAGTGGATAACAATTTCCAATTACAGGATGACGATGTTCCATTAATGTTGTTGGTCCATCAGTCAATCCTGTAATCGTTTTTTATCTGGCAGGTTGCCTTATGTTCGCAACATTAGTTGCTTTCATAGCTTGGGTTTTGTCTAGCAATTTCAAATCCTAAGGGGGCATCCCGATTCAGGTTTCATCACTAGAGTTCTATAAATTGAAGTCTGTGCCAGGGAAAGGTTTACATCTCTAGTACGTAATCATGGCCCGAAATGGCCTGAATGTTGGGAATCGAAATAGGATTGTGGGCCTCTATTCTGCCAGAGCCCTATAAATGTGCATTAATAATAGGGGAATATTTAGAAGTTAAAATAGCACATTTAACACAAAAATAAAACTTGTACCAACTCCAGAATATATTTCTAGCACTTTTTAAAGAATTGTTTAAGAAATTTCTGTATGAATACCAACAAAGAGTTATCCAAATCCAGGTGTTCAAAGATTTCTTTAAAAAAATGTTTATAAGAAATTTCTTCACTAGCTCTCTAAAAATTTTCCCCAAATGTTTTTATGTTTCTGCAGAATTAACTTCTCTAGGTAGTACTTTATGGATTTTTGTATACTAATCCCTTGAGAACTTGTATAAAAAATCTTCTGAGAATTCCTCCAGTGGGTTCTGTAGGAATTCTCCCAAGGATTCTCTTAAAAATTCCTCCAGTGATCACTCAGAAATATGAATTTCTTCGAGAATTTCACCAATTGTCAAGCAATGTTTCCTTGGAAAAACATCAAAAGTTTTTTCAAAAGTTTCTCATGATTTTTTTTTTCTAAGAAATAGGGAGGTATCTTAAGGAGTTTCTTTGATTATTCTCCCAGGCATTCAATAAGGAACTCTTACGTAGATAATTTCAGAAACTGCTTTAGATATTTATATTATATTATTATTATTATTATTATTATTATTATTATTATTATTTATATTATTATTATTATTATTTATATTTGTTCTGGAATCCGCCAAGAAAACTTTAAACGATTTCTTCTTAGAATTTCCAAAAGTACAACCTAGAGTTTTTCAGGGATTAATTTAGACAATTCTTCAGAGATTTCTATAGAATTCTTCCAATATGTTTGTGTATTTTCTGGAAGAACTTTTGAAAAAGAAAACCCTGGAGGAATATCTGAAACCATTTCTGCAGAAATCTCTGAAGGATTCCCAGGAATTATTTTTAACGGAATCGCAGGAGCAATTTCACAAGAGAAATCCTTGTAGGAATTTCTGCAGGAATTTCTCGGCTGGAACTCCTTAAGAATCACTAAAATTCTAAAAAAGTAGCTAGAAATATGTTTGAAGGAATCTCTGAGAATTTCTAAAGAAATCTCCAACAGAATCTCTGATTAAATCTCCAGAGGAATGTTCGTTTAATTCTCAGGAAAATTCTTGAAGCAATACTTTCTGGAGAAATGCCTGAAGGAACATAAGAAACCCTTAATGGAATTCCTAGTATTGTTTATTGAGAATTTTTGATGAATATTATAGAGAAATATTTTTATTAAATTCTTGAAAAATTCTCTGAAAGAATTCCTGGAGAAATCTGTCAACGTATTTATGAAAGAAATTCTGTAGTGATAACTGGAGACATGTCCAGATAAACATCTATAAAGATCAAAAAAAAAAACTCTTGGGAAATTTCTAAAAGAATTCTGTGGAAATTCCTTGGACAAACAGAGTTAACTTCCTTAAATGATCCTTGGAGAAATTGTTGCAGTTATGCTTAGAGAAAATGTCGGAGTTATTACTGATACATGGGGGAATATCTGAAGGAAATTCTTAAGGAATTTATGTATGAACTCCTACAGACATCTCTGAAAGAACCATTTGAAGTAATAATGAAAAACAATCTCTGGAGGATTCCTGCAAGCTTTCCTAGATAAATCCATGAAGAAATTATTGGAAACATTTCGGCAAGAATTTTTAAGAAAATACATAAGCTTATTTCCCGAACAAATCTCTTGTAGACTTCTTGAAGAAATAACTGTACCAATTTCTTACAAATCTCTGGAAGATATTCTGAAGAATTTATGAAAGGATTCTAAAGGAATTTTCTGAAGCAATCCCTGGCGGAGTTTCAGAAGAATTCTTGGAGAAATTTCCTGAGAAACACTTGAGGGAATATCTCAAGGAGGCCCTGGAGAAATTTCTTTTAGGACCCCTGTTTGTATTTCTAGAACAACCACTGATGGAATTACTGAAGGAAACCTTGGTTGATTTGAAGACTGAGTTTCTGGAGTAATTTTAGCAAGAACCCATGAAGCAATACCGAAATAAAATCCTCAACAATACTTCTTAGAGGATCTATGGACAAATTTATGGAGGAATCTCATAAAGAACTTTTGAAAGAATCGCCAGAAATTGGATATATTGTGAAAGAATTCCAGAAAGAATAAGTAATGAAAATTTTGAAAGAATTTCTAAAGGAGTCTGTGGAAGATTTTCTCATTGAGTCTTTGCAGAAATTTCCGGAGGAAGTCTCAACTTTTGATTTTATGAAAGAAAGAATCCGTGGTTAGTTTCCTGGAAGACTTAACAGAATTCTGAAGGAATCTATGGAGGAATTTCTGAGAAAACCGTACAATTTTTGAAAGCAAAACTTTTTGAAATGGGCACAGGTTACTTTTCTAATATTCATGAAGGCACAATCAATTTCGTAAAAAAAATCATGAGCAACCACGACTAGTTAGAACTTTTCCTTTGGAGAAGACTTGAATCGGAGTCGAACAGTCGGGACAAATCTAATCCTTTTGATTTCCCAAGATTAAAAAAAAATATTTCCAAAAAACCACGTTGGGCGATTTCTTATAATCAAATAATATAATAATTCATAATTTCACTAAGAAGTTATTTTATACATACATATATGAAAGCGCAGAAAAAAAATGAAAACATACAAGGGTTCGCAATAAGAAATCTCAAGAGCTGGTTTCTCACTGAGTAGTTTGAATTAATTTCGATGACACCACTGAAACCAAATTATAAAAAAGTGCAGTTAATATTAACAAAAGCTGATATACTTTTGTTCTAAGAGTCCTTCTATGGGAAACTTATCCCTCTATGTTTGAGTTTTCAGTCTAAATTAGAAGCGGGATGATAATATTTCATCCGACGTTTCGACCTTTCGAATGGACCTTCTTCAGGGAGTCTACAGTGACACTGTTTCGTCTTTTTCACTTTTTGGCAATTTGTGGGAAGAGAGTTAGGTTGTAATTTACAATATTTAGTTTTATTATATCATCCGTCTTCTCATAATCTCCAATTTTCTAAGCATTGCACTACTGTTACTGTCTTTCCTTATAGTGCTGATTCACATACCTATTCAAGCATTGTACACCATCTCAGTTTTGACAGTGACACAGCAAGTTTAAAACAGCTTCTTGTGCGTTAGACGTTCGTATCTTCGATTCGAAGTCTATTCCATCCGCCACAAAAACCGAGACCTCCACACATGACATTACTAAAACCAAGTGTCAAGGTTTGCACAAACGATGGAAAAGTGACGAAACTAACATGAACTCAATTCTCCTCGATTCGCAGCAGCAGCAGCAGCAACAGCCAAAAGCCCTATCATTAATTTATCTACTATCAATTTTTCGTTTTGTTAACCCGTCTGTCGTGTGTGTTGGCAGCTGAATGGCTGGAGCTTTGCTAATTAAGTTGTTAGTTATGGGAGTTTCTGCCATTGTTGCTGTTGCTGTTGCTGCACATAAAAAGTTTCTCTTTCTCCCTTCCTCGCAGTCAGTCTGATGACGACTGATGATTGGCGGCTAATGGCTGGAATGACGATGGCGGTGTGCTGCGACCGGGAACCTACAGGTAGGCAATACCTCTGTAGGTAATTGGAGCTGAGGTGGCAGCCCGTGTGACACATCACCATCACACACAGTAGTGCCTAGTACCTACAGTAGTACATTGATCGTCATCGTCGTCTTTTGTGCTGCTGCTGCTGCTGCCTGCGTTACGTTCTGGCTGGTACCATGAGTTTTGGCTCTTTCTCGACCAGATGTGTATGTGCCATTTACTGCGTCTACTGCGTACCACAATGGTTGGGACACACAGATTGTGCCCAAATAGAGGGATATGATCAATGCAATCCGCATACGATTCAAATACAATGCCGTTGAAGCCTAAATACAACCGAAAAGTTGAGTTGATAGTTGATACGACATAGCCTAATGGCATTTTGAGTGCCTGAACGTTGACCTGACATATTCTTTGGGCTTCACCCTTCTACTGACAATAGCCATATTTCCGTCACATCTAGGCTTGGGAGGTTGTAGAGGTTTCCGCATCTTCCATAGGTGTTCAATGAACCATCCAATCCCATTCCCCAACAGTCGCAAGGACGTGGCCAGAACAGCTCTCAATTGTTGGTAAATTACAGTGAAATTTCCGTCTGTCACACATACTTTCCATCAATTCAATATCTGCATGAACGTAGGCTTAGCCAACGGTTGGCAGGGATTACGCGGTATGAAGTGGGCGAGCGATTGCTTAATCATTACTCCCCTTCCCCAAAGGATTCTTATTCTGTGTCATACCTTTGAAAATCATAAAAGTTTACTAGTAATTATGCACTGAAAATGGTCGTTACCGTTTTACCTAAAAGTGGTATAATTACCAACTTAAACCGAACTTCGTTGGAGTTTTATAGATAAACGAAAACATTATATCGAAATTCGCTGCTTTTTATAGAATATAGGTAAATAAGCTCAGCAGTCGAGATTTCATTAAAACTTACCGAATGCGGCTATCTGTGTAGCAGGACCTACAGGGACTAGAGGGAGTCAATTAAGCTCAAGCTCGGGCAAAATAAATAAGCTGTTTGCGATCGCTATTTCAGCCTGCTCGGGTATGAAAATATAGCCGAGGCGGTAAACGCACGGGTATTCAGCATGACCATGCTGAGGGTGACGGGTTCGATTCCCGGTCGGTCCAGGATCTTTTCGTAAAGGAAATTTCCTTGACTTCCTTGGGCATAGAGTATCTTCGTGCCTGCCACACGATATCCACATGCAAAATGGTCATTGGCAGAGGAAGCTCTCAGTTAAAAACTGTGGAAGTGCTCATAGAACACTAAGCTGAGAAGCAGGCTTTGTCCCAGTGAGGACGTTACGCCAAGAAGAGAGAGAGAGAGAGAGAGAGAGAGGGTATGAAAATATGATTTATTCACTCGCTGTGTCATGGTTGAAAGAACGTACGGAAACTACGACGACAACTGCGGTGGCGATGAAATCACTACTTGTCCAGTGGTTCTCAAGTATCGTACTTGCTAGCTACATTCAACTTTTAAGTGAAGCAAACTGAGCAAAGCACACACACACATTTACTCAGTTCGTCGAGTTGAGTTGATTGGAATGAGACTCGGCCTACCGGGCCTCGGATCGACGCTCGCTTTTTCGAGCTTGTTGTTTCTGCCATAACTCACTTCTAAAAATTCTTCTCCAGCGATTATATAATTGATTCTTTTGGAATATTCGTAGTTTCCTTTGGAATTTTCTCCAAAGTTTTTCAAAATTACCCTAGGAACTTTTTTTAAAACTTTCCCTGAACTCCATAAATTCCTTTCGAAAATCATCCATAAATTCCTTACAGAATGTCTTTTTTTTTTGGACTTCTTCTGAAAGTTCTTTGGAACACCTTACAGGTTGTTTCAAAATTTTCTATAAAATCTCCATTAAAATTGTTTATAAAGGATCCACAAGATTGTTTTTTCTTTAAATTCGTCAGGAAATGCTCCCATGGTTTTTTATTCAAGAATCCGTACGTGAATACTTCCAATAAATCATACTTCGATTTCTTCAAGAATGTTTTCCGCTACAGTTTAAGAAAATCATAGGTTCTTCCAGAAATATATTTTAGGATTTCTTTAAAATCTTCTACAGACACCTACAGAAATTCTTCCAGGGATTTTTGACAAATTTTCTAAAGATTCTTTCAAAAATTCCTAATGAGGTTCCTTCATCAAATTTGTCCAAGGATTTTAAGTCCAAGGAAACGTTCTATGGATTTCGTGTAAAATCAATCATCCATGGATTTCTTCTGAAATTATTTTCGTCAGGAACTTTTCCGGAGATTCTGGAGATTTTTTTTTTCAGAAATTCTTCCATGGATTTTGAAATAAAAAAAATCTCCAAGGCCTCCTTAAGATATTCCCTCATGAATTTGTCCAGATATTTCTCCACGAAATCTTTTTGGTAGATTTATATGAGTTCCTTCTGAAACCCAACCAGATTTTTTTTTTAGAAAGTCTTCTAGAATTTTGTTTGAATATAAAATAAGAAATTTACCCTGAGCTTCCTACAGAACTTTCAACTGGTTTTTTTTCTGAAATTCTTCTAATGAATATTTAATACATTTTTCCAATGGATTTTTCAGAAAAAATGTACAGATATCCCTTCGAGAAGTCCACCAGAATTTTTTTTTTCAGAAATTTCTCAAGGGATTCCATTGAAATTTGCCGCAGAATGTGTCCAGGAATTTCTTCGGTGTTTCATCCAGAAAATCCTCAAGGAATTCGTGCATTATTACTTTTCATTCAGGTAGGAATCCCCCCAGATATCCGTGCAGGAGTTCATCCGAAGATTCCTTCAGGAGTTTCTCCAAATAGTTTTCCGTGTTTTGCCCCTAGAAATTTATTCGGTATTTCTTCTAAGGATATTTTCAATAAATATCACACGGATTCCTAAAGAAATTAATTCAAAAGTATTCCCGGAAATTCTTTTAGAAATATCTCAAAAGATGTTTTAGCAATATTCGCATACCCTTGTCTATACGCATATTCAGGTATACCAACAAGTGTTTTTTCAGAAATTCGTCAACCGTCGTTTTCTACAGGAACACTATTCTATTCTATTCTAGTGGTTGCTTGTTTTCAATAGGAACACTTTCAGAAAAGTATTTTATTAGGGGATCCCAACTAAAATACAAGGATATCCAGAGAAGTTTCTCCAGGAATTTTTACAGAAAATTCTTACGAAATTCCTCCTAGGATTCCTTTAAGAATTTTCCTGGGATTTTTTAGGTTTTATTCCTCCAGAGATTTATTCAAAAGTACTTTGAAGTAGGAATTTCTTCAGAAATTTCTTTGAGGAGATATTTTTATCTCCAGAGACTTCTTCAGAACATTGGACATTTTTTCAGGAATTTCAAAAAAAAAATATTCCAAGGAATTTTACAGAAATTCGTCTAAAAAATCCTTTACAAAAACTACAAGAAATGCTTCAGAAATTCTTCCCAGGGTTTTTCTAAGAATCCTTCAAGAAATCCCTTCAGTGATTCCTGCAGGAAATCCTTCAAGGATTTTTGCACCTACTAATTGCTCCTACAGCACCACGGGAAATGTCTCCTAGAACGTCTCTAGAGATTTTCTAAGGATTTTTCAGCAGATCTTCCGAAAATGGCACAAAAACTACTAATGATTTTTTTAAGGAATCCCTGAAGGAATTTTTAAGAAATATTTGACGGATTGCCTCAAGCACAAACTCCCGAAGATAGGTTTGAGAACTTCTGGGAGAAATTCTTGAAACATTTTTCGAGAAATTCCTGGACAAAATTCATGAAGCAACTTCGGAAGTTATCTCTGGAAAAATTCCTGCATCCATGCCTAGGATGAAACCTAGAGGAATATTTTAAGACACCCCATTAACTCTCAGAACAAAAAAAAATCATGAGAAACTTCTGTAGGAACTTGGCAAGCAATTAAAAGGAAAAACGCATGAGATATTTCTGGGGGGATTCATGGAAAAATCCGTGGAGGCATTTCTGAAGAAAACTCTCAAAAAAGGCCTGCAGAAATCAAAGATAAAGGTACCTATTGGAAGATTTTTTGAAGAAACCCCTCAATTAGTTTCTGGGGGATCTCTGAAGGATTTTCAGAAGGAATCCTTGGAAGAACTTCCTGGGGATACCTCTGAAGAAATTCTCAGAAAAAAATCTAATGCAATTTCTAAAGGGATTTGTACACAAACAACCCCTACACTACTAACTAGGGTATTTTTTTTAAGGAAGAACAGCAGAAATAAAAAAGCTGGAAGAATTCTTTAGAGAACCAGTAAGAAAATTGAAAAACAAATATTGAACGAATCGTTAAAATAATACCTGGAAGAACTGGAAAACCCTCTGCACCAGTGCTGAAAAAATCATTTCGTCATATCTAAATTCAACTACCTACAGCTCATTTTAGAAGCTGAACCTGAGAATATGGTATATGAAAAACTTGTGCGGCTAGACCAGTTCTGCAAGAAAGTCACGGAAAAACCGCTATTTTTCGGATATTTGATGTGAATGTCACGGAATACCTTTGAAAAATGCCAAATGATATTCACCGTGAATATCATTGGGTTTTTTCGAAGGTAGTCCGTGACATTTACCTTAAATATTCGAAAAGTAGTGGTTTTTCCGTGACTTTCTTGCAGAACTGGTCTAGCCGCACAAGTTTTTCATATACCATATTCTCATGTTCAACTTCTAAAATGAGCTGTGGGTGATTAAATTTAGATATGACGAAATGAATTTTTCAGCGCTGCTCTGCACATATTTATAGAAAATCTCTAAATAAATCATAAAAAATGCTAAGAAAATTTTTTTGGAATATTTTCTGCAGGAACTGCTGTGAGAAGCTTAAGAAAAAAAAATCAGAAAGAAATACCTGAAGGAAGGTCTGAAAAAATATAAAGCAATGCCTGAAGGAACTATTGAAGAAAACCTTGGACAAACTTTCTGAAAAATCTTTTAAGAGTTTTTATAGAGGAATTAACCAATAAATGCTGGGGAACATCTCTGCATAAACGGACCTCTGGAGAAATTCAAGCAATTACCGTGGATACACAGTTATGGATCACACACGGTTACGGATACCAAAATCCCGTATATTGTATTGTATAAAAACACGGATCCGGAAATCCGGATTTTCCGGTACCTATGGTGATCGGACCGGTTTAACCAAATACGATCTAGATAGATAATGAGTTTCTGAGTTCAATGAGGCAAAAACTTTTAAAATCGGTGGAAAAATCGCTGAGATATGATCATTTCCATTTCGTGGGTACCCGGGTACCCTGCCGGCCTTCTACGGAGGTTTTTTTTGCTGGCAACACTACGATTAAAAATGTTTAGGTGCTGTTCACAAATTACGTAACGCGATATAGTATTTTAATATAAAAATGCATCAATGCACGCTGCATTGTACTAAAATATAAAACAACGTATTTTTGCAGTACAGAAAATGTAATTTTGACCTATCTAGATTCAATGTCATCGAATATCTTCGAAAAAGGCAATTGATATTCATCATGAAATAATGGGATTACATGTGCGCTGTAAAAATCGACTTTTGCAACGAGTTGCAAAACATTCTTGAAATGTAAAACAAATCACTAGAATATGATCATTTCCATCAAAATAATCGTGCTTCGCGGTGGTTCGGTGGAAATGGTCATGTTTCTAGACACTAAATTTTGATCAAGCAAGCTGTACTATAACCGTGACAATTTGGCAAGCTCTTGCTGTAACAACTCTGGTTGTGGGTCAAACAATTGCACTATGATTCATAATACAACCGAAATCAGTTGCAGTATGAACCATATTGCAATTGTTTGGTATAGTACGAAAAACTAGTCCGTTGTGATCAGAGTTGCTCTCTGTCACTGTCAATGGTAAGCAGCTGATTTTGATAGGCCGACTGCGATCCAAGTCAGCGTGCGCTCTATTGAGTCACCGTCACTTTCCTTGTTCCATCAGAACTGGACTGACTGTGATGGTGTAGGAACCCGGATAAAAACTAACCATAGGGTGTTTGGTGAAAACCATTCATGCACCATACAGTGTACCAGCTACAATAATGTATATTGTAATGAAATGGTTCACTAAAAGCTTCGCACATTGTAGATACTATACATTTACATTCGATTTTTATGTAACAATATATTATACTGTTTTTCTTACGTTTGAACCATTCACTTTTCCGAAACATTATTTTTCCGTGCAATATTAATTATTTATTCAGTTTTAGCAAGATACTTATGTACCTCGTCACCCACTTCATGCAACTACATTAGTGGTCTAATAATACTTAGCGCGCTCGGCATAGTTCCATCATGCCGCTCAAAGTGTTGCCACAAATAATGCTTAGTTTGCGAAACCCAGTTATCTGGCTGGTGGGGCATGGGAGCCTAAGCTTCAACTGTTAATGCAATCAGAGACTACTCAGACCTCGACTCAGACTTAGACGTGGGCGATCCAATATGAAGGGTTATCCAAAACGCTCTGGAGAATTCCCAAAGCGCATTCTCATAATGCTAGTAAGCCTAAGATGCCATTAACAGGAGGAAAATGACAAGATAATATAACATTATATGGTTTATGTAATGTAAACCAATACAACATAACAAAAGAGAACCATTTCAAAACCATTTAATTAAATGTATAACCAGTATTAAAACTACAATTGAAAACAATATATTTACAGTACATTTTATTGTTTGAAACCATATGTGTACCATACAATGTACGGTTTATTAAAACCCACGTATCAGTATTTATAACAATTCATTTACAATATAATGTATGGTTTTGCAAAAAAATATACAGTAGGGGCTTGTTTACAAATGTCATAACGCTGGAGGGGGTGGGTGGGTGTCCTTCATGGTGTTACAGCTCGAACAAAATAAAATTTTCCCCATATAAACAGTGTCACGAAGGGGTGGGTGGGTGTTCGAAACGACCAATTTTAGCGTTATGACATTTGTGAATGAACCCTAGACGTTCGATAACTGCAACATGTTTACGTTTCAGTTAGCGAACGAAATTCGATAACTGCAACCCATCAATTGACGTTAAATGAACGAAAAATTCATTCGATTGTTCATTTGGGCTAACTTGGCGCACCGTTTTGACGGATAGCGGTGCGATAACTGCAAATTTGTTGCACTTACCGGACTTGCATCTAAAAAGCATTGCAGTTAAACCGTTTGCACCGACCGAACGTCTACTGTATATGGAGAAAAATATTTTTTTATATTGTTACGATACTTAACCACCCGTATAGTATATTGTAAAAATCTTATTTACAATATACTGTATTGGGTTCTACATTACATTTTATTGTTTTTGTATTTTTATTTTTACAGTGGTGTCTATTGTAATAATATGGTTTTAAATAGTACTGTTACAATACAACGTTCGGTTTTTCTACTGTATTTTTTATTCGGGAATATCATTGACAGGCCATCTTTAAAATTCGTTTGAAAATCCGAATAAAGATTTACCAAGATGATATTTTTATATGAGGTACAAAATAACAAGTTTTGCATGTTGGTCACAAAAAAGTTTGAGTTTTGGCGAAAACCACTAAAATATCACATCAGTTGCAATGATTGTGATCTAGAGTGCGGGTCAATATCAAGTCGTTATCTGTCATTGTCGTTTTGATATTAATTGGTCTGGAGTAATAGTGACGATGGTGCAATATCAGTAGTCACCTGACAAGACTGATATTACGCAACTCTGGTTGTGATACGGCAAGTAGGTATAAATCAAATTTCATAGTGCTGAGTTGCAAAAAGATATTTAAAATCTACTTGCGTCAATTTTAGATAGGGGAACTTACGTGTTTTCGGCAGTTTTGTTCTCTTTATCATGGGAGGTTTTCGAAACCTATTAAACTCAAAGTTGGCCTCAAATCCTTCCAAAGTAAGCTGAATGATATGGTCATATTTCAGGCATTTTGGTCGAAAAAAAAACCCCCACGACGAAGAGAACAAACCAGCCAATAATATCCAACGTCACCCTATTAGGTATTCGAAATAAGTCATGTTTAGAAGTACACCACGAATAATACTTTTTATATTTCGTCCCCTTAATGCTAGAACTAGGTAACTGGTTTTGCGAAATCGCGAGCAATTTGTTTACATCTGAACGTTCACCACAATAAACAAAAGTTTGTCGATTGAAACTACAAAAACACATAATGATGCTTCATTTAAGACCAACAAAGTGTTTGTTTTGTAGCAGAATAAGTTTTACCAGCCATTTTTACCCGTACTTTCCAAAACGAGTTACCTAGTTCTAGCATTAAGGGGGCGATTTGAAATTATGAGTCAACATGTTGAATATTCAATGGGCTAAACGTGCTTTGAACTGAGTTTTTGTAAGAAATTAGTGTATAAAAAGTTATTAGAAAACTTTTTTTTAAATTTCATTCTAAGTTTGTTTGTTAAAAAAATAATATCTTTTGAACCATAAGAGACAAAAATATGTTTATTGTGACCTGAAATTATGGAAGGATCGGATTAAAATAAATAGAAACGTCAATGCAAATGTACTTTCGACTTCCAAATCAGGATGACAAATTTCCAAAATTATCAACACGGTGCTTTTTTGAAGACTTTCAATCAAATATAAAAACTTGATTGTTCCAAATACCAATGTTGAATGTTTTATATTGACGACGAGCCGGCTGTATATTATCATTTTCTTTATCATCGCCTCCGTCCATATCCAAACGTTTTACAATTGTATCGTTCCTAAGTGTGCATGTTTTATTGAAAATATTTTCGGCTGTTTGGAAAAATTATCCATGAAGCAGGTGAAGAAAACCAAACTCTGCAATTTGCGGCTTAAGCCTGGCTTAGCGCTGCTAAGCCACCTCAGAGCACCGCTTAAAATAAGCCACACTTACCGTAAACCGTAGCTTTGTTAAACCACGTTTAGGGGTTAAGCCGAGGTGAAGAAATTGAAAAAAAGTTAAGCCCGGCTTAAAATGTTGCTAAGCCTGGTTTAAAATTTAAGCCTGGGTGAAGAAATCGGCCCTTAGTGAAGTATAACAAGGGGGTGTATCTGGAATTCAACTATGTGGTATCTCTATCTCTAAGATATACAGTAAAACGAGCGAAGCGATACCGCACACGATTTGTTCTATGAGTATACACAGTCAGGGACAGTGCACGTACAACTAGAGAATCATTGTTACTTCGAAAATGGAGCTGTGAGTTGGGTTCTGGTTAAGGCCTACGATCTTTATTAATTAAAAAAAAATATGGACAAAAGTTTACGATGAGAAGGACAATTTTTTAGGTAACGAAAATCCACGACAAAGTTCATCTCAACTGGCGTATATTAAATCAATAAATCGGAGATCAGCTAGATCTGAGTGTGCATACAGTAATAACCCAATTTTATCAGATTCTGGTTGCATTTAAGGCTGAAAAACCATGATTCTGTGTTTATCACTTTCTGGCCCATGTCCTCTCCTCTCCTCTTCTTGGCGTAACGTCCTCACTGGGACAAAGCCTGCTTCTCAGCTTAGTGTTCTATGAGCACTTCCACAGTTTTTAACTGAGAGCTTCCTCTGCCAATGACCATTTTGCATGTGTATATCGTGTGGCAGGCACGAAGATACTCTATGCCCAAGGAAGTCAAGGAAATTTCCTTTACGAAAAGATCCTGGACCGACCGGGAATCGAACCCGTCACCCTCAGCATGGTCATGCTGAATACCCGTGCGTTTACCGCCTCGGCTATATGGGCCCATGTAACCCATGCAATTTTCCTAGGGGCTTCTACAGGTTTTTTCCAAGAAATTTCTAAAAATATTGATCTTTAACCTGGTCCACGATTTTCCTCAGAAATTCATTCCGAAATTCTTCCTGAGATTCCTCAACGGATTTTATAGGAAATTCATTCAAGGTTCACAGCATAATTTCATACAGGGGATAGACTTAGCTGTAACTTTTCGAAAAGTGAACCGAATATTCTCAAATTTTCACTGTAAGTTGATTAACTAATTGAGTATCAGTGGTCCAATTTTGGAAAAGATCGGACCATTTTGCACGAAGTTATAAAGATTCTAGAAAAAAGGTATAATTATCCGATAGCCAACTTTGAGCTGTTATATCTCCGGATTCAATGAACCAAATGAAATGAAATTTTGACCTGTAATGACATATATATATATAATAAGCTATAAAATATTTTTGACTTAACTTAAAAAATTTCATGCGGACGAAAATTATAACGATTAGATTATTTTTCTAATAAAACACCAAATTACCCAAAACTTCAACATCGTTTCAAAATTCAAGATACTTATTATAGTTCATTTACGATCCCTCTAATTGACTTGAGTTTAAATATGTTTTGAAGGAAAATAACAACATAGCCGACAATAAATTGAAAAAGTAATGGGATGCATATAAAAAACAGACCAATTTACTTAAAAATCATAAAATAAATTTAATAACTATAACTTTTTCGCTTGTGAAAAATTTCAAGTTTAGTCAAGCGTTGTTCATAGCTCATTATATTAGTCATAACTGGTCAATATTTCATTTCATTTGGTTCATTGAATCCGGAGATATAACAGCTCAAAGCTGGCTATCGGATAATTATACCTTTTTTCTTGAATCATGATAACTTCGTGCAGAATAGCCCAATCTTTTCCAAAATTGGACCACTGATACACAACTAGTTGATTAACTTACAGTGAAAATTTGCGAATATTCGGTTCACTTTTCGAAAATTTACAGCTAGTTGAACATTTTTTAAAAAGTGAAAATTTTGCCTGTCCCGATCATTTTGTCTATCCCCTGTACTTGTGTTCCTATATGTATTTCTTCAAACATTTTTGACGGGATTCTTCAAGAAATGTTATCAGAACTTTTTTCCATGATTTTTTTTCGGAAATTCTTCAAGAAAATTTTCGAGAAATTCTTTTAGGAATTTCTCCTGGGGTTTTCCTGAAACTCCTTCAAACGTTTCTTCAAAAGGTGCAAGATTTTTTTTTACAAAGATTCGGAGATCGTTTCAAAAATTGCTCTATGATTGTTTCTAAGATATTCAGAAATTTGTCCAGAAACTTAATACCGTGGATACACAGTTATGGATCACACACGGTTACGGATCACTTCGATGTTTACGGTCAAATGTCGCCTCACTGCACAGCATGGCATAACATAGCATAGTCTTCATAGCATAAACACTATACTATGCCACTCCATGCCATGCTAAGCCGCAACTTACGATCGTAAACATCGAATTGATCCGTAACCGTGTGTGATCCATAACTGTGTATCCACGGTATTAAGTTTCTGGACAAATTTCTGAATATCTTAGAAACAATCATAGAGCAATTTTTGAAACGATCTCCGAATCTTTGTAAAAAAAAATCTTGCACCTTTTGAAGAAACGTTTGAAGGAGTTTCAGGAAAACCCCAGGAGAAATTCCTAAAAGAATTTCTCGAAAATTTTCTTGAAGAATTTCCGAAAAAAAATCATGGAAAAAAGTTCTGATAACATTTCTTGAAGAATCCCGTCAAAAATGTTTGAAGAAATACATATAGGAACACAAGTACAGGGGATAGACAAAATGATCGGGACAGGCAAAATTTTCACTTTTTAAAAAATGTTCAACTAGCTGTAAATTTTCGAAAAGTGAACCGAATATTCGCAAATTTTCACTGTAAGTTAATCAACTAGTTGTGTATCAGTGGTCCAATTTTGGAAAAGATTGGGCTATTCTGCACGAAGTTATCATGATTCAAGAAAAAAGGTATAATTATCCGATAGCCAGCTTTGAGCTGTTATATCTCCGGATTCAATGAACCAAATGAAATGAAATATTGACCAGTTATGACTAATATAATGAGCTATGAACAACGCTTGACTAAACTTGAAATTTTTCACAAGCGAAAAAGTTATAGTTATTAAATTTATTTTATGATTTTTAAGTAAATTGGTCTGTTTTTTATATGCATCCCATTACTTTTTCAATTTATTGTCGGCTATGTTGTTATTTTCCTTCAAAACATATTTAAACTCAAGTCAATTAGAGGGATCGTAAATGAACTATAATAAGTATCTTGAATTTTGAAACGATGTTGAAGTTTTGGGTAATTTGGTGTTTTATTAGAAAAATAATCTAATCGTTATAATTTTCGTCCGCATGAAATTTTTTAAGTTAAGTCAAAAATATTTTATAGCTTATTATATATATATATGTCATTACAGGTCAAAATTTCATTTCATTTGGTTCATTGAATCCGGAGATATAACAGCTCAAAGTTGGCTATCGGATAATTATACCTTTTTTCTAGAATCTTTATAACTTCGTGCAAAATGGTCCGATCTTTTCCAAAATTGGACCACTGATACTCAATTAGTTAATCAACTTACAGTGAAAATTTGAGAATATTCGGTTCACTTTTCGAAAAGTTACAGCTAAGTCTATCCCCTGTATGAAATTATGCTGTGAACCTTGAATGAATTTCCTATAAAATCCGTTGAGGAATCTCAGGAAGAATTTCGGAATGAATTTCTGAGGAAAATCGTGGACCAGGTTAAAGATCAATATTTTTAGAAATTTCTTGGAAAAAACCTGTAGAAGCCCCTAGGAAAATTGCATGGGTTACATGGGCCCATATAGCCGAGGCGGTAAACGCACGGGTATTCAGCATGACCATGCTGAGGGTGACGGGTTCGATTCCCGGTCGGTCCAGGATCTTTTCGTAAAGGAAATTTCCTTGACTTCCTTGGGCATAGAGTATCTTCGTGCCTGCCACACGATATACACATGCAAAATGGTCATTGGCAGAGGAAGCTCTCAGTTAAAAACTGTGGAAGTGCTCATAGAACACTAAGCTGAGAAGCAGGCTTTGTCCCAGTGAGGACGTTACGCCAAGAAGAGGAGAGGAGAGGACATGGGCCAGAAAGTGATAAACACAGAATCATGGTTTTTCAGCCTTAAATGCAACCAGAATCTGATAAAATTGGGTTATTACTGTATGCACACTCAGATCTAGCTGATCTCCGATTTATTGATTTAATATACGCCAGTTGAGATGAACTTTGTCGTGGATTTTCGTTACCTAAAAAATTGTCCTTCTCATCGTAAACTTTTGTCCATATTTTTTTTTAATTAATAAAGATCGTAGGCCTTAACCAGAACCCAACTCACAGCTCCATTTTCGAAGTAACAATGATTCTCTAGTTGTACGTGCACTGTCCCTGACTGTGTATACTCATAGAACAAATCGTGTGCGGTATCGCTTCGCTCGTTTTACTGTATATCTTAGAGATAGAGATACCACATAGTTGAATTCCAGATACACCCCCTTGTTATACTTCACTAAGGGCCGATTTCTTCACCCAGGCTTAAATTTTAAACCAGGCTTAGCAACATTTTAAGCCGGGCTTAACTTTTTTTCAATTTCTTCACCTCGGCTTAACCCCTAAACGTGGTTTAACAAAGCTACGGTTTACGGTAAGTGTGGCTTATTTTAAGCGGTGCTCTGAGGTGGCTTAGCAGCGCTAAGCCAGGCTTAAGCCGCAAATTGCAGAGTTTGGTTTTCTTCACCTGCTTCATGGATAATTTTTCCAAACAGCCGAAAATATTTTCAATAAAACATGCACACTTAGGAACGATACAATTGTAAAACGTTTGGATATGGACGGAGGCGATGATAAAGAAAATGATAATATACAGCCGGCTCGTCGTCAATATAAAACATTCAACATTGGTATTTGGAACAATCAAGTTTTTATATTTGATTGAAAGTCTTCAAAAAAGCACCGTGTTGATAATTTTGGAAATTTGTCATCCTGATTTGGAAGTCGAAAGTACATTTGCATTGACGTTTCTATTTATTTTAATCCGATCCTTCCATAATTTCAGGTCACAATAAACATATTTTTGTCTCTTATGGTTCAAAAGATATTATTTTTTTAACAAACAAACTTAGAATGAAATTTAAAAAAAAGTTTTCTAATAACTTTTTATACACTAATTTCTTACAAAAACTCAGTTCAAAGCACGTTTAGCCCATTGAATATTCAACATGTTGACTCATAATTTCAAATCGCCCCCTTAATGCTAGAACTAGGTAACTCGTTTTGGAAAGTACGGGTAAAAATGGCTGGTAAAACTTATTCTGCTACAAAACAAACACTTTGTTGGTCTTAAATGAAGCATCATTATGTGTTTTTGTAGTTTCAATCGACAAACTTTTGTTTATTGTGGTGAACGTTCAGATGTAAACAAATTGCTCGCGATTTCGCAAAACCAGTTACCTAGTTCTAGCATTAAGGGGACGAAATATAAAAAGTATTATTCGTGGTGTACTTCTAAACATGACTTATTTCGAATACCTAATAGGGTGACGTTGGATATTATTGGCTGGTTTGTTCTCTTCGTCGTGGGGGTTTTTTTTTCGACCAAAATGCCTGAAATATGACCATATCATTCAGCTTACTTTGGAAGGATTTGAGGCCAACTTTGAGTTTAATAGGTTTCGAAAACCTCCCATGATGAAGAGAACAAAACTGCCGAAAACACGTAAGTTCCCCTATCTAAAATTGACGCAAGTAGATTTTAAATATCTTTTTGCAACTCAGCACTATGAAATTTGATTTATACCTACTTGCCGTATCACAACCAGAGTTGCGTAATATCAGTCTTGTCAGGTGACTACTGATATTGCACCATCGTCACTATTACTCCAGACCAATTAATATCAAAACGACAATGACAGATAACGACTTGATATTGACCCGCACTCTAGATCACAATCATTGCAACTGATGTGATATTTTAGTGGTTTTCGCCAAAACTCAAACTTTTTTGTGACCAACATGCAAAACTTGTTATTTTGTACCTCATATAAAAATATCATCTTGGTAAATCTTTATTCGGATTTTCAAACGAATTTTAAAGATGGCCTGTCAATGATATTCCCGAATAAAAAATACAGTAGAAAAACCGAACGTTGTATTGTAACAGTACTATTTAAAACCATATTATTACAATAGACACCACTGTAAAAATAAAAATACAAAAACAATAAAATGTAATGTAGAACCCAATACAGTATATTGTAAATAAGATTTTTACAATATACTATACGGGTGGTTAAGTATCGTAACAATATAAAAAAATATTTTTCTCCATATACAGTAGACGTTCGGTCGGTGCAAACGGTTTAACTGCAATGCTTTTTAGATGCAAGTCCGGTAAGTGCAACAAATTTGCAGTTATCGCACCGCTATCCGTCAAAACGGTGCGCCAAGTTAGCCCAAATGAACAATCGAATGAATTTTTCGTTCATTTAACGTCAATTGATGGGTTGCAGTTATCGAATTTCGTTCGCTAACTGAAACGTAAACATGTTGCAGTTATCGAACGTCTAGGGTTCATTCACAAATGTCATAACGCTAAAATTGGTCGTTTCGAACACCCACCCACCCCTTCGTGACACTGTTTATATGGGGAAAATTTTATTTTGTTCGAGCTGTAACACCATGAAGGACACCCACCCACCCCCTCCAGCGTTATGACATTTGTAAACAAGCCCCTACTGTATATTTTTTTGCAAAACCATACATTATATTGTAAATGAATTGTTATAAATACTGATACGTGGGTTTTAATAAACCGTACATTGTATGGTACACATATGGTTTCAAACAATAAAATGTACTGTAAATATATTGTTTTCAATTGTAGTTTTAATACTGGTTATACATTTAATTAAATGGTTTTGAAATGGTTCTCTTTTGTTATGTTGTATTGGTTTACATTACATAAACCATATAATGTTATATTATCTTGTCATTTTCCTCCTGTTAATGGCATCTTAGGCTTACTAGCATTATGAGAATGCGCTTTGGGAATTCTCCAGAGCGTTTTGGATAACCCTTCATATTGGATCGCCCACGTCTAAGTCTGAGTCGAGGTCTGAGTAGTCTCTGATTGCATTAACAGTTGAAGCTTAGGCTCCCATGCCCCACCAGCCAGATAACTGGGTTTCGCAAACTAAGCATTATTTGTGGCAACACTTTGAGCGGCATGATGGAACTATGCCGAGCGCGCTAAGTATTATTAGACCACTAATGTAGTTGCATGAAGTGGGTGACGAGGTACATAAGTATCTTGCTAAAACTGAATAAATAATTAATATTGCACGGAAAAATAATGTTTCGGAAAAGTGAATGGTTCAAACGTAAGAAAAACAGTATAATATATTGTTACATAAAAATCGAATGTAAATGTATAGTATCTACAATGTGCGAAGCTTTTAGTGAACCATTTCATTACAATATACATTATTGTAGCTGGTACACTGTATGGTGCATGAATGGTTTTCACCAAACACCCTATGGTTAGTTTTTATCCGGGTTCCTACACCATCACAGTCAGTCCAGTTCTGATGGAACAAGGAAAGTGACGGTGACTCAATAGAGCGCACGCTGACTTGGATCGCAGTCGGCCTATCAAAATCAGCTGCTTACCATTGACAGTGACAGAGAGCAACTCTGATCACAACGGACTAGTTTTTCGTACTATACCAAACAATTGCAATATGGTTCATACTGCAACTGATTTCGGTTGTATTATGAATCATAGTGCAATTGTTTGACCCACAACCAGAGTTGTTACAGCAAGAGCTTGCCAAATTGTCACGGTTATAGTACAGCTTGCTTGATCAAAATTTAGTGTCTAGAAACATGACCATTTCCACCGAACCACCGCGAAGCACGATTATTTTGATGGAAATGATCATATTCTAGTGATTTGTTTTACATTTCAAGAATGTTTTGCAACTCGTTGCAAAAGTCGATTTTTACAGCGCACATGTAATCCCATTATTTCATGATGAATATCAATTGCCTTTTTCGAAGATATTCGATGACATTGAATCTAGATAGGTCAAAATTACATTTTCTGTACTGCAAAAATACGTTGTTTTATATTTTAGTACAATGCAGCGTGCATTGATGCATTTTTATATTAAAATACTATATCGCGTTACGTAATTTGTGAACAGCACCTAAACATTTTTAATCGTAGTGTTGCCAGCAAAAAAAACCTCCGTAGAAGGCCGGCAGGGTACCCGGGTACCCACGAAATGGAAATGATCATATCTCAGCGATTTTTCCACCGATTTTAAAAGTTTTTGCCTCATTGAACTCAGAAACTCATTATCTATCTAGATCGTATTTGGTTAAACCGGTCCGATCACCATAGGTACCGGAAAATCCGGATTTCCGGATCCGTGTTTTTATACAATACAATATACGGGATTTTGGTAGGTTAGTAGCAATTTCGGTATCAAGCATCGTAAAATTGCTTTGGCATATTGTATCTGACCGGCATGGAATCATAAAACGTGTTGACTTTGAAACTATGATTTCGGAACACGCTTCCCGTGAGGCCATGGTTGACCATAAACACTTTAAGGTATCCTAGCCTTAACAATGTGGGTTTCAATATGGTATAAGGACATGCTCCCAAAAATATGGATTTTCCGAAAACCACGGTGATTAGATCGGTCTAACCAAATATTTTCCCGATAGATGATGAGTTTCTGAATTGAATGAGCTAAAAATGTTCAAAATCGATGAAAAATTGACGGAGATATGATCATTTCAATTTCGTGGGTACCCGGGTACCCTGCCGGCCTTCCACGTAATAAAAAAATGCAGGAGCCCCTCCCCCTGCCCCTCCTCACTTTAAAATTTGGTCAACCCCAGTAATAGATGTATATTCACGAGTTCTAAGATCTTACAGAGTTCCAACATCCTAGTCTCAATAACCATTAAAATATCGAGATTTGAAATTGAAAAAGGTACCCGGGTACCCTGCCGGCCACATAAGTGTTAAAACAAAGTATTAATAACACCAACGAATGGAAATAAAAGTGGAATAAACTGTTTCTATTATCCCTAGTCGTGCATTGGGGTCATTATGACTCCAAAACGTGCACTATGTCAGCGAGGTGAGCGCAAGCTAATTCACGAAGAAGGTTAAGGGATTTCAATTTCTAGTTGAGGAACTTTGCTGTGACTTTCATTGAATGTACACAGATCAAAATTTTAAACATTTTCGAAAAATGGTCTGGACTCTAAAGCATTTCACGACCAACACATTTTCAAAAATTCACTATCGAAATGCAACTCTAACAGGGCGATAATGGAGATTATTTATTCGAAGGCGATTCTTGATATCAAAACATTAAATCAACATTGCAACGCCTTTTGTGCAATGTGGCACTCCAACTTTGTACAATGAGAGGCAAATTCGAACACCAAATGTTATGGAACGATCATATCGCCCCCTTAATGCTAGAACTAGGTAACTCGTTTTGGAAAATGCGGATAAAAAAGGCTGGTAAAACTTATCCTGGTATAAAACATACTCTTCGTTGGTTTTAAAAGTAGAATTATTATGTGTTTTCGAGTTTTCAATCGACAAACTTGTGTTTATTGTGGTGTACGTTCAGATATAAACAAATTTCTAGCGATTTCGCAAAACTAGTTACCTAGTTCTAGCATTAAGGGGACGATATGTAAATCGATGATCTTCGATACTAGCGTTGAGTAAAATATCAACAGTCTAGGTAGTTCATCATTGCTAATTTCCTTATGCATCCGAAAAATTTACCGAGTAATTACACTTTTCCTGCTAAAATTTCAGCGGATGTTTTGTTGTAGTTACTCCATACTGCCTATAACGGGCATTTCAAAATATCGGCGGCTTAAAATGACGTTTCCATTGGAAAGTCACTGGAATGATATGGGAAATTTCGTTAAGCTTGGCTTAGCGTAAGCCATCGCCTTCATTTGCTAAGCCGGTGTGAAGAAATGCAAATATTTAAACCTGGCTTAAGATTTTGGCTTAACTTTAAGTGTGGTTTAATATAAACCAGGCTTACGTCGTTAAGCCGGGTAGGTGAAGAAATCGGCCCTAACAGCTACTCCTTCCCGAGGAAACCGTGGAAATGCAGAGGCATGTTCGGTCTCTAGTAACACCGGTTGTCGGGCTGACATTCCCAATCGTCAGAACGTGGCCATCCATGGTTTCTCTATGCAATTCCGTTTGTCTTTGTCAATTGTGCGGTCATCTTGTTCACTCTAGCTCTGGCCTTAATTTTACACCCATCCAAATCAATGGTATCCAATGATCCAGGCAGTTGGGAACCCCTAACTCATTGCCTACCATCCCAGAGAGACCGGCCGAGAGACCGACCGACCAACCGGCGGAGGTATGTTTGGAACTGACAAAATTGCTGTAATAATGAGTCATTTAAGTTCCTTTCAGAGCAAACCTTGGTCGAGCGAGAGGTGGCCTTCAACCGGTATGATTGGCAGCTAGGGTCTCCTCTGGTCTACCATTGACTGCCTGCCTGCAGTCGTCGCACAGTAGCACCACCGATTGTTGTTGGTTGGACTTTCTAACTCCATTTGTGTCGGGGGTGGGACTCACCCGATTCCGCAGAATTGCCCGAAACGATTTTGAAATCCGAGATGTTCTTCTGTGGTGCTGGTTGTTGTGACTTTGCATTTATCGAACCGTGCCCCGTTTTGTAACATTATTATTGTTGGTACAAATATAAACTTTATAAATATTCAATGGAACTGCTTCTTAGTCATCCCACAAGGAGCTCGCCCGTCGCCCCGTCTCAGTGCGCTACTGTTGTGACAAACATCCGACAGAATTATACTCAGCCCCGGAAAGAAGTCGTGCATCCAACAACGTTTGCTGGTTGCTCCATGCAAAAACAAGTCAAGAAAAGCAGCTTATAAATAAAACTTTTCCTAGGCGAAAACCGACAAAGCCGGAGAGGAATGAAAACTTTGCATTGCATCAAAAAGTTCCGTAATAATGGATGCAATATTAAAACTCTTGTGAGCACAAGTGAACATACACAACTACCGACACGTTCGTCGGCTGTCGTCCTCGTCGTAGTTTTCTTGCTTCTCACTCAGTTATGCTAAAGTATGCGCCTGAGCTACACCCCCCCTGTGACTTAACATGTGTGTTTACCGAGCATAATTGCTATCAGACTATTCATTAATTATTCCATTAAAATCATTTCGGTTGTACCCCTACCGCTGTTACTGCTTAGTGCTAGTGCAGATCCAACACTTTCCTGAGCACATGATGCATATTGGCAAAAGGAATGGTAACTCGATTGTAGCTCCCCAAGAAGACCGACCCGGGGGGAGAGACGAAACAGTCATGTGAATCTATGAAGAAGTTTAAACGGTACTTGCATACCCATGCACGAGCAACCTACAACTAGGTATATGAAGGGTGGGAAGTTTAACCCGGAACCGTTTCCTCCCAGTCAGTAGCAAGCACATTCTTCCTCTCCCCAGCCAGCAGTAGGTTGTGGGTGGAACACTTCGGTAGCTGCCTAATAACATAGAGAGGGAACTTTCATGGCAACTAATGGGTTAACATGGGATTAGCTGGGTGTGGATTGATGTTGGCAACTATTAAAACTATTCTGTTCAAGGTAGTTATTTGGCCTAACAGTCGGATAAACGGGGAACACCTGATTGTTTCGCTGGAACTTATGTATGTAATTGGATTACCCAACACGGTAATTACTTGAAAACACCTGTGCTAGGTCGAAATGATAGGGCTTTAACATTATTATGTCAAAAGTTGTCCAAAAGGTCTTGACTTTCTTGTACATGAAGTATCTTCTTGCCTGTCACTCGATATACATATGCAAATGTTACTGGCAGAAGTAATAAAGCAGCTTCCATTTATTAGGTAACGCTTAAATTAGCAATGTTATATACACCTCCCCACCCCCCTCCGTAACGTTATTTTGTATGAAAATCCTAAAAGCTTTGTACGAGTCATAACGCTCGGTCTTGCTCCTCCTTTCCCTCCTTTTGTAACGTAACTTGTGGACGGTGCCTAACTGTGGAAAAGCTTGCTCAAAGAATCGTAAGCTGAGGAGCAAGCTCAGAACGCGAGAACAGAAGAGAAATAGGAAACTTAAATTAAGGCGAAACTGAAAGCTTTTCCTTTTCATTTTAAAAATCATATAATGGGGTTTTTTTTTTCAAGAAAACCCTCTCGGAATTTTTCCAGGAATCTCTTCAGGAAGTCTTCCATTTTCTTCTCACAAAACACTCGAGAATTTCTCCCGGAATTCCTCTAGGACTTTCTCTACGAATACCTCCGGAAATGTCTCCTGTAATTCCTCCGAGAATGTCTCCGGGAATTTCTCCAGGAAATTATTTTGGGAATTTCTTCTGGAAATCTTCCAGAAAATCCTGCACGAATTCTTCCAGGAATTCCTCCGGGGACTCTTCTGAAATTACTCCGGGAATTTTTAAAGAAAATCTTTGGGATTTTCTCAGGAAATCCTCTGGGAATTTCACCAAGTATTCCTCTGAGAATCCCTCTAGGATTTCCTCCAGGAATTCCTCAGGAAATTTCCCAAGGAATTCCTCCGGTAATTTCTCCAGCAATTCCTCTGGAAAATTTTTCAGGTTCCCCAAAGGAAATTGCAGGAAGAATCTCTGGTGAAATCCCCTGAGGGTATTCCTGGAGGAATCCCCGGGAGAATTCCTGGAGAAATACCTGAAATAATTGCTGGAAATAATCCCGGAAAAAGTCCTGGAGAAATAACTGGAGAAATCAACAAAAGAATTGCTAAGGGGAGTCTTAGAAGAACTCCCGGAGAAGTTTCTGGAGGGAATCGTAAAGAAATTCCTAGTGGAGTCCCAAGAAAAATTTTGGAAGGATTTCCTGGAGAAATTCCTAGTGGAATATCTGGAGAAATTCCAAGGAGAATTTAGACAACGGACTAGCATGCAACGCCCAGTGGCGCAGCCGAAAACTTTTCCTGACAACTGCGGCGGGAATCGAACCCGCGCTCCTAGCACAATGCGACTAAATGCTTGATGACACTAGCCGCACGGCCATGAAGCCACACAAAAATTCCGGAAGAATTCCTGGAGATATTTCCATAGGAATTCCTAGAGAAATTCCCGGAGAAATTCCTGGAAAAAATCCCGGAAGAGTTCCTGCAGAAATTCCTGGAGACATTCCCGGAAGATAAAACGGAGCAATATTGTGGGGTGATAAAATGTGTCTGCAGGGGGTAAAAGCGATGTAGCGAATAACCTAGCGAATAAATCATGAATCAAAGAGTCGACTATCAGACAGTTTTAAGCTTGCTGAAGAACTTTGTTGAAGACGGCATCATTCTATCTTATCACGATTCTGAGATATAGAAGTTTAAAGCTTTTTGACCCTGGCGCCACCTAGCGGACGATTCTCGAACCAAAAACGCCATTGCCAGATAGTTCTTACCCTGCTGAACAACTTTGCTGAAAACGGCATGCTTGTACCTCATTAGGGTATCGAGATATACGTGTTAGAATTTATCAGACACAATGCACCACCTAGCGGATAAATCAAAAACCAAAGTCCTTACTATCAGATAGTTCGGAGCTTGCTGAAGAATTTTGTAGAAGACAGCATCATTCTATCTTATCAGGTTTCCGAGATATGAGGGTTTGAATATTTTTGACACTGGCGCCGCCTAGCGACCGAAACGCGAACCAAAGTCGCCGTTGCCAGTTAGTTCTTAACCTGCTGAACAAATTTGCCGAAGACACTATACGTCTACCTCATCGGGATCTTGAGATATACGTTGCGCAAAGTGGCTTTAGGACATTTCCCCGAATTCCATTACCCCGAATGACATTACCCCGAATTCCATTACCCCGAATGACTCATTACTCCGGATGATTTATCTACAAGCCTATATGGAGACTCGCTTACGGTGGACCAAGTAGTTCATTACATTATCAACAAAAAAAATGCTTCTTTGAGCATATGTTGTTCTTCCTGACCATACTACTGAGGAACGTTTTGGCACTCTAACTGCTTAAGTGATCATCAGATATGCATCCTTCTTTTAAACAAAGGCTATTCTTTCCAGTTATTAATTTAAGGAATTTGTTGGCGTCACAACTGTTAATATATTTATCAGAGATTTTTCCTTCTTTTGTTCATAGGCTATTCTTTCAAGTTATACTGTTGTATGAAAGAGTGACTTCACCACATTGAGTTTTTTTTTCGGCCATGTGATACGAAACCAATTATTCAATGGAGATGCTTTCCTTCTTTTGGTTATTGCCAGTTCTTTTAATCATACTAGTCAGAGATTTTTTCAAAGGGTCCCAGGAGCTTGATATGCTTAGGTATTCTCACTGCAAAAAAAGCGTATATTTCCAACTAAGTGTTTCGGTTCTATAAAAGCTAGTCCTTTCCGGAATAAACAGCATCCCTTTCCTTCATTTTGGGAATTACAAAATTTATAATTTAGAAAAAAATATTCGGGGTAATGGGTCAATCGGGGTAATGGAATTCGGGGAAATGTCATAGAGTCGTCCCCGGCATCATAAACTAGAAGAGTTGTTCCGGAAATTGTGAAAATATCATCGAAATCCATTAAAAAAAAAGTTATGATCATTTTTGTGCTTTTCCGAAGGTGGAATGTAGTAACAATAAAGATAAACAATGGACACATGTTTTAAGCAAATTGTTAAGGAATTCTGAAAAAAATTGAAAGCTTATTTGACTGAATCTTCATAAATATAAAAGAAGATTGCTGGAAAGAAGTGCATGACGAACTGCGAGATTAATCCTTGGGTAATTTCCGCACTTATTGTAAAAGACACGCACAAAATTTGATGTACTGGCGACGATCAATACGGTTTTGCTTATTTTTACGCGAGAATCTACGGCAAAATACGCAAAAATGAGACGTCATGCAATAAAATAGAAGAACAAATTTGGAGACCATAATGGGTAGACTTACCCTACACTATTCATGGCTCAAGATGTTTAATTATTTTTAATACACTTCGTCCAATTTTATCACTTTGGAATTGACCGCATTAGTTCACGACTTAATTGAATCCCAATAAAATTGGATCCACATAATATCCTTTTGTTTTTATTAAACCTGAATCCACCTTAGCCAACCAGACCCCTTCAACAAAAACCCGTTCCAATCCAAAATTAAGAAACGGAAAGTGTCTATAAACAGAAGCCTCCAGCCACTAACTAAAAGACCACTTTCGGCTCACACCCAACCCACCACACCAATTCGACTCAAAGAGGCGTGAACTTGAATCCGCAATCCGTGTGGAATGCAGCCAGCGTTGGTGCGGCGGCGAAGTGGTCAGTCAGTGTCGGGTATCCCTCCTACTTTCGGTTGCAGTAGCAGTGCCCGAACGGAGGTGTGTATGATCGTATTGTTCAATTGAACAACTAAATACGAACAACGCCCAAATACGAAAGCATCCTATTCGCACAATACTTGCTCCGGACAATAATAAACAACGCAACACATGATGAATAAATTGCAACGACGACTTCGGCAAGGTTTTCGTCGCGGAATGGATTGTGGTCTCCGATGCTAAAATGGTCACCACTTACCTACCTACCTACTTACCTACGGGGTCCTTCTCTCGAGATTATAACTGCGCAGCGCATACGTTGCTTGCCTTTCGATCAATTCGCATGGAGATGGATACTAGAGAACTGGGGTCTGACATTCGCGCCAAATTTTGATGGTCAACTCAGAAGAATGTGAACGTACCAGTAGTGCGGTCATTTTCGACGTGGTTCGTCGTTGTCACCAAAGTAGATGTATAGGATGTAGGTTGGGTTACTGCATACTTGGAATAACTTGGAAACCGGTCCGGTTCAGTTCGGGGGTTGTTGTGAAGGTTTTGTGTCACGACGGAACTGTTGAGCTCTGTTTTGAATCATATCAAAAGTTTCGGTGATGCAGATCCCGAATTCGGAGTAGGATACTACCAGTGCTGCACAGGCTTACATCAGCTTGGAGGTTAATCCTATCCAAAGACCAAAACCTGTTTCACAATTTCTTACTGCTTTTCAAAATGATAAGGCTGTCGTCAGAACATGAGCTGTTGATAGTTTTTATTTGAATTTTTGTTTTTCGTGATGTGAATTTCTTTCGGAAGTCTTAAAAATTTCTGAGACGAATTTGGTGGTCCAGTGGCTACCGCTTCTGATTCATATATGTACAGGTCCCTTCCCTCCTACTTTGTATCTTTCTGTCTACTTTCTGTATACATACACCTAATGTGTAAGCGTATGTTCATAGCCATTACTAGAACTAAAAATGGATTGAAAAAAGCCGTTTCCCTTCCTTCCCACTTTTACAGCACAGTGTAAATCCGTCATCTATCATATGACGCCTACAAGTTATGCAACCAAGCGAACTGTGTCGCTTCACAGTAATCTCACACAATCTATCACGTAACGCCTGGCATCCACGCACTAACGCGTGAACCCCTATGCCAAAAATAAACATTTCCAACAGCAACAATATTCCGACATCAGCGCATGACCTTCTCTCGTTTGTCGGGTGAAGATCACTGCGTCCAGATTTTAGAACTATTGTGAACTTTTTGCTGTGAGGTACGCGAGTTATCTCAGTAACAGTTTTTCACTGAGATACCTCAGTATCGACTGAACTCAAGACCATCTATTATTGGTGAATAAAGATCCTGAGTTACAGTATGCAGAAGCTTTATAAAGCCAACCACGTCTTTGGGGGATAAGATCCATATGTCAGTAGGCTCTAAGAAGGGCTTGCTGAGAACTTTTAACCAACGTTGGGCGAGTGCACTGTAATAGCAGAGGATGTGTTCTGATGTTTCTCTCGCCTCGTCACAGAAGTGACAATTTGAGGTTTGGATTGCTCCACTCTCACATTTGTAGATGGTATCTGCAGGGGCAGTGTTCAGCTATTAGACCGGTGTAGATGTTGAGATCGCTTTGGGTGAAACCTAATAGTTCTTGGTGTTTATCGTCACGAGCCTTTTGGATTGGCTCGTACGGGGAAGTGCATTCCAGTTTGATGTGATCATTGCGCATGACCTTGTGCAAGCGCAGAGGACTCAATGGCCTGTTGGCATCAAGCGATTGCCATCATCCCTCCCCTTCCCATCCCCACATCGACCGGCAACCAGACGTAGCAGGCGCCATTTTCACCTATAAATAGAAGATCGTCAATACTCACACACTGAAGATGCTGTTGGTGCTGTTGGTTCCTTGTGTGACTGTAGCGATCTTATCTGGCGATACTGCAACTAAGAACGGTCAATCATAAAAAAGAAATGTGGGGGATGTTTCTGAATGAGATATTCATGAAGGAATTACCTTTCCTTATGGAATTTCTAGGAAAACTCTAAATGAGTTCACCGGATAATCTATGGAGCAGTTTTCTATAGAAACCGTTGAGGAGTTTCTGAATACATTATCCTGAAGTTTTATTCATAGAAAGTCTGAAACATTTTTGAAATATCTCTTTGAAATACAATGAATTTTCCATAAAAATAGTGGCTGAATTCGGGATGGAATCAGTTTTCAATAATATTTCCACAGGATTCGATCAATATTATTTCTTTACTTTTGCCCCATGTTGGTTCGCCTGAAAGGATGTTCAACATCTCTGGGGTAAATTCTGATTTAATATCTATACGAAGTTCGTGAATTTCTGAAGTAATCTTCGAGAGGTTGGTGACATTTCCGAAAATAAATCTTGAAAGAAATTTCAGGTTAAGGCTTACAAAGGAATTCTAGAAGAGATTCTCTTATAGATTTTTTTCTTGGAAATAAATTATGAAAAATTCTCTCAAGACCTTGAAATTGCTGAAGATCTCTCCCGTAAAATTCCTGAAAATGTATGAAATAATTGCTGGAAAACTATCTAAAACATTTTTTTGTTGAACGGTTGTTCAAATATCTGAGGGAATTCTCTGACAAAACTCTGGACAGAATTATTAACAAAATCTTTTATGCAGTTCCCTAGATTTTAAAATATTTATGTAAGGTTTTTTTTGGAAAATCTTAAATAAATTAGAGTATTTCGCCGATTGTTAGACAATTTCCAGTTTTTCTCTAAATATCTTTCAGGATCTTATTGAACTGTCCAAGAGTATTCAAGAACTTCCGTACGTAACGGTCCTCGGATCTTCAATCATAAGAAGTGGTCACTCGTTGTATTACGAAAAAAAGTTTGAATTTACATATGCTGCAATTTCTTTCTAAAACGCAATTTCTTTCTAAAAACGTCTTGGAATGTCTTGGTACATCTTGAAACCCCCTGAGACATAGCTGAACCTCCTTGCAAGTAAAGTAAATACTTCTGAAACCACTGCCAAACCACCCCCTTCCCCCTAAAATCACTGGGAATGCCTTGGAGCACATTGATATTCCTCCTAAAACTGAAACTCTTTTGGGAATCCCCTGAATAACTCGAAAACCTCTCTCGAAATTTAAAAAAAAAATCAAGAAATACCCTGAAATGTTTTTAACCACCATTGAATTTTTCTGAGCTGCCAGTGAAATCTTCTTGCAAGAATGCTGAAAGTCTCGGAAAGCACTTTCAAACCCTCTAACAGCCCTTAAACTTGCTTGAAAGGCTCGTAAACGACATAAACATATAGAAACAACTTCAAACACCTCTGAAACTCCTAGAAACCAGTCCAAAACGCCCTTAACTCCTCTGAAACTCCTTGAATCGTATTTAAACCGTTTTGAATTCCGCTGAAGCGTCCTGAAACGCCTTGAAGCCTTTGTGCCAGGGAGTCCCTTGAAAACACTATGGAAAACACTGAAACTCTCACAAAACTTTAAAATGAAAGTTCGACACATTTGTAACAAATAATAATTTAAAATTCCGACTACTTGAATCTTCCAAGAGGATTCGAGGATGCCTCTCTAGAAGTTACATCAGGGATTTCTTTAGAAGCACTTTCAGGAATTCCTGCAAGAGCTCTTTGAAGGATTCCTCTTGGCCTATAAGGACTGTTCAATTTATAAAACGGACATCTTTACAAGGCTATGAAAAGAAGACGCGTAGTTCAAATTTAACCACCCTTGCTTCGTTGTTCAGTACATAATCTTTCATTATAGTAATCATTTTTGAATCGAATAAAAATAGTTTTATTCTATAAAAAATCGCCCAGGTGTTAATGAGGTGAATTTTTCGATTGCTGAAAATTGAAAATAGATATAAAATTACTGTTCACATATGTTATATCGTTTTAAATACCAGAAAAGCAGCATGATTAATAAACATTCTGGCAAAATTTAAACTCAATTGGAAAATTGAGTGTTGAGATATTAAAGTCTCAAGTAAGATTCGATTGTTTGTATAAAATTCAACTGTAAAGCAAAAAGGGCATGAAAATATTAAATAATCATTTTTTTTATGCATCCAGTCAAAATTGGGAACAATGTGGTTTTAAATGCAGAAAACTGCTTCTTAATAGCATTGCTGGTTTGGTTACTGTGTGCTTTTGAAGACACAGTAATCAAAACAGTTTTATTCTTTGAAGATTCTTCTAAATAACAATGCAACCTAATGCAAATTTTGCATACTTGCATACTTTGCATCCGATTATTATTAAATAAAGTGTATCATAACATGGGACCAACTTTGTTGAAAAAATAATAATAACAAGATTCGCTAGAGTCGAAAATCTGCATCAATGGAGCAAAAAGTATGAAATTTTTTTATATGACTATCTTTATGGATTACATTTTTGATTAAAAATGCAATTATAAGTATTTTTTCCTTCTGTATCATTCAGAGAGCAATATTCTACTAGTCCGGACAAATTTTTAGCCGAATCCGTGATGCTATTGCAACACAGGACGGAAATGAACATTTTTTTAATAATTTCTATGAAAATAAGGCAACTCACTATATCAAGCTGGAGACTGCTTGGTGCATTATTACTGACCAACTATTGAGCTTTACCTTTAGTAGAATAGTATAAGATTCCAATACATTGAAAACTTCATGAAAATGTACATGTTAAGTATGTGGAAAGTTATGTCGAATTTTGAGAAATGGGTTTTTATTGATGTTTTACGAAAACCGCTACAGTTACATAATAAAGAACATTTTGCTTAATGTTATATTGCAAATACTTCAGGGATTTCTCTTAAAAAAAAGTCGGGGACTCCTCCAGAAAACCCTTCGTGGATTCCTGCTGGATATCCTTCTATGATTCCTCCTGAAATTCCTGCAGGGATTTCTCCTCAAGTTTTTTAAGGGATTCATGCTGGAATTCCTTAATTGATACCTGCAGAACTTCTTTTGAGATTCTTGCTAGAATTGGGGGTTATTTCATGGAATTCTTTCAAGAATTCCTCCTAGACCTTATTCGAGGGTTCTACCTCTAATTCTTTCGAAAATTTCGAGGATTCTTCCTGGTATTTGTTCAGCAAATTCTTCTGGTTTTCTCAGGTAATTCCCTCACGGATTTCTCCTGAAATCCTTTTGAGGAAACCCTAGAACCCTGGAAATCCTTTGGAGATTCTCTTTCGAATTCCTTTGGCGATTCCTTCGGAGGTTGTTCCTAGAACTTTTTCGGGGATTTCTTATGGAATTCCTTTGAGGATTTCTCCTAGAATTCCTTCGAAGATTTCTCCTGGGAATCCTTTGAGGATTCCTCGTGGAATTACTTAGGGGATATCTTCTGGAAATAATTTGGTGATTGCTCCTGGAAACCCTCTGGGGATTTCCTTTCGAATTCATTTGGAGATTCCTGCAAAAATTCTTTTGATGAATTCTTCAGGAGTTGTTCTTCGAGGATTTCTTCTGGAATTTCTTCGGAGATTCCTCCTGGAAATCCTTCGGTGATTCCTCCTGGACATCTTTCGGGATTTCTCGTGCAATTCTTTCGGGCATTTCTCCTAGAATTCCTTTGAGGATTCCTCGTGGAAACCCTTTGGGGATTCCGCTACGAACCCCTTTGGGGATTCCTGCAGGAATTCATTCGGCGATTCCTTAGGGGATTTGTCCTGGAAATGTTTCGGAGATTTTTATGAATTTCTCTTGAAAATCCTTCGGGGATTCCTCTTTGAATTATTTTGGATATTTCATCTGGGATTCCTTTGGACATTCCTACTGAAAATCTTTCAGCATTCCTTTTGGAAATCTTTCTAGGATTTTTCTTCGATTTTTTTTCCGATTCCTACCGGAATTCTTTTGGTGATTCCTTTGGGGATTCTTCCTAAAATTCCTAAAAATATTCCTCTTAGAAATTCTTCAGGAATCTCAAGTAACCAAAAGTTCCGCTTCCCATGACAAAATACACTTTCACTACCCAAGTAATTTAGATAAAGTTTTGAATGCAACTTCCTTGCTGCTTAAGAGGCTAAGAATGAGCATTGCTAGAACATTGCAGACAAGCTCCGGCAAGGCTCATTTTTATCCTCTTAATATTATATCTATTTCGGTGAAGAAATACTCATGCCTTCCTGCAGAAATTGGAAATTTCTGTGACAACTTCTGGTGAAATTCCCAAAAAAAAAAAAACAAAAAAAAACTCTGTTGCTATTCCTGGATGAATTCATGGAAAATTCCTGTATAAATTCTTTTATAAGAATCTAATTCTTTAACGTTTAATCAGGATGTTCTCTGAAGATAATCTAGCCGAAGCAAAAATATGATGACAAATTTGCAAATAAGAGAGTTTAAGAACCGTCACAGAACTAGAAAGATTTTGTTTTGGTTCTATGGTAACGTTTACAAGCTCCTCGTATCAACTTGACTTTAAATATTGCTTGGAAAGAGAATTTCTCAAAAACTCAAAAAATTGATTATTTGTGAAGATTTTTTAACTTTGGATAGAATACCAAGACTAACTAGTTTTGAGGAGGTTCCAACACCATTTATGAAACACAATAAATTTAATGGATGATTTAAGGTAATTTTCAAGTAGTCACGAGGGGGATATGATGGAGCTTCAATGAAGTTTTTAACGATTTTAAGAATGGTTTAGGAGATATTTAAAATGCTTTCGAAGGAGCTACATAAATTGTTCATAAGTGTTTTAAGGGAGTCTTTATGGGGATTTCCAGAAGAAGAAAAAGTCTTAAGAATGATATATGGACCAGATTTCCTGAAAATCTTCCTTCCTTCCCCTACCCTCCCTCATTGAATACCACCCCAAGTAACAATGACAGCTGAATAACAGCTTGTTCAGCTGAAATTTTTAAAACATAACTTAACAGCGGCTTGTTCATATGTTGTACAACAATAATGTTTGTTAGGATCTTACCTGCTGGAAGATTTTTCATAGGAATATTACATGTAAAGGAATAAGGTCGCATGGTATAATTTATGAAGAAATATTTGAATCAATTCCTGAACGAATCTTGAAAAGAATGTATCAAGGAGTCTGTGAAAATCCGTAAAAAAATATGTCATTACAAAAGAAAAATCCTGAGGAAATCTCTTATCAGATTTTCGAATGATGTAAAAACTAGGTTGAAATTAAAATTTAAAAAAATTAACTCCAAGTTAGTTCTTCTCCGCTATTCATGTGTTTGTCATAGTACTACTCCCACTTTTCAATTACATCATATTTAACCCTCGAGCGATCGCGTGTTTACGACGATTTAAAAAGGGTTAATGGTGGAATTCTTGTTCGGGGCTAAGATCTGTTGGAAGTGGGGTTTTTGTTTTTTTTTTGTTGATAATTCGGTTGTTATTTATGTAAGAGACATTCTGGTTGAGCTTTTCAGAAAATGCCGGCGTGAGTCAACAAATGTTTTGTTAAGTTCTTGTGGTGGGATTCTCGAAATAACTTTGGATGGATTTTTTCTTCAAAATACCTTTTAGATACCTCTTCAAAATTGTTCAGAACCTCCCAGAATGTTGATTCATAACTCAAGATTATTCCAGGGGTTTTTTCAGGGTTCCCACAAAAGCTAACTCTGGAATTTCTCCAGAAGTTTCTTCTAAGATTTCCAAAGAGGTTCCATCTGGGATTTCTTCAGAAGTTCTTTCTGTGATTCCTCCTGTATATCCTCACGGTATTCCTTCAGAGATTTCTTCAGGAATTTCTACAAAAACTCCATTCGGAAATCCTTCAGGTACCAGTAATGTTCCAGGACTTTTTCATTAGATTCCTGCATGAAGCCCCACCGAGATTCATCAAAATATTCCTTCCGAAATTTCCTTAGGAAATCTTGCTGGGTTCCCATTCAGAGATTTTTTTTTCTTCTGGGCTTGACTTCGAGCAAAAAATTACAGATAGAACTATTGGTAAGATTAGTGGAGGAATCCTGGAAAAAAATCAAAGAAATCCTGGAAGAAATACCAGGCAAAATCCCGGAAGGATCTCCTGGAAGAACCTTGGAAGGAGTTCCTGAAGGAATACCTGGAAGGAGTACTTGGAAGAAAATCACAAAGAAGTTCTTGTTGGAATCTCAGAATAATTTCCTGGAGAAATCCCAGAATGAACACCTGGGGGAATTCAGAAAGGATTCTCAAAAACAACTCAAGGGGATTCGCAGAAGGACCTCTTGCATCAATCTTGATAAGAACTTCTGTAGAAATCACTGAAGGATCTCCTGTACGAATCTTAGAAAGAATCCAAGAAAGAGGAATCCTCAAAAAGAGGAATCATTAGAAGGAACTGCCCGAGGAATTCCGAGCAACTCCTGAAGAAATCTTAGAAAGAATTCTCAAAATGATGAATTCTAGAAGAAGCTCTCTCAGAGATCGTAAAATGGTTTCTTTCTTGAAGAATCCCAAGTTTTTCTCCAGAATTTTCTTCTTAGATTCATCTTTAACCTCCAGGAATTACTTCCGGGAGATGTTCCTTCTTTTCATTCTTCATTCTTCATTCCACAAGGAGTTCCTTCTAGGATTGTTGCTTTTGTGATTCTGAGGAGTCCTCTTAGAGTTCCTCAATGAATTCTGGATTCCTTCAATATTTTTTCTGGTACTAATAAGGAGTTCCTTGTGGAATTCAAGATTTCTCAAAATAATCAGGAGTTCCTTCTGGGATCAATCCAGGACGTCTTTCTGGGATTCCTCCAGGAATTTTGTTTGAGATTCATCCGAAAGTTTTTTTTTTCAGAAATTTCGCCAGGAGTTGCTTCTTACAATCATCCAGAAGTTTCTTCTGAGATTCCTCCGAGAGTCCTTTTTGAGATTCCTTGTTTGATTCCTCTAGAAATTCCTTATGTCATACCTGTAGGGCTTTCTTTTAGCCTAAAAGTTTTAGGATTCTCCAGGAAATCTTTCCAAAATTCCTCCTGGGACTTCTTCCGGGGATTCTGTTTCTTGAATTCCTCACGGATTTTTCCCATAATTTCTTTTAGGATCCCTCTAAGAAACAAACCCGGGATTTCTTCTGGAGTTCCTTCAGAAGCTCTTTCCTAGATTGCTTCAATAAATCATTCCAGTTTCTTCAGGAATTTCTTCTGAAATTTCTTCAAGAATGTCATGCGGGATTTCTTTACAATTCTGTCCAGAATTGCTTCAGTATTCCTTCAAGAATACCATCCGAATCCTCCAGGAGGTCTGCGGAACTTCTGCAATTTCCACAGAAAATAAGGAAATCCTTCTGAAGTTACTACTGGGCCTTCTACAAAAGTCTTGCCAATGGTTTTTGGAATAATGGGGATTTTCTCTCCCAAAATACCACTTTTTTTTTCATCATATGCACATACAGACATCCTCATCAAAATAATGAATAAATTCGCGAATTTTCCTCAAAGTCATACTGTCATACCGAAGTTCGCTCCTAGTCTGTCTTTTGGAGTTTCACAAAATGTTGCTCAGTTAATCCCAGCAGAATTCCTCCTACCGTAAACTGAACCACAAGTTTGATCAGGCTTTGATCCTATCATACATAGTTCTGCTAACTACAGTACCTTTGAAATCAAAAATGTTTAAATTTGGTTTTCAAAATAATAACCTATACTTATGGAAAGCAGTATATCTCATGCGACAAAAATCCCTCGAATTCCTATCAAAATAGATCTACTTCACCTGTCTGCGGGAATCCACTCTCGATGGAAGCGACTCGATCAACTTTCGCTTTTTGGGTTTTGATAATTCCAAAAAACCACGCATTGCGCAACCACCGAAAAACTCTCCGATAACTACGTGCGCGGGCTCGTCCACTGCTTGGCTGAATTTCACTTTCAGTCTCACTGACTGACTGAGCTGAGCTGGCATCCGCCAACCATGTCGGATCATAAAACCCCGCATTTTATTACAACAACTCTCTTCACCACCGCCTAGCTGTTTCCGTCACGGCTCTCGATCGATGCTCGCTGCTGGCTGCAGGCAGCCAGTCACACCCAAACAACCATTGTTTTCCGGAGCTTGCCAGCAATGTAATCTTGCCAATTCCATCTAAGGCATCCGAGCGCGCGGATCTTGCGCCGCCGCCGGTTCGCATAAAGATCATAACCTTCTGAGCGAAGATGAATCATTTCCATTGTTCCACCTACCACGCCACGCCAGGCAGCCTCAACAAAGACCCCGCAAGGTATGGTTGGATCCCATATAGCTAAACACCCCCTCGTCTTGTCGCGAGCTGACATCGAAGCTTTGACGGCGGCGAATCCAAATATAGAGCACCCATGCCGAAGCGTCCTAGTTTCGTTCCGACCTCAAACACCAACCCGGAGGCCGAGGTAGTTCCGTTCCCACTGACTGACTGACTGACTGGCTTGGTGGCTGCCTGATTTGGATCAATCAAAGTCACTTCTACTTTCTTTCTAAGACGTAATTTTGCCGCATCCGGAGGGGCACCTCCACCACACACTGTATTGACTCTCTTTCCAGTTTTAGATGAGACGGTTCATAGTGGGGTTGGCATAGGCCAGAAATTTAAACAAAAATGATAGAAGCTAGAAGATAAAAGTTGATAAAAATGGTGATAAAAGGAAGAAGTATAAAATAGACACAGAAAAAAACAAAAACATAACACGAGAGAAGAAATGAGATAGAAAATAGAAGCTAGAAGATAGAAACTGGATAATTGAAATCGAAGAATAAAGATATAACATAAAAAGAAACTTGAAAATTGAAGAAGGAAAAAAATATTAGGAATTAGAAGAAAAATGGAAAAAAATATGAGCGAGAGTAGAAAACGAAATATAGAATACAGAAGATAAACAACAGAAACTATACGAAAACCCACAGAAAAGAGTAGAAAGAAAATAGAACTATAAGCTTGAAGTTATAAGAAATAAATTAAAAGGTACAAAATAGAAGATAAACAGAAGAAAGTCGAAAAATACAAGTCAAAAAAGAAAAAGACAGGGCTTTCAAAACAAAAGATATTAAATGGATACTGGAAGATAGAACATGGAAAACAGTGAATCGAAGAAAGCAGACAGATCATAAAGTACAAAACATAGAATATTGAAGTTTGAGAACAGAATAAAATGGAGGGTTTAAAAGGAGAGATAAAAATGAGAATCAGAACAAATAATACATCCTATCTGACAGCAAATCGAAGACGGAAGATTGACCGCCTTCTCAAACAAATGGAACCACTATGACAGCGAAGACATCATCCTCTATTTCGAGTGCGATCTTCTCCTCCATCTCGACGACGACGACACTGTGTCAGTCAGTCAGTCAGTGTTTGGAGAGTGTATAGTTTACCGTCGCCGTCCGTCGCACCGCCGGCCGATGCTGAAAGTGAAACTTGCGACGACCAACCAAATCAACGACGACATTGGAACGCACGCGCCCCCTTTTTTTTCGCTTAGTTCGGTCGGTGATGTGATGTGTGGATGTGGTCTGGGTCCGGATACGACGAGACGGAAGGAGAAACTCGACATTTACTTGGTGCATGATCGCGTCTTGTTCGTTCGGCCGTGTTCGAGAGTCGGAGGAGGTGTGCTACGTTGACTGACGATCATCGTGACTACTGCTGCTGATGATGATGATGATGTGTCTGTGTTGATCGGGTAATGTGATTGTTTTGATAGTTTTTTGTGCACGTCAAGTTGGATTGGATCATCGAGCTGAATATCTTAACTAGCTGGGTGGAATTAACATATTATATTGGGTGTGACTGATTTCATGAAATTGTTCGAATAATCTGAAAGATTTTTTTCTATTTAATTTGAAATTAGTTTGAGAGCTTTGATTATCAGTTTTCTAACGTTATTTCTCCTTTCTTATCTTTTCAGGTATGATCATACGTTTTTGTGTATAGGATAACCATGTAAGGTATTTGCAACAAAACCTTAACTTTTGAGGTTCTAATGTTAAGTATGATGCCACGGAAACTCGGAAAGTAGTCATCGTAAAAATTTCGGGATGAAATTTCTGAAGTGTCTGCAAAAAAAAAATCTTAGAAGACATCTGCACATGAGATTTAGTCTCTGCCAGAACTCATGATGAAAACTGGGGGAACCGATCAAGAAGATATTTTGAAATAATTGTTGGAGGAACTACTAAAAAAAACAATTGAGCCCTCAGAAGAGATCAGTCTGTAGATTTCCCTGATGGGTTTCAATTTCTGAAGGAATCTGGGAAAAATATGTTATTTATGGAAGCACATTCCAAGCAGTTCCTCTAGATTCACGAGAAATTCCTTTAAATTTTTGAAAGTATAAAATATCAATCAAAAAATTGTGAAGTATTTTCAAAAAGTTGAAAAGTCACAAATAAAAAGAAATTTAAAAAAAAACTAGATACTTTAAATGAAAAAGATAATCCCAAACCTATGAAACATTTATTTATTCTGCAGTCATTCGTTATCAGAAACTCCAGAAACAGAGGTTCTCCAGAAATCTAACTGAAATTATTCCGAAAAACAATACAAGGTTTTTTCAAAAAGTTTCTTAAATGTTACTGCTATAACCTTTTTTTATTCAGGGACTTTCTGCCGTAGGCAGGTTCTTCCCAGAAATAACTTCAGTATTCAAAACAGTTTTCTGGCCTTTATTCATCGTCAGGAATTATTGCAGATACTCGTCATTTGAGAAATATTCCAGTACTTCTCAGAGATTTACCAAAAACCTCGTCAGAAATTCTGGAGGAATTTCAGAACCTCCTGTGCGCCTGTGAACCTGTTCGCCAATGGTGATACAAAAGGCCCACGTACAAGACTTCCAATCATTAGTACATTCTTGGTGTTGTGTCTGCTGTACTTGAGAAAAACCCTCAAGATGTTTGTTCGGGATTTCATTTTTTCAAGAAGTCTAAGAAATAGTTTCTCCTAGATTCTTGTGAAAATTGTCAAAAAAAAAACTCTGAAAAAATGTTATGGAAAAATTTTGTTAGGTATTTCAAAGTTTCGTACTAATCACTCAGCCTAGTTTAAAAACTAAAAACAAACGTAAAACTCAGTGGAAGTGACGAAGCTAAGAAGGTTTACGTCACTCCTTGCTCCTTGGTTCCTGGCATGAGATATAAAAGACTGGTCAGAATAAAGTACGCAATGGCCGATTTTCATACAAAATACCTAAGTTTGAGGCTCCTAGAACACGTATTGACTTCAAATTTTACCCCTTACACTCTTGAAAACTTGAAATTTGAGAATTAGACTAGACTATTCTATGCAAGATTTTTAAAATAGTCGCAATTGTCTCATTTTCAGAAAAATGGCAAATCCTATTGATGAAATTGATTATTCAGACAAATATGTTCTTCTACAAAGTTAATCAGTCTAACGAAACACGAAACTTTTCCAAACAAACTGTTAATTTACATTTTTTTTATCTGTATTAACGAGATTTTTAGCCCTTGGCTAGTTCATCTCGGGACCCACGCTTTACTTCCCTTCCGAAGGAAGAACTCACATTTATTATATTAAAATTTTGCATTTTTTCCAGAAATAAAAGTTTTCCGCTATTTCAAAAAGTTTTCAAAAATATTTTTTTACGGATCAAAATTCAAGTTATTATGAAAGCCAAATGAAAGGCCAGTACAAATTTGAGATCAATCGGTGCACTAGTGGCTGAGACTCAAACCCCCAAACTTGATCATTTTCTGTAAAAAAAAACAGCCAGCTTTATTCCGTCCAGTAATGTAAGTATTTCCCACCCAGGTTCTGGCCTTATACCTAGGCTGAAGCTTTTCGCCCTCTGAGAAAAAAAAACACAAGATTCGTCTAAAAGATAATGCAGTTTATTCACATTAATCTTGATTCAACCAATATCTATAAGTACTTTTTAATTATAAACTGAAGTGTTAAAAAAAAGCATAAGTTGAAATATTTAATAAACTTTGCACGAAAAAAGTATTGTAAAATACAATACGTGATTTGATTTTTTATGCGGGTTACATTCATTCTGACAGACAAATCTCAATGGAAACTTTCTCAAAGTTTTTCCAAAAATCCTTCTCAGATTTTTTTTTTGGAAGCATAATTTTTTTTTAATTTTCGCTAAAATCTCACTCATATGTTGCAGTTATCAATTCAGTCCTTCTTCAAAGCATCCAGCCACCTTGAAGATGATGATGATGAAACTGGGCGTGTTAGGGGAATACCTGTAAATAAAAGGAAATTTGGTAAAATACCGTTTATTTTAATTCCATTAAGAGATTGCATCCTTTAATAGATACGTGTTTCGGCCTGAACTGTAAGGTCGTCTTCAGTGTCTCGTACTTCACTCCTAGTTTTCTTTTTATTCACTTCCAAAAATCATTCCAGGTATTCGTTATTCCAGAAAAATTTCAAGGGGTTTTCAAAGTGACAGTTTCTTTTTTTTCTGTTCTTCACTATCAATCATTGACAATTTGAAGATTTATTTTTTCCCTGAAAAAAAAATAGTTTCTGGGAATTCGTTCAATAGTTTTTCCGGTCATCCGTCCAACAGCTCTTTTCAAAGTCATTTGATATTTTCGCCATTTGAGTGAAAGTAATTTAATTTATTTTTCGGAAATTTTCCAAAATATTTCTAAAAATTATTTGTTACTAAAAGGAATTATAAAAAAACATCCCAAGTTTCTGTGTTGAGTGTAGAGCTATGAAATATCTTTTAAAACCGTGGAGCGGACCTGGTGTGATGGTTAGAACACTTGACTATCACGCCGAGGACCTGGGATCGAATCCCACTCCCGACAAACTCGCAAAAATGTGAGTTCTTCCTTCGGAAGGGAAGTAAAGCGTGGGTCCCGAGATGAACTAGCCTAGGGCTAAAAATCTCGTTAATACAGAAAAAAAAAAAAAAAAAAAAAAAAAAAAAAAAAAAAAAAAAAAAAAAAAAAATCTTTTAAAACTCAGGAAGTATGTTTTGGAGAAATTCGATAATTATCTTCATGAAGGAATCTCTGAATTTTTCCCAAATATTTTGTAAGTAGTCTTTCCAGCATTCATTGAAAGTGTCCATATAAATTTTCCCGAAAAAATTCAATAAGGAAGGAATTGAGAAAATAGGTGGAGTAATTCATAGCGAGCTCTTTGAAAGGATTCCGGGAAAGAAGAATTCTTGAAAGAATTCTGGAGAAATTCCCAAAAAAAAAATATTGAATGAACCCCTAGTTCTGTAGATCAATCTGATAGGGTTTCTGCAAAATTCCTAGAACAATTACCTGAAAGAATCTTGGAAAGAATATCTCAGGAAATATTATTTAAAAACAATGATGTCTATTAAAGAATCATCGTCGGAGTTCCTATATTTTCACAATTTCTTTACACCTGGCTCACAAAATATGTACTTGTAGTCCAATTCCTGCAAATATCTTGGAAGAATTTCTAGACGACTTACTCAGTAACCATCAGATGAAATTGGTGTTCCATGACGATATCTTTGGAGGATTTCCAGGCGGTTGTGATTACTATTGACTCTTTTCGTTAGTAATCTTTGTTATGAGGATGTTCAGCTCGAGGCTAGTGCATTTCCTGAGGGTGTTTTTGGTTTTCTAAAAATTTTAGACATTTTCTTGATATAACCTAGTAGAGAATTATCTATTGGTGGGTCGCTGTGCAAAATTGTGTAGTAATCTTTTCTGGAATTAGAGAAGATCTCCGAGAGATTTCTTTCTAAACCTCCAAAAAAGCGTACGTGCATTAAGGAGAGTAGTGTGCGGTAGTTCTAGTTCGGCAGCAGCAAAGCATCGCGCGCTGGCTTTGCTAGATTTTTGCGATATTTTCTCTTTTCTCTGCGGGCTCCGACGAGGGGACGCCAAGCAATCAGTTGTGTGCGGTAGTTCGGCAGCAGCAAAGCATCGCGCGCTGGCTTTGCTAGATTTTTGCGATTTTTTCTCTTTTCTCTGCGGGCTCCGACGACGGGACGCCAAGCAGTCAGTAGTGTGCGGTAGTTCGGCAGCGGCAAAGCATCGCGCGCTGGCTTTGCTAGATTTTTGCGATTTTTTCTCTTTTCTCTGCGGGCTCCGACGACGGGACGCCAAGCAGTCAGTAGTGTGCGGTAGTTCGGCAGCAGCAAAGCATCGCGCGCTGGCTTTGCTAGATTTTTGCGATTTTTTCTCTTTTCTCTGCGGGCTCCGACGACGGGACGCCAAGCAGTCAGTAGTGTGCGGTAGTTCTAGTTCGGCAGCAGCAAAGCATCGCGCGCTGGCTTTGCTAGATTTTTGCGATTTTTTCTCTTTTCTCTGCGAGCTCCGACGATGGGACGCCAAGCAGTCAGTAGTGTGCGGTAGTTCTAGTTCGGCAGCAGCAAAGCATCGCGCGCTGGCTTTGCTAGATTTTTGCGATTTTTTCTCTTTTCTCTGCGGGCTCCGACGAGGGGACGCCAAGCAATCAGTTGTGTGCGGTAGTTCGGCAGCAGCAAAGCATCGCGCGCTGGCTTTGCTAGATTTTTGCGATTTTTTCTCTTTTCTCTGCGGGCTCCGACGACGGGACGCCAAGCAGTCAGTAGTGTGCGGTAGTTCGGCAGCAGCAAAGCATCGCGCGCTGGCTTTGCTAGATTTTTGCGATTTTTTCTCTTTTCTCTGCGGGCTCCGACGACGGGACGCCAAGCAGTCAGTAGTGTGCGGTAGTTCTAGTTCGGCAGCAGCAAAGCATCGCGCGCTGGCTTTGAAAAGTGTACAGGCCGCGTTTTCATTCGGTCGTCGTCGTCGTCGTCTATTTGACTGCTCATCTTCGTACGGGGTGATTTAGTGAGTTTTTGGTGGCAAAGTGTACAGGCCGCGTTTTCATTCGGATCGTCCGCGTGCACGTCGTCGTCGTCGTCGTCTATTTGACTGCTCATCTTCGTACGGGGCGATTTATGATACGATAAATGCAACATCAACATTTTTTGCGATTTTAGTCAACAGACATTGAAATGTTCGTCACGTCAAGTGTCGGCCCAAGTTCCAAAGCCACGTTGGTTCAAATTACTTTATTTTCTCTTTCGTTAATTTTCGCACTTCGAAAACTATCTGAATGGTTCGTCATCTTCGATGTCGGCATGTGTTTTGTTTTAGTCCAAATGAAAATAAGTGGTTTGATATTAATAGGGTTGCATGAATCACTCCACTTACCAAAGTGAACTCATATCATGCGCCCTTTCCCCTCCCCACTAACAAAAAGTCCTTCCCATGACAGACGTGGAGACGCAGAGGTGATCTCGGTCTTTAGTAAGCAACGCACGTCATAATAACATTCCTTTCCTTCCTCGATGACCGTAAGGACGTGGCCGGCGCCGTTATTGACCTAATAAAGTTTGGAATTCTCGAAGATGCACATTGAGGGCGGTAAGCTACTCCCAAGCTCCGTCTGTTGGTTCCTTGTGCAACTTCGATTGTTCTGGTCAATCACGGAGTAGCAACTACGAATAGTACGGTCATCTATGCTCATGCTCATGCTCAAAAGCGTACGTGCATTAAGGATTTTTCAAAGCCATTTGTTTTTTTTTTTCGCCATTTGATTCAAAGCTATTTTTTTCGGATATGTTCAACAATTTTGCCATTTGTTTCTAAAAGGACTTCCAAAACATCTTCCATTCTTTTTCGGAACTCTATCAGGAATTTCACTAAGTGGCTGTCCATTTATTACGTATGGGTTTACAGGAACTATTTGTAAAATAAGCCATTACTCATGTATACCGAGCAAATGCCAAAATACTGAACAATTATCGTGAAATATTTCCGATGAGGGCCCTGTAGAAAGTTTCAGAAGGGCTGTTGAAAACTGCCTTCGAAATGTTGAATGGTATTACTGAAAAGTTTCCTATGAAATTGTCTGAGAAATCCTAGAGTACTTGCCAAATAAATGCCTGCAGAATTCGATGGAGAAATTGTTGATAAGTGATTTGAAGAGCCATTTGAAAATTTAACCAAGTAATACTCGGTAAATTGTCATAATGTGACAGTTGAATATTTATGAAAAAACTGTGATAAAAAAATCCTGGAGAATCAATGGAAAATTTGATATTCGATTCCTGGTCGGCACTGTTCTTCTAACCTATCACGCAATATACGACAACAAAAATGGAGAAAACTGGAGCTAATAACTGGGGAAAGCACTTCGTAAACAATTGTGGAAGTGTCAATCGAACAAGTAGAGAACCTAAGTTGTTCCAATTGGAGCGGTTGTAGGTTTATGAAAGTATTTTCAAAGAAAATTCTATAGGTTCCTCCAGATGAATTTTGAGAAACTTCCATAGACATATTTCAAAGGGTGTTGTTGAATGAGCTCTTAAGGTTACTTCTCTAGAGACCCTTGAATATTTTTGGAAATATTTTTTAAAGAACTTTTGGATGAATTTATGTAGAGCTCTGGGCAGAAAGTTTATGAATTTCTTGGCAATCTACTGCATACGTTGAACATGAGATGAATTTCTTGAGAAACTCGTGATCAAACCTCTGACGATATTCCTACTAGAATCTCTCGAAAAATTCGTAACAAAAAAAATGAAAATTTTCTATACTGCTCTTAAAGGAATTTTAATTCTAAATTCTGTTGGAACGAAAGTGTAACATCAATTCAACCAAAATTATTACCAGATTTACGACACTTTCTAAAAGAGTTAATAAGATGACTACTTCGAACTAGTAAGCAAGTTGACGTCTGCAACCTCCAAATGCGTATCAATGTAGGAATGATGGAGGAAATGGTGAAACAATCACTCGCCCACGGCGGTCCCACTTGAATGCAATGTAGACACGTACTGTGTATGTGAGAACTCATGCGGAAGAAATGATTGTATGGCAGATATTCACGTTGGTGCGTTCAAGGCAAGGGGATCTCAGGGGGTTCTAGTGAGGTTCAGATGCAGTTTAGGGAGCCATAGGAGGTCTTAGGGGCGCTTCAGGGGGTATCATGTGCGATTCAGGAGGTTCCAGTGAGTTTCAGGGAGGTTCCAAGGAGTCTCTGAGGTGCTTCAGGGAATCTCAGTGGTGTTTTAGGGAGGGGGGGTTCATGGGGTATCTGGTGGTCCCTATGGTGTTTAAGGTGGCCTCAGGGGTGTTTCAGGAGCGCTCCAAAGGTTCTCTGGGCACTTCAAGGGATCTCGGGGTGTTCCGTGGACTCTCAGAGGAGTTTAAGGTACAGGATGTTTCAGAGGCTACCTGGAGGACTTAGAGGAAGGCGCCTGTCCTGAGATCTCCTGAATTCCCCTAAAAATCTCATGAAGCGCCGCTCAAACCAACATAATTCTATTGGAACACCCCTGAAATGTCCGTTAACTCTTTGAAAAGCCCCTGAACGCCCTTTATAGGCTCAAGAGGCTTCTGAGATCTTCTGAAATGCCTTGAAATCCTCTGAAATGCCTTGAAACCCCCTGAAACTCCTTTTTTATAGAATGAGGAAATCTACTGATAGATACCCAAAAGGTGGGTCCTCGGGTTATGTGGGGGTCGACGCACTAAAACCTCATTCTCTTGCTTCCTAACCTTCGTGGTACGCCCGTTAAGGATATCTTCGAAATGGGAGAGGAATCGTACATGAGTAATATCTATTGGTAGCCGTCCACCTGCTACTGCCTGGAAATTTCTTGAAGCGATCGCAAAAGGCTTCTGTGATCTACACTCCCGTTCAAAAGTTTGGGGTCACCCCCTCAAAAACATGTCATTTTTTTAGGCCCATATCTCCGCCAATTTGCGTCCGATTTCAAAACCCTAGGTTTCATTCAAAAGATAATAAGTCAAAGAAACTTTGAACATGATTTAAAAGAAACTTTTTCAAAAAATGTTGTATGTAAACTTAACCCAAAGTTGCCAAATTTTCTAAAAAATGAATATAAACTTACGGCAGTGTCGCTGGAAGTTGGGTCGACCAAATGTTAAGATGAGAGCGGTAATATGACCCATTTTCTATTAGCGTTCAATTGCTTTTTACAGAACTTAGCTGAAAAATCTAGAAAAAAAAGTTATTAAGTAAATTAATCCTTGATGTCATCGACCAAAAGTTTGGGGTCACCCCTCAAAATGCTGTATCGGCCAAAAGTTTGGGGTCACTATCGTAAAACATGGAAAAGTGATTTGTTGATATCTTTGTCATCTTTCATTCAATTTTAATTCTTCTTGGCTTATTTGAAACAAAATGAATGATACTTACTGCATAGACATTGAACCACACATATTTGTTGAAATTTATATACTAAAACTTAACGTAAAGTTGCCTCATTTTTTGAAGCGTGGTAAAATGTGCTAACTTTACATAATATTTTTATATACAAAAATCGTTAAATACGTTAAGTTAAAGACATCAAACGAAAATTTAGTAAATTATCTTTGAAATGAGCCAAAAATAATTAAAATTGAACTATAAATGACGAAGATATCACCAAATCACTTTTCCATGTTTTACGAAAGTGACCCCAAACTTTTGGCCGATACATCATATTGAGGGGTGACTGCAAACTTTTGGTCGATGACATCAAGGATTAATTTACTTAATAACTTTTTTTCTAGATTTTTTAGCTAAGTTCTGTAAAAAGCAGTTGAAAGCCAATGAAAAATGGGTCATATTACCGCTCTCATCTTAAAATTTGGTCGACCCAACTTCCGGCGACACTGCCGTAAGTTTATATTCATTTTTTAGAAAATTTGGCAACTTTGGGTTAAGTTTACATACAAATTTTTTTGAAAAAGTTTCTTTTAAATCATGTTCAAAGTTTCTTTGACTTATTATCTTTTGAATGAAACCTAGGGTTTTGAAATCGGACACAAATTGGCGGAGATATGGGCCTAAAAAAATGACATGTTTTTGAGGGGGTGACCCCAAACTTTTGAACGGGAGTGTATGTAGAAAAAAAACCTTAAAGCCCCCTGGAAAGCCTTGAACCACTATTGAAACCTTTTGAATCTCATTAAAACGCCTTTGAAATCATCACAATCAATTTGAAATGTTCATGAAACTGCTTGGAACATTTTTAAATGGCTCTAAAAATCCCTGAAACGCTTAAAAAAATCCTTTAATGCTATCAAATGCCAATGAAAGCTCCCGCAACACACTTAAAACGTTCTTGGACCCCCCGAAACTCTCTGATATGCTTTGAGAAGTCCTTAAAACCCCTTGTAAGGTCCTTTAAAGGCGGCAGGTCCCACCCCCCTAAATCGCCCTTTAAACCTCTTGAGACGTCCTTGAAACACCTATAATTCCATTGATATGCTAACGAAACCTGTCAGAGCGCCCTTAAAAGGCTCCTAAAGTTCCCTCTGAAACGCCCTGAAGCGATTCAGAACCCCCTTTTTCTGCGCTCTCTGGGAACTTCCGCAAAGCCCCTTGGCCCCATCTCAAATTCCCAGAAGCAAGACCTATTCTCGCGATCAAGTTTCCTCATTAGAGCTCTAACCTAATTTTTAGAAATTATAAGAATAATTCGAGAATAAAATAATATCGTTTTACGAAAACCAAGTCACCCATTTACGGCAAAGTGATGCCCTTGAAAACAATAATCCAAATTGCAAAACAAAGCTCCAAAACTGACGCCATAATCATCTTTATTAACTGCACCTTGTAAGACCAAGCCCACTCGTGGGCTTCATACTACACACGCAACAGCACGTCGTTAACGATTTTTAATTTCGTTATCCACCCATTTTCGCACCGGTCGTTCGTTTCCATGTGAGTAAAATAATGATCGGTCGCCTTTGCGCACCGGTGGTCTCTATTCTATCCGTACCATCGGTTTTTTGCACTTCTGTAAATCATCGCAATATTTTGTGTATTTCTATCGTGTTATTGCAAATCTTATTCAGTATAATAATTTGTGCTCATATTATGAAAGATGGGGTTTTGGATAAGACTGAAAACAGTTAGTAAAAATTGAACTCAAATAAACAATTCCCTTGGAGATTTGTACCAGTTTTGGTGCGTTGAAAAATAATGTATGATTGTATTTAATCTCGGTATTCAAGCAATCTTTTTTTAAATTATGTGTTTGTTGCTTACTGTATGACTTGTAGGTTGAATTTTTATCTAAAATAATATCCATCTCTTCGATATCCATGCTGCCTTTCTCGCAAGAAATTTATCTGGATTTGAGATTTTGAGCATCTTTTGAATAATTAGGTTTATTGAATAATTACATCCCTTGCATTTCCTACACATTTATAACGTAGTTGTCTCCTTTACAACTTCGCGTAGGTCAAGATTTTTGAATCCTGGTCATAGTAGAAGCTGTCTTCTAATAGTCTGCGATAAGTTTGCATAACCTTTTTTCATTAACGTGTATTTTAACTTCAGCTTATTCTATACTCAGTCACAACCTTTTAGTTACAAAGCATCAATCGGAAATCTTGATATATATTGCGATCCTTTGGATGCTGGTATATGAATATTTTGTTGGAAGCAGATTCTATGCGCTTGAAGTAGACTGCGTATTTGTCAAAGTACATAATGAGAACAATCTCCTTTTTGGCACTTCATACAACAATTGATGTATTTGAACATCCAACACCTTGCTTTTTCTATTACGAGGAACCTACAATATGGCAGTCCTGCACACCGCCTATTTTAATTGGTGAAACTTGGCAGCTCGACTACATTTTTTAAGATTTAGGTATGATTTAGTTTTTACAAAAATAAATAACTGTAGTGTTTCTATGATATCTGAGTTGAGTTAGGTACAGTCAATGCATCTTTGAAAAATCGTAACTACTCTTATCTAATCTCATACATACGCGGAATCACCCTGGAAAGCAGTCGTGTTACTTTTCTTGTCAATACTGATGCTTGCAGCATATCAGAGATATGACACATGCATCAAAGCGGCCTGGTCTACTGCGTTGTATTTACGCGCAAAGATGATTCTTCGAAATACTTGGAGTACAGAATATTTTCTTCCGGCAAGGTACTTCTCGAATTTACAGGGGAGGAAGGATGCGTGGACATATTGTATCAAACGATCCATATAACATGTTGATGAATATAAAATATAAATATAAAAGATCTAATATAAAAGAGCTGTGAATAAATGTGTAATATTGGAAAGATCTCCCCAATTGTTGGGTTGTTTTTGTAGATCTAATGTCGAAACTCCTATTCTGTATGATCGGTGTTATTCGCATGGGGTCTTCGCAGATTTTTTTCTGTTTTGCTCTATTGTTTCTACAAGGGTGAAGTTACCAATTTCGCACACTTTCTTCCTAATGTCTCGTTTATTTAATTTATATTTTTAAATTTATATTTAATAAACCACCCACTGACGACCACCATTTTCAAAAGCAGCAATCAAACCAAAACTCCTTTGCCTTTTTCGAAATATTCACGACAAAACGAAAGGCGAGGCACAGCTCTTTCAAAGCGGGGGATCTCAGCCCGGAAAGTGAAGAAAGAAAACCTTGTGGTCACTTATTACCGTCAAATGATATCTTTCCGGGTTAGAAAGCACATCTTCTCACCGGAATCTGCGACGGATGACGATAATTTTGGAACTTGTCGGAGCGAACTTCGCGAGTTATTTATTTGGACATTTTTCTAAATGTGCGATACCAAACTTTACTTGCTGCGTAGCAACCCCGGCTCAAACATGTACGTGTTAAAATAGCAAAACTCACTGAATCACTATACATTCCTTCAAATATTAGTTTCAAAACGATCGGCCGAATCGAAAACTAAAGGTGTGATTATGAACAATCGTAACTATTTTTATAAGAAAATCAACACATTTTCGTTTTGCATGAGCCTAAAATTGGCGAAGAAGGGAAAACTTTATTCATAACATACTTAAGCAAAGCTTGTCAATTTAAACCTATTATTTTTCTGCGTTTGTATTGTCACTCTATCACAATTGTATGTCAGAGAATTTGTTGTGTTATTCGTGTAACGATCTATGATATTGTTTGGTTGAAAATTTCAAAGCAAGTAAAAATAAAAATTTTAAATATTTGATGCAAACTAAAATAAATTCCTACCTATACAAAACAAGAAAATCATTCTCTGGAAGCTATATACTTGGCAACAAATCCATACTCATGTTCTTTCGTCTCCTCTTTACGCTACCCAGAGAGCTAAACGCGAGAGAGTGCACGAGCCTACGGATAGAGATCGTACTTTGCTTGTCTCTATATTCTACGAACCGTACGTAAATTTTTCGCTTTCGAGCCCTACTTAGCAGCGACCGGTGCGGTTCGCTTCTTTGTTCGAGGCTCTAATTAACGTTAAAACGCTTGATTGAGCCCATGAGTGGGCTTGGTCTAAGTAGTCAGTACATAGTCACATTCCAACACGTAACTTTCAAGATCAATCCGCAGCAAACTCTCACTCTCGCAAAAATCTCATCTCGATCTCTACGCACACATTTGATCGTCGCAAGTTCAACCAAACCACACAATTGAACATTCCCACCATCACACAACACCCCTCCTACAAGCTGTCCCCTCTGTAGGTATATCTACGCTACATCCTGCACCGCCCGCCACGCTGCCGATGTCGTACCGATCAAGTCGCAGTTGCCATGATCGTGAATTACCTACGCGGACGCGCGCAAAACCACCTTCAAGCACACCCGAAAAAAAAATCGCGAAATTACAGCCGCTGCGCTCGCTCGTGTGCGAAACGCTAAAACTGAACGCGCGGGCATCATCATCGCTGCGCTGCCGGGCCACGCCAGGCCGCACGGCCAAATGTACGTGACCCACTTTGTGAAGCAGCGCTGTGCGCTGCGCGGCTGCGTTCTATACCGCGCGCACCGTCGTCGTCGTCGTCGTCATCGTTCATCATTGACCCGATTTTTATGGCCCAAGTGAGTGAGAGCTCACTCACTTTCCAACCTTCCCACCTCGACTCGATTTCGTTTGTTGCGGATGATGATGGTGGCGGTGGTGGTTGAGCGGTAAATGCGAAAATTTGAACGCAATTTTTGAATTTGTGCGAATGACTGCATCTAAAGTACAGTCGAGACTCTTATAAGATCACTGGTCGGGAGGCGCAATAGGAATCCGCTTAATAGGAGACTAAGAGCTTATGGAATTTCGGCATTTTGGGGGTGTGGCCTATTATCTCGGGTGTGTTAAGAATTAACGCAATACTTTCTTCGGCAAAGTTTTAGGGCTTGATAAGATCTACCATTTAGAACTTTGGTTCATATGATTAGTTGGCAATTTGGCCGCTAGAGGGACCATCAACAATTTGATGCTAAATTGCACTACGGGAGCCATATCAGGTTGTCAAGCAAACGTTACGATATGCGACAGGTCAAGTCCCTGATAATTTGGAAGGATAGTGTCTTCGGGAAAGTTGTTGGGTACGCCAATAACTTACTGACGATGAGTTGCGAAGTTCGAAATTCCTCCACTGGGCGGCGCTAGTGAGCAAGTAAAATTTCAAAACCTCATATCTCAGAATCCCGATAACTTAGGAAAATGGTGTCTTCGGCAAAGTTGATCAGTATGACATGAACTTACATAAAAATAAACACTTGTTTCGCAATTCTGCCACTAGGCGGCGCTAATGAACATGCAAATTTTAGAAATCTCATAGCTCAGAATCCTGATAACTTAGAAAGTTGGTGTCTTCGGCAAAGTTGATCAGAATGATATAAACTTACATAAAAATAAACACTTGTTTCAAAATTCTGCCACTAGGAGGCGCTAGTAAACTTGCAAAATTTTAGAAATCTCATAGCTCAGAATTCTGATAACTTAGGAAGTTGGTGTTTTCGGCAAAGTTGATCAGTATGACATAAACTTACATAAAAATAAACATTTGTTTCGCAATTCTGCCACTAGGCGGCGTTTACCGGGTTTTTTCGTCTTTTTTCGACTTTTTTGGCAATTTTTCGGCTTTGCATGTTCACTAACGCCGCCTAGTGGCAGAATTGCGAAACAAGTGTTTATTTTTATGGAAGTTTATGTCATTCTGATCAACTTTGCCGAAGTCACCAACTTTCTAAGTTATCAGGATTCTGAGCTATGAGATTTCTAAAATTTGTATGTTCACTAGCGCCGCCTAGTGGCAGAATTGCGAAACAGTTGTTTATTTTTATGTAAGTTTATGTCATTCTGATCAACTTTGCCAAAGACACCATCTTTCTAAGTTATCGGGGGGAGCGACACTAGTTTTGCTGAGCCGAAAAACCGCCAAAAAAATCGAAAAAAGACGAAAAAACGCGGTAAACTCCGCCTAGTGGCAGAATTGCGAAACAAATGTTTATTTTTATGTAAGTTTATGTCATACTGACCAACTTTGCCGAAAACACCAACTTCCTAAATTATCAGGATTCTGAGCTATGAGATTTTTAAAATTTGAAAGTTCACTAGCGCCTCCTAGTGGCAGAATTTTGAACTAAGTGTTTATTTTTATGTAAGTTCTTGTCATTCTGATAAACTTTTCCAAAGACATCAACTTTCTAAGGTATCGGGGGGAGCGACACTAGTCTTGCCAAGCCGAAAAACAGCCAAAAATATCGAAAAAAGACGAAAAAACCCGGTAAACGCCGCCTAGTGGCAGAATTGCGAAACAAGTGTTTATTTTTATGTAAGTTTATGTTATATTGATCAACTTTGCCGAAGACACCAACTTTCTAAGTTATCAGGATTCTGAGCTCTGAGATTTCTAAAATTTGTATGTTCACTAGCGCCGCCTAGTGGCAGAATTGCGAAACAAATGTTTATTTTTATGTAAGTTTATGTCATACTGACCAACTTTGCCGAAAACACCAACTTCCTAAATTATCAGGATTCTGAGCTATGAGATTTCTAAAATTTGAAAGTTCACTAGCGCCTCCTAGTGGCAGAATTTTGAACCAAGTGTTTATTTTTATGTAAGTTCTTGTCATTATGATCAACTTTTCCGAAGACATCAACTTTCTAAGTTATCGGGGGGAGCGACACTAGTTTTGCCAAGCCGAAAAACAGCCAAAAATATCGAGAAAAGACGAAAAAACCCGGTAAACGCCGCCTAGTGGCAGAATTGCGAAACAAGTGTTTATTTTGATGTAAGTTTATGTTATACTGATCAACTTTGCCGAAGACACCAACTTTCTAAGTTATCAGGATTCTGAGCTATGAGATTTCTAAAATTTGCATGTTCACTAGCGCCGCCTAGTGGCAGAATTGCGAAACAAGTGTTTATTTTTATGTAAGTTCATGTCACACTGATCAACTTTGCCGAAGACACCATCTTCCTAAGTTATCGGGATTCTGAGATATGAGGTTTTGAAATTTTACTTGCTCACTAGCGCCGCCCAGTGGAGGAATTTCGAACTTCGCAACTCATCGTCAGTAAGTTATTGGCGTACCCAACAACTTTCCCGAAGACACTATCCTTCCAAATTATCAGGGTCTTGAGCTGTCGCATATCGTAACGTTTGCTTGACAACCTGATATGGTTCCCGTAGTGCAATTTAGCATCAAATTGTTGCTGGTCCCTCTAGCGGCCAAATCGCCAACTAATCATATGAACCAAAGTTCTAAATGGTAGATCTTATCAAGCCCTAAAACTTTGCCGAAGAAAGTATTGCGTTAACTCTTAACACACCCGAGATAATAGACCACACCCCCAAAATGCCGAAATCCCATAAGCTCTTAGTCTCCTATAACGCTCACCCCTGTCTAGTAGGAGTTCGTTTAATAGGAGTCCGTTTAATAGGAATTCGTTTAGTAAGAGACTCGACTGTATTCAAAGCCGTGCCAGCGGCGGTACCTCTCTAATCGAAGAGACTGACCAACAACGATGGAGACGTCATCATCTGCATAAATGTTTAGTTTGCAGGATAGGGTTACCATTTACTGACGAACAAAAATGCTATTGATTTGTTTTTTTCTGCCGTTCTCCATCCTCGGTCACGCCCGATGCTCGCCAAGTCACGTTCCACCTGATCCGCCCATCGTGCTCTCTGCGCTCCACGCCTTCTTGTGCCAACCGGAACTGTCGCGAACACCAACTTCGCAGGGTTGTTGTCCGGCATTCTTGCAACATGCCCTGCCCATCGTATCCTTCCGGCTTTGGCCACCTTCTGGATGCTGGGTTCGCCGTGAAGTGCAGCGAGCTCGTGGTTCATCCTTCTCCGCCACACACCGTTCTCCTGCATGCCGCTGAAGATCGTCCTTAGCACGCGTTGCTCGAAAACTCCGAGTGCTTGCAGGTCCTCCTCGAGCATGGTCCATGTTTCGTTCCCGTAGAGGATCACCGGTCTTTTTAGCGTTTTGACATGGTGCATTTGGTGCGTGGGTGAACCTTTTTACCCCACAGTTTCTTTTGGAGCCCGTAGTAGGCCCGACTTCCACTGATGATGCGCCTCCGAATGTCACGGCCTACGTTGTTGTCAGCCGTCAGTAAGGATCCGAGGTAGACGAATTCCTCCACCACCTCGAAAGAATCCCCGTCTATCGTAGCATTACTACCCAGACGGATCCGGTCGTGTTCGGTTCCGCATACCAGCATGTGCTTTGTTTTTTAGGCATTCACCACCAGTCCGACCTTTGCTGCTTAGCGTTTCAGGCGGGTGTACAGCTCTGCCACCGTTCCAAATGTTCTAGCGATAATGTCCATGTCGTCCGCAAAGCACACATATTGACCGGATTTTGTGAAAATCCGGGGAACGGCTGTTGAGCCCGGCTCGTCGCATCACACCTTCCAGAGCGATGTTGAAGAGTAGGCATGAGAGTCCGTCACCTTGTCGCAGTCCCCTACGAGATTCGAATGAACTGGATAGTTCACCCGAAACCTTTACGCAGTTTTGCACACCGTCCATCGTTGCTTTAATCAGTCTAGTCAGCTTCCCAGGAAAGCCGTTTTCGTCCATGATTCTAAATAGCTCTGCGCAGTCGATACTGCCATATGCCGCTTTGAAATCGATAAACACGGCATTTCTGGAGGATTTGCCGTACGGTAAAGATCTGGTCCGTTGTCGACCGGCCGTCGATGAAGCTGGCTTGATAACTTCCCACGAACTCTTTCGTTTTAGGTGACAGCCGACGGAAGATGATCTGGGATAGCACTTTGTAGGCAGCATTCAAAATAGTGATCGCCCTGAAGTTCTCACATTCCAAATGGTCGCCTTTCTTGTGAATGGGGCAGATTACCCCTTCCTTCCACTCCTCCGGTAGCTGTTCGGTTTCCCAGATCCTGACTATCAGCCGATGCAGACAGGTGGTCAACTTTTCTGGGCCCATCTTGATGAGTTTAGCTGCAATACCATCCTTACGTGTTTCTTGGGAACGGCACAGCAGTTCCATTTCTTCACACTCCGCTTCTTCCAGGCAGCGCTTTTTCTCCCGAAAGAGGCGGGTCTGCTGTTTCCGCTTCTGTCCATAACGTTCCAAGTCCCTTGCTGCAGTATTACCACCTTTGCTGCGTTCTTTTCCTCCAAAACCATTCTGCACTCTTCGTCGAACCATTCGTTTCGTCGATTCCGTTCCAGCGTGGCCTTTTCTATGCTCGTGCACTAATTCTTCTGGAGCTTTTTTTTTGTTAATATCTACAAAACTATACTTAAAAACAAAACTCTTCTTAGGCCTAATCCAAAATTCGCTTCATGATTTCCTTCCAACTTTTCTCCAGTAGAACATAATGGAATCCCAAGATTTTTAGAAAATGTCTAGGAACGTCTTCTATGACTAACTGGAAGTTCTTTTTTTAAGGCATTCTCGTAGAAGCCTTGAAACTATCACTGGAGGAAACCTCGAGGGAAACCTAGGGAGGGAATCCCTGGAGAATTTCTTGAAAGTATTTGCGAACTCTAAAATGATGGATTTTTTGGAAAAACCCTGGTATTCACCTGAAGGACTTCCTGAACAAATAGCTGGAATGTATTCAAAAATAAATGTCCGGAAGAATTCAAGAAGGAATTTCTAGAGGAATTCGTGGTGTTCTTGAGAATTTCCGGAAGGAACCCCTGGCTGAATTCCTGAAAAATTTCGTGGAGAAATGTCTGAAAGCGTGTCTAGCATATCCCTTTCGGGACGAACCAGCACAATCGTGCTGTTTTTCTGCATTAGTTTTACATATTTATTTCAACTGTTTTTTCCTCGAAATATGTCATGTTATTATTTTTTATGATCGAGTTATTACCTATACTTGTATTTCTGAGCCTCAGCATTGTTTGAAATTGTTTATAAAAAACGCCACAATAAGTTAAACAAAAAGTAAACAATCACCCTAGAAGTTGAAAAATTTTTATCTGTCGTATTTTTACATTTTTTTTTAAACCAGGTATGCACAGATAAAAACCGATAGAAATAGAGTAGTTCTGCAAAACAGCGAAGAAAAAGTGGTACTTTGTTGAAAAGCACAAGATTTCTGGGTGATCAAAAAGGGATCAGCACAATGGACTACCCGCTTAGCGCACACCCACAGTTGATCAGCAGGAGTAAATCCATTTTATTTTGTATGGTGAAAAGCATCTAAACTTGAATTACTTGAAATAGAAAGCTTTTACTGAAAAATATTTGGTAGGCTTAATAGTAGTCACCATTGTGCACAACCACTACCAAATATTTTTTCGAATAATGTATTCCACTTCGATAAATATGCCTTTAGATGCTATTCGCCATACAATATTTTTGCGATTTACTTTTAGTGATTTTTCGCGCATAGAAGCTAGCGCCACATTGGTCGATGCGGAGAGTAGGAAAACAGCGGATGTAGTTAATTCATTGTGCTTGTTCGTCCCTAAGGCGGTCGAAGTTCCTTCGGAAATTGCCTATAGTTAGGCTTTTTTTGGTATAGAAGATTGATTTTAATTATTAAATCTCTACAAAGTGTTAGTTTGTAAAAATTAAGACGTTTAATTTGAACTTAAGGAACACGATATCAGTTTGCACGAGTAGAGTAATGCGGGGCAAAAGTTCGCACGGGGCAAAAGTTCGCAGTGGGTCTTTTTCTGAGCACAAGTTAAGAACCCAAACAAATCTGTATGGGTTTGACACATAATCAGGTCAGTTACTCGTCAATAAAAATTGGATTGATTTCGTTATGGTTTGGCAGAGTTATGCAAAAAAATGTGTTTCGAGGTGTTTTGATAGAATTTTTGGACCTTTTGGAATAAGAATTTGTAGTAACAAGAAGAAGAAAAATCTCATAATCTCTTGACGTCGGAGAATCGTTATTCCATAGTAGTTCGAGAGGTGCACTCGAATAAACAATAAACTACTAGTGCTTCTTACAGAAAGGGACATTGTTAAAACCTCTACAGTGGGGCAAAAGTTCGCAGTAGCTGTGGGGCAAAAGTTCGCACTAGATTTCTGAATCTAGTACATCAATATAATTACAGAATCTTTGAAGCAATGAAGATTTCGTATAGAAACTACTATATATGTATAATATGTGTAGTATGCATCCTGAAATCGTTCCGGCAGAGGGTTTGAACTTAGTTTTGTGAGAAGTTCCATTGTAAGACAAACATTATGTTAACCCATTTCAAGAAATGAAAAATGGTCAAAAAACATTTTTAAACATTCTCTTCGTCATCCTCGTCGTGTCTTTTCGTATGTTTCTGAAGTTCTTATGTTCATCTACTCTACCGGGGTCTTTCATAGCTTAGTTTGTAAATTGACAGCTGTAACTCATCACCATACTGACGGGGATAAGATTCGATTACGATCCTGTTCAACAGTTTTGCTGCATATTTGTTTTTTGTATTTTGTATTTTGTATTTTGTGCAACATGTATCTCTATGATTACCCCACAATGTATTTTGGCAGCTTTCAGTAACGCTGGAAAGGACAGCTCTTAGTTAATAGTTGTGGAAGTCTTCATAAAACACATTCTATACAAAAGCTGAACACCAGGTCGTATTCCAGTTGGGCCGTAATGCTAAAAACAGAAGGAAACAGATTTCATGGCTAGATTGAAAAGACGAACATGAATTAACATGCAATAAAAGAACATCACACAAATAAACTACCCTGTACAAGGTGCGAACTTTTGCCCCGCATAATGCGAACTTTTGCCCCCACTATGGGGCAAAAGTTCGCATTGGAGTACTTGTATTAAAAATCGTATTACTAAAACTACAAAAGTAATGCGAAAAAATCTAGTACTACATTTTGAAGGCAACATGATAGGGACCCTTTTAACGAAGAAAAATGATATTGTTTTCTTTTCGTTTATTAGTTATTTTGTGAAGTCTGTTAGGTGCGAACTTTTGCCCCGCATTACTCTATTTCAAAGAAATTTGAATACTTGGGTGATTAATATTACTCCATATTATCGAAATCATGAATTAGATTAGAACGGGGATTTGCTGTTCTTCTTCAGTGCTTCTTATTCACTTCTATGATTTGAATACCTTGTCAAGCTGACCTCGTGCTCCTTGGTCAAAATTATACGTCAAAATTTGTACAAACTAACTCTTTGTAGTGTTTTAATAATTACAATCAATATTCTATACAAACAAAACACCTAAGAGTAGGCAATTTTCAGCAACTTCTTATAGAACATCGATAGCCTTGTGGACGGAGCAGCACAATTGTGCTGGTCCTAATTTGACCCCAAAAAGTGCCAAGTTGTATAAAATAGCCGAAGTAAAGAAAGTTTTATTCTAGAAGATGTTTAGTTTATAAGAGAAAAATTGAGATATTTAGACTTTTATGGTCCGTCTCGAAAGGGATATAATACATAAGAAGGTACTTATATGTTTAAAGTAAGTCACAGTGGCTGTGAAAAAATCACAGGGTATATTCCTGAAAGAATCCCAGGACGAAGATTTCTCTGAGATAATTGCGAACGAATTCCTGGATGACTTCTTGGAGAATTTCATGGCTCCTATATCCCTCTAAAATTATCTTAAAGAATTCCAAAATAAATCACTGGAGCAATTCATCTAGGGATGCTGCGAGTAATTCAAAAAATCTTCAGGTAATCCTGGAAGAAAATTGGGCGAATCCCTGGAAAAGATGAAATGTTTGATAAGATCCCGAAGTGAATTTCTGATGGACTCAGTACAGGAATTCTAGTTGAAATCCCAGAAAGAACTTCCGGAGCAATCCATAGAAGAATTCTTGGAGTGTGAAGAATCAGCCTAAGCTACAATTCACGGATAAAAGAAATTAAAAAAAAATAATTTCTGGAGAAATCCCTAGAGGGTGGAAGTCCTGCATGTATGTCTGGAGTTAACCCTGTAGGAATCCCTGGAGAAATCCATAGAGCAATTATGGAAGGATTCCCCGGAAAAATTCCCGAAGAAATCTCTCGAGTAATTCCTGGCAAAATCCTTGGAGCAATTTCTGGAAGAATTTTTGGAGGAACCCCCAAATAAATTCTTGGGGAAATCCCAGGAGGAATTCCTGGAGAAATACCTGAAGCAATTCCTAGAGGAATCTCTGAAGGAACTCCTTGAGGAACTTCTGCACAAATTCCTGGTTGAATCCCTGGAGAAATTGCTGGAGGAATTTCCGAAAGTATACCTGGAGAAATTTTTCTGGAGAAATCGATAGGGGATTTTTATGAGTAATCTCTGGAAGAATTTCTGAAGAACAAACAGGATGATTTCCTTGAGTCATCCTCGAAGAAATTCCGGGACGAATTCCTGGAGCAATCCCTGGATGAATTTCTAGATGAATTCCTGGTGGAATTCTGGAAGGAACCTCTGGAAGAATTCCCGGATCAACCTCTATATGTATTCCTGGAGAAATCTAGAGAGTTCCCTGAATGAATCTGTGGTCAATTTCCTATAGGAATACCTGGAGGAATCCTTGCTGGAATTCCAAGAAAAATTCCTGCAAGAATTCCTGGAGGAATCTCCAGAAGGATTCTGGGAGGAATCTCCAGAAGGATTCTGGGAGGAATCCCTAGATTCCTAGAGGAATTCCCTGAGTAATTTCTAGAGGAATATGCAAAGGAATTTCTGGAAGAATTCCAGGAGGAATTCTAGGAGGAATTTTGGAGGAATTACTGGAGGAATCAATGAAGGTAATTTACTGAAGGAATGCCTGGTGGATTTTTTGGAGGAATCCCCGGGGGAACCTCTGGAAGAATTCCCGGAAGAATCGCTGAAAAATTCCAGGAGGAATTTCTGAAGAAATTCCTGAAATTACCTTGGATAATTCCTGGAGTAATTCTTGGTGGAATTCCTGGAGGAGTCTTAGGAGAAATGCATGGATGAAATCCTGGAATTATGCCAGGAGGAACTCCTGGTAGAAATTCAGGAAGAACTCGTGGAGAATTTCTTGAAAGAATACCTGGAGTAATTCCTGGATAAATTCGGGGAGGAATTCTTGGAAGAACTTCTGAAGGAATCCCAGGAGAATGTCCTGAATCAATTCCGGAGGAATTTCCGAAAGAATTCCTGAAGGAACTGCCGAAGGAATTCCTGGAGGAATTTTCGAAGGAATTCTTGGAGCGACTTCCAAAAGAATTCCTGGAGGAGTTTTCGAAGCAATTCCTGGACGAATTTCTGAAGGAATTCCGAGGGAGTTTCTGAAGGAATTCCTGGGGAAATTTCCGAAGGAATCCCTAGTGGAATTCTTGACCATATTCATGGAGGAGTCCCTTGATGAAATCCTGGAGGAATGCCTGGGGGAATCCATATAGAAATCCCTGCAGGAACTCTCGGAGAAATGCCTGCAGGTATTCGTATACAAATTCCTGAAGGAATCTTTAGATGTGGAATTCCTGAAGAAATACCTGGAGGAACCTCTGGAGAAATTCCTGAAGACATGTTTGCAGGAATTTCTGGAGGAATCTCTAGAGAAATTCCTTGAGAAATATCTGTAGATGAATTTCTATAGGAGCCTCTGCATAAATTCCATGAGGAATCCCTAGAGAAAATGACTGGATTTCGTTAAAGAATCGCTGAAGCACTTTCAGGAAGAATCCCGGGAAAAATCTCTGTAGAAATTCCTGGAGGAATTCCGGGAGGAATTCCGGGAGGGATCCTTGGAGGAATTACGGGAGGAATCTCTAGAGGAATTCCTTGAAGTATTTCTAGAGGAATAATTGGAGGAATCCTGGGAAGAATTCCTGAAGAAATCAAATGAGCAATTCCTGAGGAAATTCCAGGATGAGGTTCTGAAGAAATCCCAGGAGGAAATACCAAAGAAATCGCTGAAATTTCTGAATAAGGTACACCGGGGCAAGTTGAAACGTGTGGGGCAAACTGAAACGCGAAGTTTTAAAATAGTCATCAAAACATTTAAGATTTTTTTCTTTCGCGAAAGATTGTTTGAATCAAAAACTATGTGTTATGGCATTCAAGCTGTTCATCATCATTGGATAACATTATGTTAACCCGCTGTTTAATCTTGCCCCGGTGTACCTTCAATGTAAAATCTGATAAAAAGATAACGTAGAGGATCTCTTGGAGGAATCCCTGTAACAGTTCCAGATGGATGAGTCCCAAGAGGTATCTCAGAAGCAATCCCAATAGGAATTCCTGAGAGAATCTCTAAGCAGTTTCAATAGGAAGTCTTGGATTAATTCCTGGAGGAGTTTCAGAAAGAATTCCAGGAAGAATTCCTGAAGGCATCACAAAAAAAGTTCGTAAAGTCATTTTTAAAATAATCTTTGAAGTTGTTCCTGAAGAATCACAGAAGGAATTCCCGGGTCAATCTCTGGACGAATTCTTGGAGGAATTTTTGAAGAAACCCCATGAGGAATCCCGTAAGAAATCCCATGAGCAATTCCTTGGGGAATCTCAGGAGAGCTTTCTTATCGAGTTCCGGGAAGAATTTCTGTATATATTCCTGAACGAAAAATCTGAAGAAATTTATGTCCGCAGTAAGTTCTGGACAAATTATTGAATGAATACTTGGATTGACTACTGAAGGATATTTTTGAAAAGAAAATAAGCAATTCCTGGATATTTTTTTTGAATAATCTCCAGTAAAATTTTCTGGAAGACTTTCCTACAGAAATACTTCGAAAAATTCCAGATGTAGTTATTAGAGCAATCTCAAGTGAAATTCTGAAAGGAATATATGGAGAAATCCCTGAAGAAATCTCTAAAGAAATACATGAAAGAAATCATTAAAAGATCTCTAGAGAAATGCCCGAAGGAAACCTCGAAAAAAGCACTGGAACAATCACTGGAGGAATCTCTAAAGATATCCCAGGTCAAATCCTCCAAAAAATGTCTGGTAAAATTCCAAGATGAATTCTTGAAAGAATCTCTGGAGAAATAATGGAATCACTGCAGCAAGCTTTGAAAAAAATCCTGGAAGAATTGTTCATACTCATATAGTTTATGATACTAGGAACTAAAATCTAAAGCAGTCATTTTGATTCATTAAAACTGATATGCCGATTTGCCTAGCTACGCCAATGATGATCATGGCTAATAATAATAAAAATAAATAAGGGTAACAGCAAAACAATATCTTGAAAAGATGTTGCAAGATCGATATAACATCAGACAAAACCAAACAAACCGAACGTAAAACTAATATCAAAATATGATCTGACAGGCCATCTTACAAAAAAAAAGAAACAAAGTGCCCATAACCAGTATTGAACTCACGACTTTCGGATCAGCAGGCGATGGTTGATACCACTCAACTGATACTGATTGCTGAAACTATAGATAATGGAAAAAAAACCCTAATCAATCCACCTTACGGTGATGGCGCCTTTATCGTGCCTTCGAAAACCCATTTCAACAAAACTCAAGTGACATGTTGATGAATATCGCCCTTTAACATGTTTAAATAACAAAAATCCATTTCATGCACCCGAAACTCTTTAAAAAACGCAATCTTTAATTTGAGCCGCCATTTTGGATTGAAATGCGCCATCTTGGAAATTCTGGTCGCCATTTTTGAACTCCGGTAATCTTCCTCATACAAAATATAGCCATATTGAATGATTTTGGAGCCTAAAGCTTCATGAGCAGTCGCCATCTTGGATTTTAGACTGCCATCTTAGATATTTTGGACTCCAGCCAACTTCCCCATACCAGATATTCTCTATTGCATGGTTTTAGAGCCTAAATCGGTGCTGGTCCGGATCACCGAAATGACCATAATACCGGAACGCTTCGACCGATCCAGACCATTTTTAATAGCAAACAATGTTTAACCGCATTGTTCGATTCGGGCTATAATTCGAAATACCGTCAAGGCACCATTCACCGTGAGGACTCCTATCACCGTGTCCCTTCGAATATTTTTTCATTATTTCCATGTTATGATTGAATGATATGACAATTTCCCTTCAATTTCACCAATATAACACTAATGTATTGTTACCATGTCAAAACGCTCATAAGAAACATTTAAAAGTATCATTTTGACACTAAAGTGTGTTTACATGAAGCGGGTTTCTGCTCGTTCACTGCAATCATACGATAAACTAAATGTAGTAACGTTTTTATTCCACCAAGAAGCAATTAAATTCACATATCAGGTATGTATTTTGCATTACCGAAGTAAGTTTAACAAGAAAGTACGATTACTCGTACTTTTTAATTGAAACAAAAAGGCACGGTAAGAGGGTACCCTAAAAATCGATGGTCTCCATTCACCGTGCCCCATATTGTCCCATATATCTAGAAAAAAAAAATGAAAATTTGAACATTCATTTTTCTAATAAAATCTCGCAAGTTATTACTTGAAATGAATTTAAACGAAGAAAATTCCCTTGGCTGGATTGTTTTGATCATTTTTAAACAAAGTAGAATAAAATTTCTCATACACGGTGAATGGGTCCCTACTACCACGGTGAATGGTGACCTACCACGGAATTAGGCGACCCTACTACCTTTACTAATTGTACTATATCACCAAATTTTGTGAAAAATTTTCTACTTCTGTGGATATTGCTTTAATTTTAACCTATAATGAAGGCAATAAAAAGCGGCACCAACATTGTTCATAAGACTGGTGTCAAATGACAGCCCTTATTTGCCCCGAATCCTCTTAGATCCACGGTGAATGGTGCCTTGACGGTAAATCTTTCAAAAAAAAAATCTAGTGCATAAATCACGGTTGTTCCAAACATGGCAACCCTACCGCAAATGACCGTGCCAATTGGAAAGTTGTCCAAGTCCATGGCTTATTACCTACTCACTCGCTGGCTCTCTTGTGTTTTAATACGAACTCGCTGCTGCTGCTGCTTCTGAATGGTTTATTTTTATTATGTATTTTTGCCACTTCTGCTGCAACCTCTTACCGACACCGTACCGGCATCGGCTGTGTGACTTGAAAAACACACGGTTTCAAGTTCGACTGCTCAGCAGCCAGCGTCGTGGTCGTCACGCACTTTTCGAATTTGTGGTGGGCAAAATTGTTTGCTACTCGCTCGCATAAAGCCACCACCTTCACCCTGGCAATAGCAGCAGCAATCATGTGGTATGCCCGATCATCCTTCTCGTGTGTTGGCAATTTGCGATGTTGCGATGTAATTTCGCTGATCATGATGATAATATACCTACCTACCACGGTTGTAGTTGATGGTGGATGCGCGAGCACAACGCGCGGCTGATTACGATAATGATGACGAGGGTTGCGGTTGTCCGTCGTGTGGATTACGTGTGTTTTGGGTTCTCTGTTGGTGATGACCAGCCAGCTTGTCCTAGGTAGAGGACTCCGGGGAACTTCTTGCGATGGCAATCGAAAGTGCTCACACATATATTCGAGTGTGATAATACGACATGCGATGGACATGTCAATGTAATTATATCGCTAATAACAATGAATTATCTTGCCAGATGATAAGAAGTTGTGGTTTTTTGGGTGATCATGACTGAGACTTCAACTCATTGAAGTAATGATTTTTTTTCACTTTATTGATTTCTGAGCTGTAACATACGATATTCGAATGCAAAATTGGTCAATTGGTGAATAGTAGTCACTTCACTGGGACCTCCATTTAGGAAATATCCATTTATTCAAAACCTATTTAGGCACCTTCATTATCTTGAAGGAATTTGGTTATGTTCAAAACAGTTACAGAACTTAAGATAAGGTATATGGCTCGTTTATGGTAAAGAAGCAACGAGTGGGCTTAAAGAGAATTCAGGGCGTGCTCAAGGGTGAGAGATGTCAAAAATGTTGGGTTTTCTTAAGGTTTTCTAAAAACTTTCTTGGGCATAATTCAGCAAATCTACATTCATAGCTTGTATGTTTAAATGAAATTCATGCCTCATGCAGCTATGTACTGTCAAGAGGTAAGTTCAAATGATTGTTTGACAATCTGCAAAAACTCTCTTGTGTATTGCTTTCGGACCTTAAAGCGTAATCAGTCTTGAACGTCCTGAAACCCTTCGGGAACCGCCTGTAATGCTTATGACACACTTGAAAACGTATCTAAAATCCCCCTGAAATTGAGAGCAATGATTCAAAATTTATCGTCAAAACCAGCCCTCTGCACTCAAACCGCACCTGAGGCCCCCGAAAACTCCCCTGTAACGCCCACAAATCCTCTCAACCCGCGTGCAAAAAAATAATCGGGTGTATTTATATTATATTTGTTCGATTCGATTTTTTAATTTGCATTTGCAAATCCTGTGAAATTTCTACAGGTTTTTTTTAACTTTTGACCGCTTTTCCAACAATCATTTGGTAATTTCTATGATATTTTTTGGGTTATTCATTTTTTTAATTCTAAAAAAAATGCATTCGGAAATTCTTTGGAAATTATTTTGGAAAATCATTCTTGGTACTTTTGGAAATCTTTTGGAATTTGTTAGTCATTTTATGGAATTCCTTTAGTAATTGTTACGGCAGTAACATTTTAAGTTTCTTTGGAAATTTCTTTGGAAATATCTATGGCAATTCCTTTGGAACTCCTTTAAAAGAAATTCCAAAAAATCATGACTGGTATGTTTGCTAAAATTCTCTCTTGAACTCAATAGAATGAGTCCTAGAACGTTTCTGTTACTTGACTTAAAACTAGTTTTGACAACATTTTGGATCTATTTTCTTATAAAATCCTGTTTGTTTGATATCAAATTTTACGAATTTTTCCTATAGTTTCAATAAAGCTTAAAAGATATAGTTCGTAATCGTTTTAGAATTCAAAAAAAAATTTGCTTTCGACAATTTTTTTAGAACTTAATCGGTAATATCTTTGTATTTTTACAGTAATCTTTGGTTTGTATTTTTGATCATTTCTTCGCCTTTTTTTGTAAAATATTTCTATAACTCAAGTGAGAAAAAATAGGCAACAACTTTGGGTTTGCTTCGGTAATGCTTTTGAGTTTTTCTTCGGGATTTGATTCACTATCCATTTTTCAGGAAAGTGAATCATTTTTTCCACTTTTTCGAAAATAACTTTTGAAATTGTTTCGGAAATCTTTCAAGAAATTGATTCGGAATTTACTTTGGAAATTTCATCAACAATTCTTTAAATTTCTTTGGAAGTTTCTCCAATTAATAACAAGATCTTTTTTTTTCAATCGTTCAGTAGTTCTTTCGACAATTCGTCTCGAAATGGCTTCGGACAAACCACTTCGAAAATCATCCCCCAGAAATTATTTCAAAATTTCTTCAGAAGTTTATGTCTCGAGAACTATTTCGAATTTATTTTAATTGGCAATTCCTTTTAGAATTCCTCAGGCATTTTTTTTTCTTATTTCTTTTTTTAAGCCATTTCGCATATTTTTTTTTCCTTCGGCACTTTTTTTGACCCCTGCTTCAGCAGTTTTTTTTTTTTGAGAACTTATTCGCTAATTTGTCTTTTTTGCAGTAATCTATAGAAAATCTCTTTGAAAACTCCTAGAGCAATTATTTTGCAAACTCTGTAACTCATATGAGAAAAAAAGACAACTTCTTTGTAAATTCTTCGGTAATGCTTTTGAGAATATCTTAAGTATTTTTAAAACTTTATCGACAATCTCTTTGAAAACTTTTTCGAAAATCACTTTGGAAACTGCTTTTCAATATCTCCAAGCTTTTATTTTGAAATGCAAGGCTTCAAAATTTCTTTGAAAATTTCTTCAATTATTTAGGGAATTGCAAAATGTTTATTTTTTAGAATCATTCGGCAATTCTTTCGATAATGTTTTTTCGAAATCCCTTAGGAAATTCGTTGGAAATCACTTCGAAAGCACCTCCGCAAAATTATTTGAAATTTTCTTCAGAAACTTCTGTCCTTATAAACTATTTCGGCAATTTTTCAGCGAAATTGATTTTGGACATTCCTTTTAGAACTTATAAGGCAATTTATGTTTATTTCTTCGTCATTTTTTATACTTACTCTGCTTTCGGCAATTCTTTTGAGAACTCATTCGATAATGCATTTGTGTTTTTACAGTAATCTTTAGATAATTTCTTTAAAAATTCCTTTGGCCATATTTTGTAATTTTTGTCTATAACAAATACGAGAAAAAATAGGAATTTCTTTGGAAATTCTTCGTTTATGCTTCTGAGAATTTCTTTAGTATTATTTAAACGTCATCAACAATCAATTTCAAAACTTTCAAAATGCTTTGGAAATTCTTCAAGGAATTGATACGGATATAACTTTGGAAATTTCATCGGCAATGCATCGAATTTCCTTGTGAATTTCTCCATTAATCCCATTATATAATTTGATTTTTTTTTTTCATTCAGCAAGTCTTTCTCGCAAGGGATCTCGGAAATTCATTGAAAATCTCTTCAAAAAACCCTCTGCAAAAATTATTTGATTTTTTTTTCAGAATCTTCTGGCTTTGTGAACTATTTTTGTTTAGAACATTGATTTTGGAAATTCGTTTTAGAACTTTACAGGCATTTTTTATTTCTTCGTCATTATTTTTATAAACTCATTGAGCAAATCTTTTTTGATGATACTTCACGATTTTTTTATCTTTGCTTTGAACAATTCCTTTGAGAACTCATTCGGTAATACCTTTTTATTTCTTACAGTAATCTTCAGAAAGTTTCGTTAAAAATTCAGACGGCAAATATTTTGTAAATTACTTTTGTAACTCATATGAGAAATAGTAGGTTGTGAATTCTACGGTATTGCTTTTGGGAATTTCTTGAGCATTTTTTAAATGTCATCGACAACCCCTTTCAAAACTTTTTCCGAAAATTACATTAGAATTCGCTTCATAAATTCTCTAAGGAAGTGATTCGGCTGATTGTAAATTTCTTCGGCTATGCTTCAAATTTCTATGAAAATCTCTTCTACAAACAATTCTTTAGACAATTTCTTTCAAAATCTCTTCCAAAATTCATTAGAAATCACTACGAACCTCCGGAAAATTTATTCGAAAATTCCTTCAGAAACTTCCTTCAAAAACTATTTTGGTTTTTTTTATAATTTTGGCATTTCCTTTCAGAACTTCTCAGGCGTTTTTTTTTTTTGTATTCCTTCGTATTTTTTAAATATTTTTTCATCATTGCTTTTTTGAAAATCTTTATTTTTTTGTTTACCCCTTCTTTCTGCAAATTCATTCGCAAACTCATTTGTTAATGCCTTTGTTATTTTTACAGTTATCTTTAGAAAGTTTCTTTGGAAATTTCCCCGGCAATTATTTTGTAAATTTCTTCTGAAATTCATATGAGAAAAAAATAGACAATTTCTTTGTAAATTCTGCGGTCATGCTTTTGAGAATTTCTTCAGTATTTTTCAAATTTCAACGACAATCCTTTGAACACTTTTTTCGAAAATTTAAATAAAATTTTCTTTGGAACTTCTTCAATAGAAATAATTGAGCTATTATTTTGAAAATTTCATCGGCAATTCTGTGAATTTCTTCAAAAATTTTGGAAATTATTTATTGTTTTTTTTAATCATCAAATATTTCTTTCAACAACTCCTTTTAAAATCCCTACAATTTAGGCAATTATTTAAGGAATTGATTCGGGCAATTCCTTTTAAAACTCTTCATGCAGTTTTCTTTATTTTCTTCGTCACTTTTTGAAACATTTCTTTTTAAAAATCTTTCGGCATTTTTTACCCCTGCTTCCGGCAATTCCTCTGAGAACTCATTCGGTAATACCTTTGCATTTTTTTCAGATATCTTGGAAAATTCCTTCGGCAATTATTCTGAAAATTTCTTCAATAATGCATATGAGAAAAAAATGCAATTTCTTTGTGAATTCTTCAGTATGTTTTTGAGAATATCTTGAGATTGTTTTTAAATGCCATCGATAATTACTTTGAAAACATTATCTAAAATTACATTCGAAATGGTTTCGGAAATTATCCAATGACAATATTGATTCGGTTATTACCTCGGAGAATTTATCACCCATTTTCAAAATTTATTTTGAAGTTTTTTTTATAAATTATCATTTTTTAAGATACCACACCGCCTTCAACCAGAGGTTGTGCAGACTGAACAAGCACTAACATTAGTAGTAATTGCCAAGAAAATATATTGAAAAAATCGAAAAAAAAAATCCGAAAAAAGGGATTTCGAAAAGTTATTGCTGAAGAATTAAAAAAAAAATATACTGTAATAATGTTCAAAGAAATGCCGATGAAATTTTCGAACAAATTACAAGGGAGCTTTCGAAGGGACTCACAAAATGCTTGCCGAAAGATTGATTGATTTATTTGTCATCATTAATCGTTATGAGTCCGACATACTTTTTGCATTTTTCTACACCGTGCTTTTGAAATGGGCGCTGGATACCCGGGTACCCTGTCGGCCACATAAAGGTTAAGAGACTTTCAGCCCTTGGCCCTGAAAGAAAGATATATGTATAAGAAAAGAATAATAAGAATAAGAACCTAAGAATAAGAAGAATAAGAAGAAATAAGAAAAATAAGAATAGAATAAGAGTGAGGAAAGAATATTCAACGAATGACGTTTCTTGATAAATTGAAGAAATAATTCTAAGGGATTTGCAGGAAAATTAATCAATCAATTTTCGAAGTGACTCCGGAACAACATTTAATTAACGAATAAAAACATAAAGCTGTTGCTAAAACAGTTCTTGCACAAATTTACAAATTCCTGGAAGAATCCCGAAAGGCATTGTTGGAATCATTTCCAAGTGAATTTCCGAATTTATTTTCAAATAATAGCTGGAGATATTTACGTAACAAATACATTATTACAGAAGAAAGTCCCAGAACAATTTCCAAAAGACTAAAATCCAGATGAATTTCAGAACGAACTCAAGAAGGAACGGTCAAAATAGTTCTGAGGCTATTTTCAAAGAAATTTAAAAAAAATACAACCGAATTAAAAAAAAAATCCCCAAAGGATTCACATAAAATACACCGTACTGAGAATCGAAGTTTGTTTTGCAACTGCACGCTATCTATAGAAGCTGAATTCCGTGAACATAAGAATTTGTAAAAAAAAAAAAACGTTTGAAATCATAATCACCAACCGTCTCATTACACCGACAAGGATAACGAGTTTATCTTGGGGAAAACCTCAAATGTTTAAAATATAAACACAATCCATTTAAGTGCACACCGTTTTGAATAATGAATAATCCTGCAAAACCCGTTCCGTTGAGCTCTCAAGGATCAACCCACTGCCACTGTGCGAATTTCCCTAACGGTGGTCCTCGTCGGTACCGCACCGTTGGTAAACGAATTCCTAATGAGATAGCAATTAAAACATTAATTCAGTGAAGAAAAAATAATACAATGGTATATTTTCAAAGGTCGTCAGTGGAAAATTCCTCCATTTATGATTTTGCATCTAGGTCCATTTTTCATTTTGGCTGGTGCTATCTGGCGTTCGGGGCGACCCAGTAACATCAGATTCCTTGCTAAAGTAACGACCATGTTGGGCTGTTTTAATAGTCCATCCGTCCAACTATCACCTATTAAACTACACAAATTTCCCCAGCAGCTGATGAATAAGCAAACGGTCATTCAGCCTGAAAACCCCGTGATTTGTGCCGAAATTTGTTCGGTGGTGTCCTTTCTCTCCATTTGATGGTGGTTTTTGCATGCATCTCATCTCAGCCCCGCCGACCGTTTTGTGGGTTGCGCTGTCAACTGTCTTCGCGTTCCCGAAGGCAATTGTCGTCATCCAACTCAGTCACTCAGTGATGGTCGTAGCAATTCTTCTTCATCTTCATTCATCATCATCTGAGAGTGTAATTTTGTCACGAGGAACGACCACGACGACAACGATGATGATGGTGGTGATGATGGCGAAGTGAAGGCCGAGGTCGCAATTTTGCCGTCATCAGCTTCTTTTTATGTATATAAATTTCTGCTCAGTTTTTTTTTTGCTACTCCTACTGAAGTTAAGATGGTTATATTTTAATATTCATCCTGGTCCGGTGCAGTGAGGCCAAGCTTTGTGGTAAAATAGTCATCGTGGATGGACCGGTTTCCATGCTAGTTGGCGACTACCCCCTTAGATAATGAGTCATGATGATGATGGCGAAGACGACGGGATTCTACTTCGACTGGAAGGCCGATCAATTTGCTCGGTTATTATGTAATAGCAATAATTGAGGATTTTCCGGATTTTTTTTCGATTGGGAGAATTGAAATAAAAATTATGATATCAACTATATGAACTCAAATAAAATAGGTCGGTTCAGAGTCTTCGTAATAGAGTATAATATTAAAAGAGGGTCTGTTTGACCCTCAATAGGGAATGTTATACGCAGTTTTGATTTGTAATTTTGATAATTGAATCAATAAAGAATTTGATCGTTACAATATAAAGTATCATGAAACCTGCCATACGATTTAGTTAAGCAAAAAGGTCATCTGGATTTAACCGTTCCAATAAATCGTGACAGTCAATGTATGGCGATATTGCCTACAAAGGCAATTTAACATCAAACCGTGTTTTCCAGACTGTTGCCCATAAATAACCATGCTGCCAGGAAGCTCAATTGCCTTCTTAATACACCTTCCACATATTATTCCAAGAACCTTCGGCGCCGTTCCACAACGCAATAGCCCAAACAAACAACCTAAACCGATCCATCACACGATACCGCATCCATACGTAGAACCACCTTTCACCATATACGGAACTGCACTTTGACCATCAGTCAGCCAGTCATCCCTTCGTTCGTCCCGTTTGACACAGGTGACTACATGCATCCCGACCTGATCTACCTGTGTGTGTTGCGTTGTGGTGGTTGGTATCACTTTCAGTTTTACGTCAATCAACAGCAGCAGCAACAACAACAGTGCAGTGGTAACAACATACTGCAATCAACCTCCCACACCAGAAGAACGTTTACTGGTGCATTTGGGAGTATTGGATGTAATCTCCGGGTTGCAAAAACTCTTGTACAGCGGGGAGGTTGTGGTGAAATGCTTCTCAGAATTAACATTTGAATAAAACTAGTTTACAAAATGAAACGAAAGTCGTGAATTTCTATCAATGACCAAAGTTTTAGATGCATAATTATGTACTGATTTTGAGACCATGCTTCAAAAAAAAAAAAAACAAAATAAAAAAGAGCAGTTTTTTAGTTTTTTTTTTTCTGAAAATTGAGCTCTGTAGTTTTTGAAAATTCTTTGTAATTAAAAAATTGTAATAAAAAAAATAAAAACAAAATAATAGATAATAAAAATATGTAATAAAAAATTTAAATAGAAATTGTAATAGCATATGATGATATGACAAGGAAGCAAATTAAAACGTTCATCAGCTTACCAAGTTCAAAAATGCTGCAAACTAGTGTAATAATTTAACAATTATTTATTAACTAGCTGTCCCGGCAAACTCTGTCTTGCCAATCTTGTGGTGGTTTGACAGCTTTAAAGCTCATTTAAGCATCGCACTCTAGATTGGTTTGATTTCGATCATGTTGATTTTCCCAGCTCATAAAAATCAGTACTTTATCAATCTTCCAACGTTTTGAGTTGATTTTCGTAACTTTTTATACATATAAACACAGCAAGCGTCATGATGATCGGTTTGGCCGTTAGTGAGTTTTGTTGCCTCAAAGAAGCTACAAACTATATATATATATATATATATATATATATATAGAAAATTACAAGAGTAGGGAAATCACATTTGGCGATGCATACACTGGTGGGATGCCAGTGGCTATTTGTTAGAAGCTTCTTCAAAATTACCAGAGTCAAAATATTTTGGTGGCATTTCCATAATATTTCAGAATTTTTCTCCTTAAATTATATTTCAAGAAGATTATGAAAAGATTTTAGCAAAATCCGGGTGAAATTTTCCTCGTAA